>NC_143046.1:17500-317500 GCF_057628025.1 Oncorhynchus mykiss | reverse complement strand
TTAACCACCGCCCACCTAGAATCCTAAAGGGTCTGCATTAACCACCGCCCCCTAGAGTCCTAAAGGGTCCAAATTGACCACCACCCCCCTAGAGTGTTTAAATTAACAACCGCCCGCTAGAGTCCTAAACGGTCTAAATTAAACAATGCCCCCTAGAGTCCTAAAGGGTCTAAATTAACCAGAGTCCTAAAGGGTCTAAATTAACCACCGCCCCCTAGAGTCCTAAAGGGTCTAAATTAACCAGAGTCCTAAAGGGTCTGCATTAACCACCGCCCCCTAGAGTCCTAAAGGGTCCAAATTGACCACCACCCCCCTAGAGTGTTTAAATTAACAACCGCCCGCTAGAGTCCTAAACGGTCTAAATTAAACAATGCCCCCTAGAGTCCTAAAGGGTCTAAATTAACCAGAGTCCTAAAGGGTCTAAATTAACCACCGCTCCCTAGAGTCCTAAAGGGTCTACATTAACCACCGCTCCCTAGAGTCCTAAAGGGTCTAAATTAACCACTGCCCCCTAGAGTCCTAAAGGGTCTAAATTAACCACCGCTCCCTAGAGTCCTAAAGGGTCTACATTAACCATCGCTCCCCCTAGAGTACTAAAGGGTCTAAATTAACCACTGCCCTCCCTAGAGTCCTAAAGGGTCTAAATTAACAACTCCCCCCCCCCCCCCAGACTCCTAAAGGGGCTAAATTAATCACTGCCCCCCCCCCCCCTAGAGTCCTAAAGTGGCTAAATTTACCACCTCCCCCCCCAGAGTCCTAAAGGGGCTAAATTTACCACCCCCCCCCCAGAGTCCTAAAGGGGTACTAAATTAACCACCGCCCCCCTAGAGTCCTAAAGGGTCTGCATTAACCACCGCCCCCTAGAGTCCTAAAGGGTCTAAATTAACCAGAGTCCTAAAGGGTCTAAATTAACCAGAGTCCTAAAGGGTCTAAATTAACCATCGCTCCCCCTAGAGTCATAAAGGGTCTAAATTAACCACCGCTCCCCCTAGAGTCCTAAGGGGCCTAAATTAACCACCGCCCCCTAGAGTCCTAAAGGGTCTAAATTAACCACCGCTCCCCCTAGAGTACTAAAGGGTCTAAATTAACCACCGCCCCCTAGAGTCCTAAAGGGTCTAAATTATCCAGCGCCCCCCTAGAGTCCTAAAGGGTCTAAATTAACCACCGCCCCCCTAGAGTCCTAAAGGGTCTAAATTAACCACCGCCCCCTAGAGTCCTAAAGGGTCTAAATTAACCAGAGTCCTAAAGGGTCTGCATTAACCACCGCCCCCTAGAGTCCTAAAGGGTCCAAATTGACCACCACCCCCCTAGAGTGTTTAAATTAACAACCGCCCGCTAGAGTCCTAAACGGTCTAAATTAAACAATGCCCCCTAGAGTCCTAAAGGGTCTAAATTAACCAGAGTCCTAAAGGGTCTAAATTAACCACCGCTCCCTAGAGTCCTAAAGGGTCTACATTAACCACCGCTCCCTAGAGTCCTAAAGGGTCTAAATTAACCACTGCCCCCTAGAGTCCTAAAGGGTCTAAATTAACCACCGCTCCCTAGAGTCCTAAAGGGTCTACATTAACCATCGCTCCCCCTAGAGTACTAAAGGGTCTAAATTAACCACTGCCCTCCCTAGAGTCCTAAAGGGTCTAAATTAACAACTCCCCCCCCCCCCAGACTCCTAAAGGGGCTAAATTAATCACTGCCCCCCCCCCCCCCTAGAGTCCTAAAGTGGCTAAATTTACCACCTCCCCCCCCAGAGTCCTAAAGGGGCTAAATTTACCACCACCCCCCCAGAGTCCTAAAGGGGTACTAAATTAACCACCGCCCCCCTAGAGTCCTAAAGGGTCTGCATTAACCACCGCCCCCTAGAGTCCTAAAGGGTCTAAATTAACCAGAGTCCTAAAGGGTCTAAATTAACCAGAGTCCTAAAGGGTCTAAATTAACCATCGCTCCCCCTAGAGTCATAAAGGGTCTAAATTAACCACCGCTCCCCCTAGAGTCCTAAGGGGCCTAAATTAACCACCGCCCCCTAGAGTCCTAAAGGGTCTAAATTAACCACCGCTCCCCCTAGAGTACTAAAGGGTCTAAATTAACCACCGCCCCCTAGAGTCCTAAAGGGTCTAAATTATCCAGCGCCCCCCTAGAGTCCTAAAGGGTCTAAATTAACCACCGCCCCCCTAGAGTCCTAAAGGGTCTAAATTAACCACCGCTCCCCCTAGAGTCCTAAAGGGTCTAAATTAACCACCGCTCCCCCTAGAGTACTAAAGGGTCTAAATTAACCCCCGCCCCCCCCAGAGTCCTAAAGGGTCTAAATTAACCACCGCTCCCTAGAGTCCTAAAGGGTCTAAATCAACCACCGCTCCCGCTAGAGTCCTAAAGGGTCTAAATTAACCACCGCTCCCCCTAGAGTACTAAAGGGTCTAAATTAACCACCGCCCCCTAGAGTCCTAAAGGGTCTAAATTAACCAC
Organism: Oncorhynchus mykiss; assembly: GCF_057628025.1. NCBI lineage: Eukaryota > Metazoa > Chordata > Actinopteri > Salmoniformes > Salmonidae > Oncorhynchus > Oncorhynchus mykiss. Next base: position 315,043 of record NC_143046.1, on the reverse strand, counting down.
CGCCCCCCCCCCCCTAGAGTCCTAAAGGGGCTAAATTTACCACCTCCCCCCCAGAGTCCTAAAGGGGTACTAAATTAACCACCGCCCACCTAGAATCCTAAAGGGTCTGCATTAACCACCGCCCCCTAGAGTCCTAAAGGGTCCAAATTGACCACCACCCCCCTAGAGTGTTTAAATTAACAACCGCCCGCTAGAGTCCTAAACGGTCTAAATTAAACAATGCCCCCTAGAGTCCTAAAGGGTCTAAATTAACCAGAGTCCTAAAGGGTCTAAATTAACCACCGCCCCCTAGAGTCCTAAAGGGTCTAAATTAACCAGAGTCCTAAAGGGTCTGCATTAACCACCGCCCCCTAGAGTCCTAAAGGGTCCAAATTGACCACCACCCCCCTAGAGTGTTTAAATTAACAACCGCCCGCTAGAGTCCTAAACGGTCTAAATTAAACAATGCCCCCTAGAGTCCTAAAGGGTCTAAATTAACCAGAGTCCTAAAGGGTCTAAATTAACCACCGCTCCCTAGAGTCCTAAAGGGTCTACATTAACCACCGCTCCCTAGAGTCCTAAAGGGTCTAAATTAACCACTGCCCCCTAGAGTCCTAAAGGGTCTAAATTAACCACCGCTCCCTAGAGTCCTAAAGGGTCTACATTAACCATCGCTCCCCCTAGAGTACTAAAGGGTCTAAATTAACCACTGCCCTCCCTAGAGTCCTAAAGGGTCTAAATTAACAACTCCCCCCCCCCCCAGACTCCTAAAGGGGCTAAATTAATCACTGCCCCCCCCCCCCTAGAGTCCTAAAGTGGCTAAATTTACCACCTCCCCCCCCAGAGTCCTAAAGGGGCTAAATTTACCACCACCCCCCCAGAGTCCTAAAGGGGTACTAAATTAACCACCGCCCCCCCTAGAGTCCTAAAGGGTCTGCATTAACCACCGCCCCCTAGAGTCCTAAAGGGTCTAAATTAACCAGAGTCCTAAAGGGTCTAAATTAACCAGAGTCCTAAAGGGTCTAAATTAACCATCGCTCCCCCTAGAGTCATAAAGGGTCTAAATTAACCACCGCTCCCCCTAGAGTCCTAAGGGGCCTAAATTAACCACCGCCCCCTAGAGTCCTAAAGGGTCTAAATTAACCACCGCTCCCCCTAGAGTACTAAAGGGTCTAAATTAACCACCGCCCCCTAGAGTCCTAAAGGGTCTAAATTATCCAGCGCCCCCCTAGAGTCCTAAAGGGTCTAAATTAACCACCGCCCCCCTAGAGTCCTAAAGGGTCTAAATTAACCACCGCCCCCTAGAGTCCTAAAGGGTCTAAATTAACCAGAGTCCTAAAGGGTCTGCATTAACCACCGCCCCCTAGAGTCCTAAAGGGTCCAAATTGACCACCACCCCCCTAGAGTGTTTAAATTAACAACCGCCCGCTAGAGTCCTAAACGGTCTAAATTAAACAATGCCCCCTAGAGTCCTAAAGGGTCTAAATTAACCAGAGTCCTAAAGGGTCTAAATTAACCACCGCTCCCTAGAGTCCTAAAGGGTCTACATTAACCACCGCTCCCTAGAGTCCTAAAGGGTCTAAATTAACCACTGCCCCCTAGAGTCCTAAAGGGTCTAAATTAACCACCGCTCCCTAGAGTCCTAAAGGGTCTACATTAACCATCGCTCCCCCTAGAGTACTAAAGGGTCTAAATTAACCACTGCCCTCCCTAGAGTCCTAAAGGGTCTAAATTAACAACTCCCCCCCCCCCCCCAGACTCCTAAAGGGGCTAAATTAATCACTGCCCCCCCCCCCTCCCCTAGAGTCCTAAAGTGGCTAAATTTACCACCTCCCCCCCCAGAGTCCTAAAGGGGCTAAATTTACCACCACCCCCCCAGAGTCCTAAAGGGGTACTAAATTAACCACCGCCCCCCTAGAGTCCTAAAGGGTCTGCATTAACCACCGCCCCCTAGAGTCCTAAAGGGTCTAAATTAACCAGAGTCCTAAAGGGTCTAAATTAACCAGAGTCCTAAAGGGTCTAAATTAACCATCGCTCCCCCTAGAGTCATAAAGGGTCTAAATTAACCACCGCTCCCCCTAGAGTCCTAAGGGGCCTAAATTAACCACCGCCCCCTAGAGTCCTAAAGGGTCTAAATTAACCATCGCTCCCCCTAGAGTCATAAAGGGTCTAAATTAACCACCGCTCCCCCTAGAGTCCTAAGGGGCCTAAATTAACCACCGCCCCCTAGAGTCCTAAAGGGTCTAAATTAACCACCGCTCCCCCTAGAGTACTAAAGGGTCTAAATTAACCACCGCCCCCTAGAGTCCTAAAGGGTCTAAATTAACCACCGCCTCCCCCCCCCTAGAGTCCTAAAGGGGCTAAATTTACCACCTCCCCCCAGAGTCCTAAAGGGGTACTAAATTAACCACCGCCCACCTAGAATCCTAAAGGGTCTGCATTAACCACCGCCCCCTAGAGTCCTAAAGGGTCCAAATTGACCACCACCCCCCTAGAGTGTTTAAATTAACAACCGCCCGCTAGAGTCCTAAACGGTCTAAATTAAACAATGCCCCCTAGAGTCCTAAAGGGTCTAAATTAACCAGAGTCCTAAAGGGTCTGCATTAACCACCGCCCCCTAGAGTCCTAAAGGGTCCAAATTGACCACCACCCCCCTAGAGTGTTTAAATTAACAACCGCCCGCTAGAGTCCTAAACGGTCTAAATTAAACAATGCCCCCTAGAGTCCTAAAGGGTCTAAATTAACCAGAGTCCTAAAGGGTCTAAATTAACCACCGCTCCCTAGAGTCCTAAAGGGTCTACATTAACCACCGCTCCCTAGAGTCCTAAAGGGTCTAAATTAACCACTGCCCCCTAGAGTCCTAAAGGGTCTAAATTAACCACCGCTCCCTAGAGTCCTAAAGGGTCTACATTAACCATCGCTCCCCCTAGAGTACTAAAGGGTCTAAATTAACCACTGCCCTCCCTAGAGTCCTAAAGGGTCTAAATTAACAACTCCCCCCCCCCCCAGACTCCTAAAGGGGCTAAATTAATCACTGCCCCCCCCCCCCCCCCTAGAGTCCTAAAGTGGCTAAATTTACCACCTCCCCCCCCAGAGTCCTAAAGGGGCTAAATTTACCACCACCCCCCCAGAGTCCTAAAGGGGTACTAAATTAACCACCGCCCCCCTAGAGTCCTAAAGGGTCTGCATTAACCACCGCCCCCTAGAGTCCTAAAGGGTCTAAATTAACCAGAGTCCTAAAGGGTCTAAATTAACCAGAGTCCTAAAGGGTCTAAATTAACCATCGCTCCCCCTAGAGTCATAAAGGGTCTAAATTAACCACCGCTCCCCCTAGAGTCCTAAGGGGCCTAAATTAACCACCGCCCCCTAGAGTCCTAAAGGGTCTAAATTAACCATCGCTCCCCCTAGAGTCATAAAGGGTCTAAATTAACCACCGCTCCCCCTAGAGTCCTAAGGGGCCTAAATTAACCACCGCCCCCTAGAGTCCTAAAGGGTCTAAATTAACCACCGCTCCCCCTAGAGTACTAAAGGGTCTAAATTAACCACCGCCCCCTAGAGTCCTAAAGGGTCTAAATTAACCACCGCCTCCCCCCCCCTAGAGTCCTAAAGGGGCTAAATTTACCACCTCCCCCCAGAGTCCTAAAGGGGTACTAAATTAACCACCGCCCACCTAGAATCCTAAAGGGTCTGCATTAACCACCGCCCCCTAGAGTCCTAAAGGGTCCAAATTGACCACCACCCCCCTAGAGTGTTTAAATTAACAACCGCCCGCTAGAGTCCTAAACGGTCTAAATTAAACAATGCCCCCTAGAGTCCTAAAGGGTCTAAATTAACCAGAGTCCTAAAGGTTCTAAATTAACCACCGCCCCCTAGAGTCCTAAAGGGTCTAAATTAACCAGAGTCCTAAAGGGTCTGCATTAACCACCGCCCCCTAGAGTCCTAAAGGGTCCAAATTGACCACCACCCCCCTAGAGTGTTTAAATTAACAACCGCCCGCTAGAGTCCTAAACGGTCTAAATTAAACAATGCCCCCTAGAGTCCTAAAGGGTCTAAATTAACCAGAGTCCTAAAGGGTCTAAATTAACCACCGCTCCCTAGAGTCCTAAAGGGTCTACATTAACCACCGCTCCCTAGAGTCCTAAAGGGTCTAAATTAACCACTGCCCCCTAGAGTCCTAAAGGGTCTAAATTAACCACCGCTCCCTAGAGTCCTAAAGGGTCTACATTAACCATCGCTCCCCCTAGAGTACTAAAGGGTCTAAATTAACCACTGCCCTCCCTAGAGTCCTAAAGGGTCTAAATTAACAACTCCCCCCCCCCCCCAGACTCCTAAAGGGGCTAAATTAATCACTGCCCCCCCCCCCCCTAGAGTCCTAAAGTGGCTAAATTTACCACCTCCCCCCCCAGAGTCCTAAAGGGGCTAAATTTACCCCCCCCCCCCCAGAGTCCTAAAGGGGTACTAAATTAACCACCGCCCCCCTAGAGTCCTAAAGGGTCTGCATTAACCACCGCCCCCTAGAGTCCTAAAGGGTCTAAATTAACCAGAGTCCTAAAGGGTCTAAATTAACCAGAGTCCTAAAGGGTCTAAATTAACCATCGCTCCCCCTAGAGTCATAAAGGGTCTAAATTAACCACCGCTCCCCCTAGAGTCCTAAGGGGCCTAAATTAACCACCGCCCCCTAGAGTCCTAAAGGGTCTAAATTAACCACCGCTCCCCCTAGAGTACTAAAGGGTCTAAATTAACCACCGCCCCCTAGAGTCCTAAAGGGTCTAAATTATCCAGCGCCCCCCTAGAGTCCTAAAGGGTCTAAATTAACCACCGCCCCCCTAGAGTCCTAAAGGGTCTAAATTAACCACCGCCCCCTAGAGTCCTAAAGGGTCTAAATTAACCAGAGTCCTAAAGGGTCTGCATTAACCACCGCCCCCTAGAGTCCTAAAGGGTCCAAATTGACCACCACCCCCCTAGAGTGTTTAAATTAACAACCGCCCGCTAGAGTCCTAAACGGTCTAAATTAAACAATGCCCCCTAGAGTCCTAAAGGGTCTAAATTAACCAGAGTCCTAAAGGGTCTAAATTAACCACCGCTCCCTAGAGTCCTAAAGGGTCTACATTAACCACCGCTCCCTAGAGTCCTAAAGGGTCTAAATTAACCACTGCCCCCTAGAGTCCTAAAGGGTCTAAATTAACCACCGCTCCCTAGAGTCCTAAAGGGTCTACATTAACCATCGCTCCCCCTAGAGTACTAAAGGGTCTAAATTAACCACTGCCCTCCCTAGAGTCCTAAAGGGTCTAAATTAACAACTCCCCCCCCCCCCCAGACTCCTAAAGGGGCTAAATTAATCACTGCCCCCCCCCCCCCCCCCTAGAGTCCTAAAGTGGCTAAATTTACCACCTCCCCCCCAGAGTCCTAAAGGGGCTAAATTTACCACCACCCCCCCAGAGTCCTAAAGGGGTACTAAATTAACCACCGCCCCCCTAGAGTCCTAAAGGGTCTGCATTAACCACCGCCCCCTAGAGTCCTAAAGGGTCTAAATTAACCAGAGTCCTAAAGGGTCTAAATTAACCAGAGTCCTAAAGGGTCTAAATTAACCATCGCTCCCCCTAGAGTCATAAAGGGTCTAAATTAACCACCGCTCCCCCTAGAGTCCTAAGGGGCCTAAATTAACCACCGCCCCCTAGAGTCCTAAAGGGTCTAAATTAACCACCGCTCCCCCTAGAGTACTAAAGGGTCTAAATTAACCACCGCCCCCTAGAGTCCTAAAGGGTCTAAATTATCCAGCGCCCCCCTAGAGTCCTAAAGGGTCTAAATTAACCACCGCCCCCCTAGAGTCCTAAAGGGTCTAAATTAACCACCGCTCCCCCTAGAGTCCTAAAGGGTCTAAATTAACCACCGCTCCCCCTAGAGTACTAAAGGGTCTAAATTAACCCCCGCCCCCCCCAGAGTCCTAAAGGGTCTAAATTAACCACCGCTCCCTAGAGTCCTAAAGGGTCTAAATCAACCACCGCTCCCGCTAGAGTCCTAAAGGGTCTAAATTAACCACCGCTCCCCCTAGAGTACTAAAGGGTCTAAATTAACCACCGCCCCCTAGAGTCCTAAAGGGTCTAAATTAACCACCGCCCCCCCCCACTAGAGTCCTAAAGGGGCTAAATTTACCACCTCCCCCCCAGAGTCCTAAAGGGGTACTAAATTAACCACCGCCCACCTAGAATCCTAAAGGGTCTGCATTAACCACCGCCCCCTAGAGTCCTAAAGGGTCCAAATTGACCACCACCCCCCTAGAGTGTTTAAATTAACAACCGCCCGCTAGAGTCCTAAACGGTCTAAATTAAACAATGCCCCCTAGAGTCCTAAAGGGTCTAAATTAACCAGAGTCCTAAAGGGTCTAAATTAACCACCGCCCCCTAGAGTCCTAAAGGGTCTAAATTAACCAGAGTCCTAAAGGGTCTGCATTAACCACCGCCCCCTAGAGTCCTAAAGGGTCCAAATTGACCACCACCCCCCTAGAGTGTTTAAATTAACAACCGCCCGCTAGAGTCCTAAACGGTCTAAATTAAACAATGCCCCCTAGAGTCCTAAAGGGTCTAAATTAACCAGAGTCCTAAAGGGTCTAAATTAACCACCGCTCCCTAGAGTCCTAAAGGGTCTACATTAACCACCGCTCCCTAGAGTCCTAAAGGGTCTAAATTAACCACTGCCCCCTAGAGTCCTAAAGGGTCTAAATTAACCACCGCTCCCTAGAGTCCTAAAGGGTCTACATTAACCATCGCTCCCCCTAGAGTACTAAAGGGTCTAAATTAACCACTGCCCTCCCTAGAGTCCTAAAGGGTCTAAATTAACAACTCCCCCCCCCCCAGACTCCTAAAGGGGCTAAATTAATCACTGCCCCCCCCCCCTAGAGTCCTAAAGTGGCTAAATTTACCACCTCCCCCCCCAGAGTCCTAAAGGGGCTAAATTTACCACCACCCCCCCAGAGTCCTAAAGGGGTACTAAATTAACCACCGCCCCCCTAGAGTCCTAAAGGGTCTGCATTAACCACCGCCCCCTAGAGTCCTAAAGGGTCTAAATTAACCAGAGTCCTAAAGGGTCTAAATTAACCAGAGTCCTAAAGGGTCTAAATTAACCATCGCTCCCCCTAGAGTCATAAAGGGTCTAAATTAACCACCGCTCCCCCTAGAGTCCTAAGGGGCCTAAATTAACCACCGCCCCCTAGAGTCCTAAAGGGTCTAAATTAACCACCGCTCCCCCTAGAGTACTAAAGGGTCTAAATTAACCACCGCCCCCTAGAGTCCTAAAGGGTCTAAATTATCCAGCGCCCCCCTAGAGTCCTAAAGGGTCTAAATTAACCACCGCCCCCCTAGAGTCCTAAAGGGTCTAAATTAACCACCGCCCCCTAGAGTCCTAAAGGGTCTAAATTAACCAGAGTCCTAAAGGGTCTGCATTAACCACCGCCCCCTAGAGTCCTAAAGGGTCCAAATTGACCACCACCCCCCTAGAGTGTTTAAATTAACAACCGCCCGCTAGAGTCCTAAACGGTCTAAATTAAACAATGCCCCCTAGAGTCCTAAAGGGTCTAAATTAACCAGAGTCCTAAAGGGTCTAAATTAACCACCGCTCCCTAGAGTCCTAAAGGGTCTACATTAACCACCACTCCCTAGAGTCCTAAAGGGTCTAAATTAACCACTGCCCCCTAGAGTCCTAAAGGGTCTAAATTAACCACCGCTCCCTAGAGTCCTAAAGGGTCTACATTAACCATCGCTCCCCCTAGAGTACTAAAGGGTCTAAATTAACCACTGCCCTCCCTAGAGTCCTAAAGGGTCTAAATTAACAACTCCCCCCCCCCCCCCCAGACTCCTAAAGGGGCTAAATTAATCACTGCCCCCCCCCCCCCCCCCTAGAGTCCTAAAGTGGCTAAATTTACCACCTCCCCCCCCAGAGTCCTAAAGGGGCTAAATTTACCACCACCCCCCCAGAGTCCTAAAGGGGTACTAAATTAACCACCGCCCCCCTAGAGTCCTAAAGGGTCTGCATTAACCACCGCCCCCTAGAGTCCTAAAGGGTCTAAATTAACCAGAGTCCTAAAGGGTCTAAATTAACCAGAGTCCTAAAGGGTCTAAATTAACCATCGCTCCCCCTAGAGTCATAAAGGGTCTAAATTAACCACCGCTCCCCCTAGAGTCCTAAGGGGCCTAAATTAACCACCGCCCCCTAGAGTCCTAAAGGGTCTAAATTAACCACCGCTCCCCCTAGAGTACTAAAGGGTCTAAATTAACCACCGCCCCCTAGAGTCCTAAAGGGTCTAAATTATCCAGCGCCCCCCTAGAGTCCTAAAGGGTCTAAATTAACCACCGCCCCCCTAGAGTCCTAAAGGGTCTAAATTAACCACCGCTCCCCCTAGAGTCCTAAAGGGTCTAAATTAACCACCGCTCCCCCTAGAGTACTAAAGGGTCTAAATTAACCCCCGCCCCCCCCAGAGTCCTAAAGGGTCTAAATTAACCACCGCTCCCTAGAGTCCTAAAGGGTCTAAATCAACCACCGCTCCCGCTAGAGTCCTAAAGGGTCTAAATTAACCACCGCTCCCCCTAGTGTACAAAAGGGTCTAAATTAACCACCGCTCCCTAGAGTCCTAAAGTGCCTAAATTAACCACCGCTCCCCCTAGAATCCTAAAGGGTCTAAATTAACCACCGCTCCCCCTAGAGTCCTAAAGGGTCTATATTAACCACCGCTCCCCCTTGAGTCCTAAAGGGTCTAAATTAACCACCGCTCCCCCAAGAGTCCTAAAGGGTCTAAATTAACCACCACTCCCTAGAGTCCTAAAGGGTCTAAATTAACCACCGCTCCCCCTAGAATCCTAAAGGGTCTAAATTAACCACCGCTCCCACTAGAGTCCTAAAGGGTCTAAATTAACCACTGCTCCTTAGAGTCCTAAAGGGTCTAAATTAACCACCGCTCCCTAGAGTCCTAAAGGGTCTAAATTAACCACTGCCCCCTAGAGTCCTAAAGGGGCTAAATGAACCCCCCCCCCCTTAGAGTCCTAAAGGGTCAAAATTAACCACCGCCCCCCTAGAGTCCTAAAGGGCCTAAATTAACCACCGCTCCCCCTAGAGTCCAAAAGGGTCTAAATTAACCATCGCTCCCCCTAGGGTACTAAAGGGTCTAAATTAACCACCGCTTCCCCTAGAATCCTAAAGGGTCTAAATTAACAACCGCTCCCTCTAGAGTCCTAAAGGGTCTAAATTAACCACCGCTCCCTAGAGTCCTAAAGGGTCTAAATTAACCCCTGTCCCCCCTAGAGTCCTACAGGGTATAAATTAACGACTGCCCTCCATAGAGTCCTAAAGGGTCTAAATGAACAACTCCCCCCCCCTAGAGTCCTAAAGGGTCTAAATTAACCACTGCCCTCCCTAGAGTCCTAAAGGGTCCAAATTAACCACCACCCCCCTAGAGTGTTTAAATTAACCACCGCCCCCTAGAGTCCTAAAGGGTCTAAATGAACCCCTGCCCCCCCAGAGTCCTAAAGGTTCTCAATTAACCAGAGTACTAAAGGGTCTAAATTAACCCCCCCCCCCCCCCCCTAGAGTCCTAAAGGGTCTAAATTAACCACTGCTCCCTAGAGTCCTAAAGGGTCTAAATTAACCACCGCTCCCTAGAGTCCTAAAGGGTCTAAATCAACCACCGCTCCCGCTAGAGTCCTAAAGGGTCTAAATTAACCACCGCTCCCCCTAGTGTACAAAAGGGTCTAAATTAACCACCGCTCCCTAGAGTCCTAAAGTGCCTAAATTAACCACCGCTCCCCCTAGAATCCTAAAGGGTCTAAATTAACCACCGCTCCCCCTAGAGTCCTAAAGGGTCTATATTAACCACCGCTCCCCCTTGAGTCCTAAAGGGTCTAAATTAACCACCGCTCCCCCAAGAGTCCTAAAGGGTCTAAATTAACCACCACTCCCTAGAGTCCTAAAGGGTCTAAATTAACCACCGCTCCCCCTAGATTCCTAAAGGGTCTAAATTAACCACCGCTCCCACTAGAGTCCTAAAGGGTCTAAATTAACCACTGCTCCTTAGAGTCCTAAAGGGTCTAAATTAACCACCGCTCCCTAGAGTCCTAAAGGGTCTAAATTAACCACTGCCCCCTAGAGTCCTAAAGGGGCTAAATGAACCCCCCCCCCCTTAGAGTCCTAAAGGGTCAAAATTAACCACCGCCCCCCTAGAGTCCTAAAGGGCCTAAATTAACCACCGCTCCCCCTAGAGTCCAAAAGGGTCTAAATTAACCACCGCTCCCCCTAGGGTACTAAAGGGTCTAAATTAACCACCGCTTCCCCTAGAATCCTAAAGGGTCTAAATTAACAACCGCTCCCTCTAGAGTCCTAAAGGGTCTAAATTAACCACCGCTCCCTAGAGTCCTAAAGGGTCTAAATTAACCCCTGTCCCCCCTAGAGTCCTACAGGGTATAAATTAACGACTGCCCTCCATAGAGTCCTAAAGGGTCTAAATGAACAACTCCCCCCCCCTAGAGTCCTAAAGGGTCTAAATTAACCACTGCCCTCCCTAGAGTCCTAAAGGGTCCAAATTAACCACCACCCCCCTAGAGTGTTTAAATTAACCACCGCCCCCTAGAGTCCTAAAGGGTCTAAATGAACCCCTGCCCCCCCAGAGTCCTAAAGGTTCTCAATTAACCAGAGTACTAAAGGGTCTAAATTAACCACCCCCCCCCTAGAGTCCTAAAGGGTCTAAATTAACCACTGCTCCCTAGAGTCCTAAAGGGTCTAAATTAACCACCGCTCCCTAGAGTCCTAAAGGGTCTAAATTAACCACAGCTCCCTAGAGTCCTAAAGGGTCTAAATTAACCACTGCCCCCTAGAGTCCTAAAGGGTCTAAATTAACCACCGCTCCCTAGAGTCCTAAAGGGTCTACATTAACCATCGCTCCCCCTAGAGTACTAAAGGGTCTAAATTAACCACTGCCCTCCCTAGAGTCCTAAAGGGTCTAAATTAACAACTCCCCCCCCCCAGACTCCTAAAGGGGCTAAATTAATCACTGCCCCCCCCCCCCCCCTAGAGTCCTAAAGTGGCTAAATTTACCACCTCCCCCCCAGAGTCCTAAAGGGGCTAAATTTACCACCGCCCTCCTAGAGTCCTAAAGGGTCTGCATTAACCACCGCCCCCTAGAGTCCTAAAGGGTCTAAATTAACCAGAGTCCTAAAGGGTCTAAATTCACCAGAGTCCTAAAGGGTCTAAATTAACCATCGCTCCCCCTAGAGTCCTAAAGGGTCTAAATTAACCACCGCTCCCCCTAGAGTACTAAAGGGTCTAAATTAACCACCGCCCCCTAGAGTCCTAAAGGGTCTAAATTATCCAGCGCCCCCCTAGAGTCCTAAAGGGTCTAAATTAACCACCGCCCCCCTAGAGTCCTAAAGGGTCTAAATTAACCACCGCTCCCCCTAGAGTCCTAAAGGGTCTAAATTAACCACCGCTCCCCCTAGAGTACTAAAGGGTCTAAATTAACCCCCGCCCCCCCCAGAGTCCTAAAGGGTCTAAATTAACCACCGCTCCCTAGAGTCCTTAAGGGTCTAAATCAACCACCGCTCCCGCTAGAGTCCTAAAGGGTCTAAATTAACCACCGCTCCCCCTAGTGTACAAAAGGGTCTAAATTAACCACCGCTCCCTAGAGTCCTAAAGTGCCTAAATTAACCACCGCTCCCCCTAGAATCCTAAAGGGTCTAAATTAACCACCGCTCCCCCTAGAGTCCTAAAGGGTCTATATTAACCACCGCTCCCCCTTGAGTCCTAAAGGGTCTAAATTAACCACCGCTCCCCCAAGAGTCCTAAAGGGTCTAAATTAACCACCACTCCCTAGAGTCCTAAAGGGTCTAAATTAACCACCGCTCCCCCTAGAATCCTAAAGGGTCTAAATTAACCACCGCTCCCACTAGAGTCCTAAAGGGTCTAAATTAACCACCGCTCCTTAGAGTCCTAAAGGGTCTAAATTAACCACCGCTCCCTAGAGTCCTAAAGGGTCTAAATTAACCACTGCCCCCTAGAGTCCTAAAGGGGCTAAATGAACCCACCCCCCCTTAGAGTCCTAAAGGGTCAAAATTAACCACCGCCCCCCTAGAGTCCTAAAGGGCCTAAATTAACCACCGCTCCCCCTAGAGTCCAAAAGGGTCTAAATTAACCACCGCTCCCCCTAGGGTACTAAAGGGTCTAAATTAACCACCGCTTCCCCTAGAATCCTAAAGGGTCTAAATTAACAACCGCTCCCCCTAGAGTCCTAAAGGGTCTAAATTAACCACCGCTCCCTAGAGTCCTAAAGGGTCTAAATTAACCCCTGTCCCCCTTAGAGTCCTAAAGGGTATAAATTAACGACTGCCCTCCATAGAGTCCTAAAGGGTCTAAATGAACAACTCCCCCCCCCCCCCCTAGAGTCCTAAAGGGTCTAAATTAACCACTGCCCTCCCTAGAGTCCTAAAGGGTCCAAATTAACCACCACCCCCCTAGAGTGTTTAAATTAACCACCGCTCCCTAGAGTCCTAAAGGGTCTAAATTAACCACAGCTCCCTAGAGTCCTAAAGGGTCTAAATTAACCATTGCCCCCTAGAGTCCTAAAGGGGCTAAATGAATCCCCTCCCCCCCCCTTAGAGTCCTAAAGGGTCTAAATTAACCACCGCCCCCCTAGAGTCCTAAAGGGCCTAAATTAACCACCACTCCCCCTAGAGTCCAAAAGGGTCTAAATTAACCACCGCTCCCCCTAGAGTCCTAAAGGGTCCAAATTAACCACCACCCCCCTAGAGTGTTTAAATTAACCACCGCCCCCTAGAGTCCTAAAGGGTCTAAATGAACCCCTGCCCCCCCAGAGTCCTAAAGGTTCTCAATTAACCAGAGTCCTAAAGGGTCTAAATTAACCACCGCTCCCTAGAGTCCTAAAGGGTCTAAATTAACCACCGCTCCCTAGAGTCCTAAAGGGTCTAAATTAACCACAGCTCCCTAGAGTCCTAAAGGGTCTAAATTAACCACTGCCCCCTAGAGTCCTAAAGGGGCTAAATGAATCCCCTCCCCCCCCCTTAGAGTCCTAAAGGGTCTAAATTAACCACCGCCCCCCTAGAGTCCTAAAGGGCCTAAATTAACCACCACTCCCCCTAGAGTCCTAAAGGGTCTAAATTTACCACCTCCCCCCCAGAGTCCTAAAGGGGATACATTTACCACCACCCCCCCAGAGTCCTAAAGGGGTACTAAATTAACCACCGCCCCCCTAGAGTCCTAAAGGGTCTGCATTAACCACCGCCCCCTAGAGTCCTAAAGGGTCCAAATTGATCACCACCCCCCTAGCCTAGAGTGTTTAAATTAACAACCGCCCGCTAGAGTCCTAAACGGTCTAAATTAACCAATGCCCCCTAGAGTCCTAAAGGGTCTAAATTAACCACCGCTCCCCCTAGAGTCCTAAGGGGCCTAAATTAACCACCGCCCCCTAGAGTCCTAAAGGGGCTAAATTAATCACTGCCCCCCCCCCCCCTAGAGTCCTAAAGGGGCTAAATTTACCACCTCCCCCCCCAGAGTCCTAAAGGGGCTAAATTTACCACCGCCCCCCCCATAGTCCTAAAGGGGTACTAAATTAACCACCGCCCCCCTAGAATCCTAAAGGGTCTACATTAACCACCGCCCCCTAGAGTCCTAAAGGGTCCAAATTGACCACCACCCCCCTAGAGTGTTTAAATTAACAACCGCCCGCTAGAGTCCTAAACGGTCTAAATTAACCAATGCCCCCTAGAGTCCTAAAGGGTCTAAATTAACCAGAGTCCTAAAGGGTCTAAATTAACCACTGCCCCCATAGAGTCCTAAAGGTTCTAAATTAACCACCGCTCCCCCTAGTGTACAAAAGGGTCTAAATTAACCACCGCTCCCTAGAGTCCTAAAGTGCCTAAATTAACCACCGCTCCCCCTAGAATCCTAAAGGGTCTAAATTAACCACCGCTCCCCCTAGAGTCCTAAAGGGTCTACATTAACCACCACTCCCCCTTGAGTCCTAAAGGGTCTAAATTAACCACCGCTCCCCCAAGAGTCCTAAAGGGTCTAAATTAACCACCGCTCCCTAGAGAACTAAAGGGTCTAAATTAACCACCGCTCCCCCTAGAATCCTAAAGGGTCTAAATTAACCACCGCTTCCCCTAGAATCCTAAAGGGTCTAAATTAACAACCGCTCCCCCTAGAGTCCTAAAGGGTCTAAATTAACCACCGCTCCCTAGAGTCCTAAAGGGTCTAAATTAACCCCTGTCCCCCCTAGAGTCCTAAAGGGTATAAATTAACGACTGCCCTCCATAGAGTCCTAAAGGGTCTAAATGAACAACTCCCCCCCGCCCCCTAGAGTCCTAAAGGGTCTAAATTAACCACTGCCCTCCCTAGAGTCCTAAAGGGTCCGAATTAACCACCACCCCCCTAGAGTGTTTAAATTAACCACCGCTCCCTAGAGTCCTAAAGGGTCTAAATTAACCACCGCTCCCTAGAGTCCTAAAGGGTCTAAATTAACCACAGCTCCCTAGAGTCCTAAAGGGTCTAAATTAACCACTGCCCCCTAGAGTCCTAAAGGGCTAAATGAATCCCCCCCCCCCAGAGTCCTAAAGGGGCTAAATTAATCACTGCCCCCCCCCCTCCTAGAGTCCTAAAGGGGCTAAATTTACCACCTCCCCCCCCCCCCAGAGTCCTAAAGGGGATACATTTACCACCACCCCCCCAGAGTCCTAAAGGGGTACTAAATTAACCACCGCCCCCCTAGAGTCCTAAAGGGTCTGCATTAACCACCGCCCCCTAGAGTCCTAAAGGGTCCAAATTGATCACCACCCCCCTAGCCTAGAGTGTTTAAATTAACAACCGCCCGCTAGAGTCCTAAACGGTCTAAATTAACCAATGCCCCCTAGAGTCCTAAAGGGGCTAAATTTACCCCCCCCCCAGAGTCCTAAAGGGGCTAAATTTACCACCGCCCCCCCCATAGTCCTAAAGGGGTACTAAATTAACCACCGCCCCCCTAGAATCCTAAAGGGTCTACATTAACCACCGCCCCCTAGAGTCCTAAAGGGTCCAAATTGACCACCACCCCCCTAGAGTGTCTAAATGAACAACCGCCCGCTAGAGTCCTAAACGGTCTAAATTAACCAATGCCCCCTAGAGTCCTAAAGGGTCTAAATTAACCAGAGTCCTAAAGGGTCTAAATTAACCATCGCTCCCCCTAGAGTCATAAAGGGTCTAAATTAACCACCGCTCCCCTTAGAGTACTAAAGGGTCTAAATTAACCACCGCCCCCTAGAGTCCTAAAGGGTCTAAATTAACCACCGCCCCCTAGAGTCCTAAAGGGTCTAAATTAACCACCGCTCCCCTAGAGTCCTAAAGGGTTTAAATGAACCACCGCTCCCCTGAGAGTCCTAAAGGGTCTAAATTAACCACCGCCCCCTAGAGTCCTAAAGGGTCTAAATTAACCACCCCCCCCCCAGAGTCCTAAAGGGTCTACATTAACAACCGCTCCCCCTTGAGTCCTAAAGGGTCTAAATTAACCATCGCTCCCCCAAGAGTCCTAAAGGGTCTAAATTAACCATCGCTCCCCCAAGAGTCCTAAAGGGTCTAAATTAACCACCGCTCCCTAGAGTCCTAAAGGGTCTAAATTAACCCCTGTCCCCCCTAGAGTCCTAAAGGGTCTAAATTAACCCCTGTCCCCCCTAGAATCCTAAAGGGTCTAAATTAACCACCGCTCCCCCTAGAGTCCTAAAGGGTCTAAATTAACCACCGCTCCCAAGAGTCCTAAAGGGTCCAAATTAACCACCACCCCCCTAGAATGTTTAAATTAACCACCGCCCCCTACAGTCCTAAAGGGTCTAAATGAACCCCTGCCCCCCCAGAGTCCTAAAGGTTCTAAATTAACCAGAGTACTAAAGGGTCTAAATTAACCACCCCCCCCAAGAGTCCTAAAGGGTCTAAATTAACCACCGCTCCCTAGAGTCCTAAAGGGTCTAAATTAAACACCGCTCCCCCTAGAATCCTAAAGGGTCTAAATTAACCATCGCTTCCCCTAGAATCCTAAAGGGTCTAAATTAACCACCGCTCCCCCTAGAGTCCTAAAGGGTCTAAATTAACCACCGCTCCCTAGAGTCCTAAAGGGTCTAAATTAACCACCGCTCCCTAGAGTCCTAAAGGGTCTAAATTAACCACTGCCCCGTAGAGTCCTAAAGGGGCTAAATTAATCCCCTCCCCCCTTAGAGTCCTAAAGGGTCTAAATTAACCACCGCTCCCTAGAGTCCTAAAGGGTCTAAATTAACCACAGCTCCCTAGAGTCCTAAAGGGTCTAAATTAACCACTGCCCCCGAGAGTCCTAAAGGGGTTAAATGAATCCCCTCCCCCCCCTTAGAGTCCTAAAGGGCCTAAATTAACCACCGCTCCCCCTAGAGTCCAAAAGGGTCTAAATTAACCACCGCTCCCCCTAGAGTACTAAAGGGGCTAAATTAATCACTGCCCCCCCCCCCCTAGAGTCCTAAAGGGGCTAAATTTACCACCTCCCCCCCCCCCAGAGTCCTAAAGGGGCTACATTTACCACCACCCCCCCAGAGTCCTAAAGGGGTACTAAATTAACCACCGCCCCCCTAGAGTCCTAAAGGGTCTGCATTAACCACTGCTTCCCCTAGAATCCTAAAGGGTCTAAATTAACCACCGCTCCCCCTAGAGTCCTAAAGGGTCTAAATTAACCACCGCTCCCTAGAGTCCTAAAGGGTCTAAATTAACCACCGCCCCCCTAGAGTCCTAAAGGGTCTAAATTAACCACCGCTCCCCCGAGAGTCATAAAGGGTCTAAATTAACCACCGCCCCCTAGAGTCCTAAAGGGTCTAAATTAACCACCCCCCCCCCCCCCTAGAGTCCTAAAGGGTCTAAATTAACCACCGCTCCCCCTAGAGTCCTAAAGGGTCTAAATTAACCACCGCTCACCCTAGAGTCCTAAAGGGTCTACATTAACAACCGCTCCCCCTTGAGTCCTAAAGGGTCTAAATTAACCATCGCTCCACCAAGAGTCCTAAAGGGTCTAAATTAACCACCGCTCCCTAGAGTCCTAAAGGGTCTAAATTAACCACCGCTCCCCCTAGAATCCTAAAGGGTCTAAATTAACCACGGCTTCCCCTAGAATCCTAAAGGGTCTAAATTAACCACCACTCCCCCTAGAGTCCTAAAGGGTCTAAATTAACCACCGCTCCCTAGAGTCCTAAAGGGTCCAAATTAACCACCACCCCCCTAGAGTGTTTAAATTAACCACCGCCCCCTACAGTCCTAAAGGGTCTAAATGAACCCCTGCCCCCCCAGAGTCCTAAAGGTTCTAAATTAACCAGAGTACTAAAGGGTCTAAATTAACCACCCCCCTCCCAAGAGTCCTAAAGGGTCTAAATTAACCACCGCTCCCTAGAGTCCTAAAGGGTCTAAATTAAACACCGCTCCCCCTAGAATCCTAAAGGGTCTAAATTAACCATCGCTTCCCCTAGAATCCTAAAGGGTCTAAATTAACCACCGCTCCCCCTAGAGTCCTAAAGGGTCTAAATTAACCACTGCCCCGTAGAGTCCTAAAGGGGCTAAATTAATCCCCTCCCCCCTTAGAGTCCTAAAGGGTCTAAATTAACCACCGCTCCCCCTAGAATCCTAAAGGGACTAAATTAACCACCGCTCCCCCTAGAGTCCTAAAGGGTCTACATTAACCACCGCTCCCCCTTGAGTCCTAAAGGGTCTAAATTAACCACCGCTCCCCCTAGAATCCTAAAGGGTCTAAATTAACCACCGCTCCCCCTAGAGTCCTAAAGGGTCTAAATTAAGCACCGCTCCCTAGAGTCCTAAAGGGTCTAAATTAACCACTGCCCTCTAGAGTCCTAAAGGGGCTAAATGAATCCCCCCCCCCCTTAGAGTCCTAAAGGGTCTAAATTAACCACCGCCCCCCTAGAGTCCTAAAGGGCCTAAATTAACCACCGCTCCCCCTAGAGTCCAAAAGGGTCTAAATTAACCACTCCCCCCCCCCTAGAGTCCTAAAGGGCCTAAATTTACCACCTCCCCCCCCAGAGTCCTAAAGGGGCTGAATTTACCACCACCCCCCCAGAGTCCTAAAGGGGTACTAAATTAACCACCGCCCTCCTAGAGTCCTAAAGAGTCTGCATTAACCACCGCCCCCTAGAGTCCTAAAGGGTCCAAATTGACCACCACCCTAGAGTGTTTAAATTAACAACCGCCCGCTAGAGTCCAAAACGGTCTAAATTAACCAATGCCCCCTAGAGTCCTAAAGGGTCTAAATTAACCAGTGTCCTAAAGGGTCTAAATTAACCAGAGTCCTAAAGGGTCTAAATTAACCATCGCTCCCCCTAGAGTCATAAAGGGTCTAAATTAACCACCGCTCCCCCTAGAGTCCTAAAGGGTCTAAATTAATCAGAGTCCTAAAGGGTCTAAATTAACCACCACCCCCTAGAGTCCCAAAGGGTCTAAATTAACCACCGCTCCCCCTAGGGTACTAAAGGGTCTAAATTAACCACCGCTCCCCCTAGAGTACTAAAGGGTCTAAATTAACCACCACCCCCTAGAGTCCCAAAGGGTCTAAATTAACCACCGCTCCCCCTAGGGTACTAAAGGGTCTAAATTAACCACCGCTCCCCCTAGAGTACTAAAGGGTCTAAATTAACCACCGCCCCCTAGAGTCCTAAAGGTTCTAAATTAACCACCGCTCCCCCTAGAGTCCTAAAGGGTCTAAATTAACCACCGCTCCCCCAAGAGTCCTAAAGGGTCTAAATTAACCACCGCTCCCTAGAGTCCTAAAGGGTCTGAATTAACCACTGCCCCCTAGAGTCCTAAAGGGTCTAAATTAACCACTGCCCCCCTCTAGAGTCCTAAAAGGGCTACATTAATCACCGCACCCCCCCCCCCCTAGAATCCTAAAGGGTCTAAATTAACCACTGCCCTCCCTAGAGTCCTAAAGTGGTACTAAATTAACCACCGCCCCCCTAGAGTCCTAAAGGGTCCAAATTAACCACCACCCCCCTAGAGTGTTTAAATTAACCACCGCCCCCTAGAGTCCTACAGGGTCTAAATGAACCCCTGCCCCCCCCCCCCCCCCTAGAGTACTAAAGGGTCTAAATTAACCACCGCCCCCCTAGAGTCCTAAAGTGTCTAAATTAACCACCGCTCCCCCAAGAGTCCTAAAGGGTCTAAATTAACCACCGCTCCCTAGAGTCCTAAAGGGTCTAAATTAACCACCGCTCCCCCTAGAATCCTAAAGGGTCTAAATTAACCACCGCTCCCCCTAGAGTCCTAAAGGGTCTAAATTAACCACCGACCCCCTAGAGTCCTAAAGGGCCTAAATTAACCACCGCTCCCCCTAGAGTACTAAAGGGTCTAAATTAACCACCGCTCCTTCTAGAGTCCTAAAGGGTCTAAATTAACCACTGCCCCCCCAGAGTCCTAAAGGGGCTAAATTAATCACTCCCCCCCCCCCCCCCAGAGTCCTAAAGGGGCTAAATTTACCACCTCCCCCCCAGAGTCCTAAAGGGGAACTAAATTAACCACCGCCCCCCTAGAATCCTAAAGGGTCTGCATTAACCACCGCCCGCTAGAGTCCTAAATGGTCTAAATTAACCAATGCCCCCTAGAGTCCTAAAGAGTCTAAATTAACCAGAGTCCTAAAGGGTCTAAATTAACCAGAGTCCTAAAGGGTCTAAATTAACCATCGCTCCCCCTAGAGTCATAAAGGGTCTTAACCACCGCTCCACCTAGAGTCCTAAGGGGCCTAAATTAACCACCGCCCCCTAGAGTCCTAAAGGGTCTAAATTAACCACCGCTCCCTAGAGTCCTAAAGGGTCTAAATCAACCACCTCTCCCGCTAGAGTCCTAAAGGGGCTAAATTAATCACTCCCCCCCCCCCCCCCAGAGTCCTAAAGGGGCTAAATTTACCACCTCCCCCCCAGAGTCCTAAAGGGGAACTAAATTAACCACCGCCCCCCTAGAATCCTAAAGGGTCTGCATTAACCACCGCCCGCTAGAGTCCTAAATGGTCTAAATTAACCAATGCCCCCTAGAGTCCTAAAGAGTCTAAATTAACCAGAGTCCTAAAGGGTCTAAATTAACCAGAGTCCTAAAGGGTCTAAATTAACCATCGCTCCCCCTAGAGTCATAAAGGGTCTTAACCACCGCTCCACCTAGAGTCCTAAGGGGCCTAAATTAACCACCGCCCCCTAGAGTCCTAAAGGGTCTAAATTAACCACCGCTCCCTAGAGTCCTAAAGGGTCTAAATCAACCACCTCTCCCGCTAGAGTCCTAAAGGGTCTAAATTAACCACCGCTCCCCCTAGTGTACAAAAGGGTGTAAATTAACCACCGCTCCCTAGAGTCCTAAAGTGCCTAAATTAACCACCGCTCCCCCTAGAGTCCTAAAGGGTCTACATTAACCACCGCTCCCCCTTGAGTCCTAAAGGGTCTAAATTAACCAGAGTCCTAAAGGGTCTAAATTAACCAGAGTCCTAAAGGTTCTAAATTAACCACCGCTCCCCCTAGAGTCCTAAGGGGCCTAAATTTACCACCTCCCCCCCAGAGTCCTAAAGGGGAACTAAATTAACCACCGCCCCCCTAGAATCCTAAAGGGTCTGCATTAACCACCGCCCGCTAGAGTCCTAAATGGTCTAAATTAACCAATGCCCCCTAGAGTCCTAAAGAGTCTAAATTAACCAGAGTCCTAAAGGGTCTAAATTAACCACTGCCCCCGAGAGTCCTAAAGGGGTTAAATGAATCCCCTCCCCCCCCTTAGAGTCCTAAAGGGCCTAAATTAACCACCGCTCCCCCTAGAGTCCAAAAGGGTCTAAATTAACCACCGCTCCCCCTAGAGTACTAAAGGGGCTAAATTAATCACTGCCCCCCCCCCCCTAGAGTCCTAAAGGGGCTAAATTTACCACCTCCCCCCCCCCCAGAGTCCTAAAGGGGCTACATTTACCACCACCCCCCCAGAGTCCTAAAGGGGTACTAAATTAACCACCGCCCCCCTAGAGTCCTAAAGGGTCTGCATTAACCACTGCTTCCCCTAGAATCCTAAAGGGTCTAAATTAACCACCGCTCCCCCTAGAGTCCTAAAGGGTCTAAATTAACCACCGCTCCCTAGAGTCCTAAAGGGTCTAAATTAACCACCGCCCCCCTAGAGTCCTAAAGGGTCTAAATTAACCACCGCTCCCCCGAGAGTCATAAAGGGTCTAAATTAACCACCGCCCCCTAGAGTCCTAAAGGGTCTAAATTAACCACCCCCCCCCCCCCTAGAGTCCTAAAGGGTCTAAATTAACCACCGCTCCCCCTAGAGTCCTAAAGGGTCTAAATTAACCACCGCTCACCCTAGAGTCCTAAAGGGTCTACATTAACAACCGCTCCCCCTTGAGTCCTAAAGGGTCTAAATTAACCATCGCTCCACCAAGAGTCCTAAAGGGTCTAAATTAACCACCGCTCCCTAGAGTCCTAAAGGGTCTAAATTAACCACCGCTCCCCCTAGAATCCTAAAGGGTCTAAATTAACCACGGCTTCCCCTAGAATCCTAAAGGGTCTAAATTAACCACCACTCCCCCTAGAGTCCTAAAGGGTCTAAATTAACCACCGCTCCCTAGAGTCCTAAAGGGTCCAAATTAACCACCACCCCCCTAGAGTGTTTAAATTAACCACCGCCCCCTACAGTCCTAAAGGGTCTAAATGAACCCCTGCCCCCCCAGAGTCCTAAAGGTTCTAAATTAACCAGAGTACTAAAGGGTCTAAATTAACCACCCCCCTCCCAAGAGTCCTAAAGGGTCTAAATTAACCACCGCTCCCTAGAGTCCTAAAGGGTCTAAATTAACCAGAGTCCTAAAGGTTCTAAATTAACCACCGCTCCCCCTAGAGTCCTAAGGGGCCTAAATTTACCACCTCCCCCCCAGAGTCCTAAAGGGGAACTAAATTAACCACCGCCCCCCTAGAATCCTAAAGGGTCTGCATTAACCACCGCCCGCTAGAGTCCTAAATGGTCTAAATTAACCAATGCCCCCTAGAGTCCTAAAGAGTCTAAATTAACCAGAGTCCTAAAGGGTCTAAATTAACCACTGCCCCCGAGAGTCCTAAAGGGGTTAAATGAATCCCCTCCCCCCCCTTAGAGTCCTAAAGGGCCTAAATTAACCACCGCTCCCCCTAGAGTCCAAAAGGGTCTAAATTAACCACCGCTCCCCCTAGAGTACTAAAGGGGCTAAATTAATCACTGCCCCCCCCCCCCTAGAGTCCTAAAGGGGCTAAATTTACCACCTCCCCCCCCCCCAGAGTCCTAAAGGGGCTACATTTACCACCACCCCCCCAGAGTCCTAAAGGGGTACTAAATTAACCACCGCCCCCCTAGAGTCCTAAAGGGTCTGCATTAACCACTGCTTCCCCTAGAATCCTAAAGGGTCTAAATTAACCACCGCTCCCCCTAGAGTCCTAAAGGGTCTAAATTAACCACCGCTCCCTAGAGTCCTAAAGGGTCTAAATTAACCACCGCCCCCCTAGAGTCCTAAAGGGTCTAAATTAACCACCGCTCCCCCGAGAGTCATAAAGGGTCTAAATTAACCACCGCCCCCTAGAGTCCTAAAGGGTCTAAATTAACCACCCCCCCCCCCTAGAGTCCTAAAGGGTCTAAATTAACCACCGCTCCCCCTAGAGTCCTAAAGGGTCTAAATTAACCACCGCTCACCCTAGAGTCCTAAAGGGTCTACATTAACAACCGCTCCCCCTTGAGTCCTAAAGGGTCTAAATTAACCATCGCTCCACCAAGAGTCCTAAAGGGTCTAAATTAACCACCGCTCCCTAGAGTCCTAAAGGGTCTAAATTAACCACCGCTCCCCCTAGAATCCTAAAGGGTCTAAATTAACCACGGCTTCCCCTAGAATCCTAAAGGGTCTAAATTAACCACCACTCCCCCTAGAGTCCTAAAGGGTCTAAATTAACCACCGCTCCCTAGAGTCCTAAAGGGTCCAAATTAACCACCACCCCCCTAGAGTGTTTAAATTAACCACCGCCCCCTACAGTCCTAAAGGGTCTAAATGAACCCCTGCCCCCCCAGAGTCCTAAAGGTTCTAAATTAACCAGAGTACTAAAGGGTCTAAATTAACCACCCCCCTCCCAAGAGTCCTAAAGGGTCTAAATTAACCACCGCTCCCTAGAGTCCTAAAGGGTCTAAATTAAACACCGCTCCCCCTAGAATCCTAAAGGGTCTAAATTAACCATCGCTTCCCCTAGAATCCTAAAGGGTCTAAATTAACCACCGCTCCCCCTAGAGTCCTAAAGGGTCTAAATTAACCACTGCCCCGTAGAGTCCTAAAGGGGCTAAATTAATCCCCTCCCCCCTTAGAGTCCTAAAGGGTCTAAATTAACCACCGCTCCCCCTAGAATCCTAAAGGGACTAAATTAACCACCGCTCCCCCTAGAGTCCTAAAGGGTCTACATTAACCACCGCTCCCCCTTGAGTCCTAAAGGGTCTAAATTAACCACCGCTCCCCCTAGAATCCTAAAGGGTCTAAATTAACCACCGCTCCCCCTAGAGTCCTAAAGGGTCTAAATTAAGCACCGCTCCCTAGAGTCCTAAAGGGTCTAAATTAACCACTGCCCTCTAGAGTCCTAAAGGGGCTAAATGAATCCCCCCCCCCTTAGAGTCCTAAAGGGTCTAAATTAACCACCGCCCCCCTAGAGTCCTAAAGGGCCTAAATTAACCACCGCTCCCCCTAGAGTCCAAAAGGGTCTAAATTAACCACTCCCCCCCCCCTAGAGTCCTAAAGGGCCTAAATTTACCACCTCCCCCCCCAGAGTCCTAAAGGGGCTGAATTTACCACCACCCCCCCAGAGTCCTAAAGGGGTACTAAATTAACCACCGCCCTCCTAGAGTCCTAAAGAGTCTGCATTAACCACCGCCCCCTAGAGTCCTAAAGGGTCCAAATTGACCACCACCCTAGAGTGTTTAAATTAACAACCGCCCGCTAGAGTCCAAAACGGTCTAAATTAACCAATGCCCCCTAGAGTCCTAAAGGGTCTAAATTAACCAGTGTCCTAAAGGGTCTAAATTAACCAGAGTCCTAAAGGGTCTAAATTAACCATCGCTCCCCCTAGAGTCATAAAGGGTCTAAATTAACCACCGCTCCCCCTAGAGTCCTAAAGGGTCTAAATTAACCACCACCCCCTAGAGTCCCAAAGGGTCTAAATTAACCACCGCTCCCCCTAGGGTACTAAAGGGTCTAAATTAACCACCGCTCCCCCTAGAATACTAAAGGGTCTAAATTAACCACCACCCCCTAGAGTCCCAAAGGGTCTAAATTAACCACCGCTCCCCCTAGGGTACTAAAGGGTCTAAATTAACCACCGCTCCCCCTAGAGTACTAAAGGGTCTAAATTAACCACCGCCCCCTAGAGTCCTAAAGGTTCTAAATTAACCACCGCTCCCCCTAGAGTCCTAAAGGGTCTAAATTAACCACCGCTCCCCCAAGAGTCCTAAAGGGTCTAAATTAACCACCGCTCCCTAGAGTCCTAAAGGGTCTGAATTAACCACTGCCCCCTAGAGTCCTAAAGGGTCTAAATTAACCACTGCCCCCCTCTAGAGTCCTAAAAGGGCTACATTAATCACCGCACCCCCCCCCCCCTAGAATCCTAAAGGGTCTAAATTAACCACTGCCCTCCCTAGAGTCCTAAAGTGGTACTAAATTAACCACCGCCCCCCTAGAGTCCTAAAGGGTCCAAATTAACCACCACCCCCCTAGAGTGTTTAAATTAACCACCGCCCCCTAGAGTCCTACAGGGTCTAAATGAACCCCTGCCCCCCCCCCCCCCTAGAGTACTAAAGGGTCTAAATTAACCACCGCCCCCCTAGAGTCCTAAAGTGTCTAAATTAACCACCGCTCCCCCAAGAGTCCTAAAGGGTCTAAATTAACCACCGCTCCCTAGAGTCCTAAAGGGTCTAAATTAACCACCGCTCCCCCTAGAATCCTAAAGGGTCTAAATTAACCACCGCTCCCCCTAGAGTCCTAAAGGGTCTAAATTAACCACCGACCCCCTAGAGTCCTAAAGGGCCTAAATTAACCACCGCTCCCCCTAGAGTACTAAAGGGTCTAAATTAACCACCGCTCCTTCTAGAGTCCTAAAGGGTCTAAATTAACCACTGCCCCCCCAGAGTCCTAAAGGGGCTAAATTAATCACTCCCCCCCCCCCCCCCCAGAGTCCTAAAGGGGCTAAATTTACCACCTCCCCCCCAGAGTCCTAAAGGGGAACTAAATTAACCACCGCCCCCCTAGAATCCTAAAGGGTCTGCATTAACCACCGCCCGCTAGAGTCCTAAATGGTCTAAATTAACCAATGCCCCCTAGAGTCCTAAAGAGTCTAAATTAACCAGAGTCCTAAAGGGTCTAAATTAACCAGAGTCCTAAAGGGTCTAAATTAACCATCGCTCCCCCTAGAGTCATAAAGGGTCTTAACCACCGCTCCACCTAGAGTCCTAAGGGGCCTAAATTAACCACCGCCCCCTAGAGTCCTAAAGGGTCTAAATTAACCACCGCTCCCTAGAGTCCTAAAGGGTCTAAATCAACCACCTCTCCCGCTAGAGTCCTAAAGGGGCTAAATTAATCACTCTCCCCCCCCCCCCAGAGTCCTAAAGGGGCTAAATTTACCACCTCCCCCCCAGAGTCCTAAAGGGGAACTAAATTAACCACCGCCCCCCTAGAATCCTAAAGGGTCTGCATTAACCACCGCCCGCTAGAGTCCTAAATGGTCTAAATTAACCAATGCCCCCTAGAGTCCTAAAGAGTCTAAATTAACCAGAGTCCTAAAGGGTCTAAATTAACCAGAGTCCTAAAGGGTCTAAATTAACCATCGCTCCCCCTAGAGTCATAAAGGGTCTTAACCACCGCTCCACCTAGAGTCCTAAGGGGCCTAAATTAACCACCGCCCCCTAGAGTCCTAAAGGGTCTAAATTAACCACCGCTCCCTAGAGTCCTAAAGGGTCTAAATCAACCACCTCTCCCGCTAGAGTCCTAAAGGGTCTAAATTAACCACCGCTCCCCCTAGTGTACAAAAGGGTGTAAATTAACCACCGCTCCCTAGAGTCCTAAAGTGCCTAAATTAACCACCGCTCCCCCTAGAGTCCTAAAGGGTCTACATTAACCACCGCTCCCCCTTGAGTCCTAAAGGGTCTAAATTAACCAGAGTCCTAAAGGGTCTAAATTAACCAGAGTCCTAAAGGTTCTAAATTAACCACCGCTCCCCCTAGAGTCCTAAGGGGCCTAAATTTACCACCTCCCCCCCAGAGTCCTAAAGGGGAACTAAATTAACCACCGCCCCCCTAGAATCCTAAAGGGTCTGCATTAACCACCGCCCGCTAGAGTCCTAAATGGTCTAAATTAACCAATGCCCCCTAGAGTCCTAAAGAGTCTAAATTAACCAGAGTCCTAAAGGGTCTAAATTAACCAGAGTCCTAAAGGGTCTAAATTAACCATCGCTCCCCCTAGAGTCATAAAGGGTCTTAACCACCGCTCCACCTAGAGTCCTAAGGGGCCTAAATTAACCACCGCCCCCTAGAGTCCTAAAGGGTCTAAATTAACCACCGCTCCCTAGAGTCCTAAAGGGTCTAAATCAACCACCTCTCCCGCTAGAGTCCTAAAGGGGCTAAATTAATCACTCCCCCCCCCCCCCCAGAGTCCTAAAGGGGCTAAATTTACCACCTCCCCCCCAGAGTCCTAAAGGGGAACTAAATTAACCACCGCCCCCCTAGAATCCTAAAGGGTCTGCATTAACCACCGCCCGCTAGAGTCCTAAATGGTCTAAATTAACCAATGCCCCCTAGAGTCCTAAAGAGTCTAAATTAACCAGAGTCCTAAAGGGTCTAAATTAACCAGAGTCCTAAAGGGTCTAAATTAACCATCGCTCCCCCTAGAGTCATAAAGGGTCTTAACCACCGCTCCACCTAGAGTCCTAAGGGGCCTAAATTAACCACCGCCCCCTAGAGTCCTAAAGGGTCTAAATTAACCACCGCTCCCTAGAGTCCTAAAGGGTCTAAATCAACCACCTCTCCCGCTAGAGTCCTAAAGGGTCTAAATTAACCACCGCTCCCCCTAGTGTACAAAAGGGTGTAAATTAACCACCGCTCCCTAGAGTCCTAAAGTGCCTAAATTAACCACCGCTCCCCCTAGAGTCCTAAAGGGTCTACATTAACCACCGCTCCCCCTTGAGTCCTAAAGGGTCTAAATTAACCAGAGTCCTAAAGGGTCTAAATTAACCAGAGTCCTAAAGGTTCTAAATTAACCACCGCTCCCCCTAGAGTCCTAAGGGGCCTAAATTAACCACCGCCCCCTAGAGTCCTAAAGGGTCTAAATTAACCACCGCTCCCCCTAGGGTACTAAAGGGTCTAAATTAACCACCGCCCCCCTAGAGTCCTAAAGGGTCTAAATTAACCACCGCCCCCTAGAGTCCTAAAGGGTCTAAATTAACCACCGCCCCCCTAGAGTCCTAAAGGGTCTAAATTAACAATCGCTCCCCCTAGAGTACTAAAGGGTCTAAATTAACCACCGCCCCCTAGATTCCTAAAGGGTCTAAATTAACCACCGCTCCCCCTAGAGTCCTAAAGGGTCTAAATTAACCACCGCTCCCCCAAGAGTCCTAAAAGGTCTAAATTAACCACCGCTCCCTAGAGTCCTAAAGGGTCTAAATTAACCACCGCTCCCCCTAGAATCCTAAAGGGTCTAAATTAGCCATCGCTCCCCCTAGAGTCCTAAAGGGTCTAAATTAACCACTGCCCCCTAGAGTCCTAAAGGGTCTAAATTAACCACTGCCCCCCTCTAGAGTCCTAAAAGGGCTATATTAATCACCGCACCCCCCCCCCCCCCCTAGAGTCCTAAAGGGTCTAAATTAACCACTGCTCTCCCTAGAGTCCTAAAGTGGTACTAAATTAACCACCGCCCCCTAGAGTAATACAGGGTCTAAATGAACCCCTGCCCCCCCTAGAGTCCTAAAGGGTCTAAATTAACCACCGCTCCTTAGAGTCCTAAAGGTTCTAAATTAACCAGAGGACTATAGGGTCTAAATTAACCACCGCCCCCCTAGAGTCCTAAAGGGTCTTAACCACCGCTCCACCTAGAGTCCTAAGGGGCTAAATTAACCAGAGTCCTAAAGGGTCTAAATTAACCATCGCTCCCCCTAGAGTCATAAAGGGTCTTAACCACCGCTCCACCTAGAGTCCTAAGGGGCCTAAATTAACCACCGCCCCCTAGAGTCCTAAAGGGTCTAAATTAACCACCGCTCCCTAGAGTCCTAAAGGGTCTAAATCAACCACCTCTCCCGCTAGAGTCCTAAAGGGGCTAAATTAATCACTCCCCCCCCCCCCCCCCAGAGTCCTAAAGGGGCTAAATTTACCACCTCCCCCCCAGAGTCCTAAAGGGGAACTAAATTAACCACCGCCCCCCTAGAATCCTAAAGGGTCTGCATTAACCACCGCCCGCTAGAGTCCTAAATGGTCTAAATTAACCAATGCCCCCTAGAGTCCTAAAGAGTCTAAATTAACCAGAGTCCTAAAGGGTCTAAATTAACCAGAGTCCTAAAGGGTCTAAATTAACCATCGCTCCCCCTAGAGTCATAAAGGGTCTTAACCACCGCTCCACCTAGAGTCCTAAGGGGCCTAAATTAACCACCGCCCCCTAGAGTCCTAAAGGGTCTAAATTAACCACCGCTCCCTAGAGTCCTAAAGGGTCTAAATCAACCACCTCTCCCGCTAGAGTCCTAAAGGGTCTAAATTAACCACCGCTCCCCCTAGTGTACAAAAGGGTGTAAATTAACCACCGCTCCCTAGAGTCCTAAAGTGCCTAAATTAACCACCGCTCCCCCTAGAGTCCTAAAGGGTCTACATTAACCACCGCTCCCCCTTGAGTCCTAAAGGGTCTAAATTAACCAGAGTCCTAAAGGGTCTAAATTAACCAGAGTCCTAAAGGTTCTAAATTAACCACCGCTCCCCCTAGAGTCCTAAGGGGCCTAAATTAACCACCGCCCCCTAGAGTCCTAAAGGGTCTAAATTAACCACCGCTCCCCCTAGGGTACTAAAGGGTCTAAATTAACCACCGCCCCCCTAGAGTCCTAAAGGGTCTAAATTAACCACCGCTCCCTAGAGTCCTAAAGGGTCTAAATTAACCACCGCTCCCCCTAGAATCCTAAAGGGTCTAAATTAACCACCGCTCCCCCAAGAGTCCTAAAAGGTCTAAATTAACCACCGCTCCCTAGAGTCCTAAAGGGTCTAAATTAACCACCGCTCCCCCTAGAATCCTAAAGGGTCTAAATTAGCCATCGCTCCCCCTAGAGTCCTAAAGGGTCTAAATTAACCACTGCCCCCTAGAGTCCTAAAGGGTCTAAATTAACCACTGCCCCCCTCTAGAGTCCTAAAAGGGCTATATTAATCACCGCACCCCCCCCCCCCCCTAGAGTCCTAAAGGGTCTAAATTAACCACTGCTCTCCCTAGAGTCCTAAAGTGGTACTAAATTAACCACCGCCCCCTAGAGTAATACAGGGTCTAAATGAACCCCTGCCCCCCCTAGAGTCCTAAAGGGTCTAAATTAACCACCGCTCCTTAGAGTCCTAAAGGTTCTAAATTAACCAGAGGACTATAGGGTCTAAATTAACCACCACCCCCCTAGAGTCCTAAAGGGTCTAAATTAACCACCGCTCCCCCAAGAGTCCTAAAAGGTCTAAATTAACCACCGCTCCCTAGAGTCCTAAAGGGTCTAAATTAACCACCGCTCCCCCTAGAATCCTAAAGGGTCTAAATTAGCCATCGCTCCCCCTAGAGTCCTAAAGGGTCTAAATTAACCACTGCCCCCTAGAGTCCTAAAGGGTCTAAATTAACCACTGCCCCCCTCTAGAGTCCTAAAAGGGCTATATTAATCACCGCACCCCCCCCCCCCCCTAGAGTCCTAAAGGGTCTAAATTAACCACTGCTCTCCCTAGAGTCCTAAAGTGGTACTAAATTAACCACCGCCCCCTAGAGTAATACAGGGTCTAAATTAACCCCTGCCCCCCCTAGAGTCCTAAAGGGTCTAAATTAACCACCGCTCCTTAGAGTCCTAAAGGTTCTAAATTAACCAGAGGACTATAGGGTCTAAATTAACCACCGCCCCCCTAGAGTCCTAAAGGGTCTTAACCACCGCTCCACCTAGAGTCCTAAGGGGCTAAATTAACCAGAGTCCTAAAGGGTCTAAATTAACCATCGCTCCCCCTAGAGTCATAAAGGGTCTTAACCACCGCTCCACCTAGAGTCCTAAGGGGCCTAAATTAACCACCGCCCCCTAGAGTCCTAAAGGGTCTAAATTAACCACCGCTCCCTAGAGTCCTAAAGGGTCTAAATCAACCACCTCTCCCGCTAGAGTCCTAAAGGGGCTAAATTAATCACTCCCCCCCCCCCCCCCAGAGTCCTAAAGGGGCTAAATTTACCACCTCCCCCCCAGAGTCCTAAAGGGGAACTAAATTAACCACCGCCCCCCTAGAATCCTAAAGGGTCTGCATTAACCACCGCCCGCTAGAGTCCTAAATGGTCTAAATTAACCAATGCCCCCTAGAGTCCTAAAGAGTCTAAATTAACCAGAGTCCTAAAGGGTCTAAATTAACCAGAGTCCTAAAGGGTCTAAATTAACCATCGCTCCCCCTAGAGTCATAAAGGGTCTTAACCACCGCTCCACCTAGAGTCCTAAGGGGCCTAAATTAACCACCGCCCCCTAGAGTCCTAAAGGGTCTAAATTAACCACCGCTCCCTAGAGTCCTAAAGGGTCTAAATCAACCACCTCTCCCGCTAGAGTCCTAAAGGGTCTAAATTAACCACCGCTCCCCCTAGTGTACAAAAGGGTGTAAATTAACCACCGCTCCCTAGAGTCCTAAAGTGCCTAAATTAACCACCGCTCCCCCTAGAGTCCTAAAGGGTCTACATTAACCACCGCTCCCCCTTGAGTCCTAAAGGGTCTAAATTAACCAGAGTCCTAAAGGGTCTAAATTAACCAGAGTCCTAAAGGTTCTAAATTAACCACCGCTCCCCCTAGAGTCCTAAGGGGCCTAAATTAACCACCGCCCCCTAGAGTCCTAAAGGGTCTAAATTAACCACCGCTCCCCCTAGGGTACTAAAGGGTCTAAATTAACCACCGCCCCCCTAGAGTCCTAAAGGGTCTAAATTAACCACCGCCCCCTAGAGTCCTAAAGGGTCTAAATTAACCACCGCCCCCCTAGAGTCCTAAAGGGTCTAAATTAACCACCGCTCCCCCTAGAGTCCTAAAGGGTCTAAATTAACCACCGCTCCCCCTAGAGTCCTAAAGGGTCTAAATTAACCACCGCTCCCCCTAGAGTCCTAAAGGGTCTAAATTAACCACCGCTCCCCCAAGAGTCCTAAAAGGTCTAAATTAACCACCGCTCCCTAGAGTCCTAAAGGGTCTAAATTAACCACCGCTCCCCCTAGAATCCTAAAGGGTCTAAATTAGCCATCGCTCCCCCTAGAGTCCTAAAGTGTCTAAATTAACCACTGCCCCCTAGAGTCCTAAAGGGTCTAAATTAACCACTGCCCCCCTCTAGAGTCCTAAAAGGGCTATATTAATCACCGCACCCCCCCCCCCCCTAGAGTCCTAAAGGGTCTAAATTAACCACTGCTCTCCCTAGAGTCCTAAAGTGGTACTAAATTAACCACCGCCCCCTAGAGTAATACAGGGTCTAAATGAACCCCTGCCCCCCCTAGAGTCCTAAAGGGTCTAAATTAACCACCGCTCCTTAGAGTCCTAAAGGTTCTAAATTAACCAGAGGACTATAGGGTCTAAATTAACCACCACCCCCCTAGAGTCCTAAAGGGTCTAAATTAACCACCGCTCCCCCAAGAGTCCTAAAGGGTCTAAATTAACCACCGCTCCCTAGAGTCCTAAAGGGTCTAAATTAACCACCGCTCCCTAGAGTCCTAAAGGGTCTAAATTAACCACCGCTCCCTAGATTCCTAAAGGGTCTAAATCAACCACCTCTCCCGCTAGAGTCCTAAAGGGTCTAAATTAACCACCGCTCCCCCTAGTGTACAAAACTGTCTAAATTAACCACCGCTGCCTAGAGTCCTAAAGTGCCTAAATTAACCACCGCTCCCCCTAAAATCCTAAAGGGTCTAAATTAACCACCGCTCCCCCTAGAGTCCTATAGGGTCTACATTAACCACCGCTCCCCCTTGAGTCCTAAAGGGTCTAAATTAACCACCGCTCCCCCAAGAGTACTAAAGGGTCTAAATTAACCACCGCCCCCCTAGAGTCCTAAAGTGTCTAAATTAACCACCGCTCCCCCAAGAGTCCTAAAGGGTCTAAATTAACCACCGCTCCCTAGAGTCCTAAAGGGTCTAAATTAACCACCGCTCCCCCTAGAATCCTAAAGGGTCTAAATTAACCACCGCTCCCCCAAGAGTCCTAAAGGGTCTAAATTAACCACCGCTCCCTAGAGTCCTAAAGGGTCTTAATAACCACCGCTCCCCCTAGAATCCCAAAGGGTCTAAATTAACCACCGCTCCCTAGAGTCCTAAAGGGTCTAAATCAACCACCTCTCCCGCTAGAGTCCTAAAGGGTCTAAATTAACCACCACTCCCCCTAGTGTACAAAAGGGTCTAAATTAACCACCGCTCCCTAGAGTCCTAAAGTGCCTAAATTAACCACCGCTCCCCCTAGAATCCTAAAGGGTCTAAATTAACCACCGCTCCCCCTAGAGTCCTAAAGGGTCTACATTAACCACCGCTCCCCCTTGAGTCCTAAAGGGTCTAAATTAACCACCGCTCCCCCTAGAATCCTAAAGGGTCTAAATTAACCACCGCTCCCCCTAGAGTCCTAAAGGGTCTACATTAACCACCGCTCCCCCTTGAGTCCTAAAGGGTCTAAATTAACCACCGCTCCCCCAAGAGTACTAAAGGGTCTAAATTAACCACCGCCCCCCTAGAGTCCTAAAGTGTCTAAATTAACCACCGCTCCCCCAAGAGTCCTAAAGGGTCTAAATTAACCACCGCTCCCTAGAGTCCTAAAGGGTCTAAATTAACCACCGCTCCCCCTAGAATCCTAAAGGGTCTAAATTAACCACCGCTCCCCCAAGAGTCCTAAAGGGTCTAAATTAACCACCGCTCCCTAAAGTCCTAAAGGGTCTAAATAACCACCGCTCCCCCTAGAATCCCAAAGGGTCTAAATTAACCACCGCTCCCCCTAGAGTCCTAAAGGGTCTACATTAACCACCGCTCCCCCTTGAGTCCTAAAGGGTCTAAATTAACCACCGCTCCCCCAAGAGTCCTAAAGGGTCTAAATTAACCACCGCTCCCTAGAGTCCTAAAGGGTCTAAATTAACCACCGCTCCCCCTAGAATCCTAAAGGGTCTAAATTAACCACCGCTCCCCCTAGAGTCCTAAAGGGTCTACATTAACCACCGCTCCCCCTTGAGTCCTAAAGGGTCTAAATTAACCACCGCTCCCCCTAGAATCCTAAAGGGTCTAAATTAACCACCGCTCCCCCTAGAGTCCTAAAGGGTCTACATTAACCACCGCTCCCCCTTGAGTCCTAAAGGGTCTAAATTAACCACCGCTCCCCCTAGAGTCCTAAAGGGTCTACATTAACCACCGCTCCCCCTTGAGTCCTAAAGGGTCTAAATTAACCACCGCTCCCCCAAGAGTCCTAAAGGGTCTAAATTAACCAGCGCTCCCTAGAGTCCTAAAGGGTCTAAATTAACCACCGCTCCCCCTAGAATCCTAAAGGGTCTAAATTAACCACCGCTCCCCCAAGAGTCCTAAAGGGTCTAAATTAACCACCGCTCCCTAAAGTCCTAAAGGGTCTAATTAACCACCGCTCCCCCTAGTGTACAAAACTGTCTAAATTAACCACCGCTGCCTAGAGTCCTAAAGTGCCTAAATTAACCACCGCTCCCCCTAAAATCCTAAAGGGTCTAAATTAACCACCGCTCCCCCTAGAGTCCTATAGGGTCTACATTAACCACCGCTCCCCCTTGAGTCCTAAAGGGTCTAAATTAACCACCGCTCCCCCAAGAGTACTAAAGGGTCTAAATTAACCAACGCCCCCCTAGAGTCCTAAAGTGTCTAAATTAACCACCGCTCCCCCAAGAGTCCTAAAGGGTCTAAATTAACCACCGCTCCCCCTAGTGTACAAAAGGGTCTAAATTAACCACCGCTCCCTAGAGTCCTAAAGTGCCTAAATTAACCACCGCTCCCCCTAGAATCCTAAAGGGTCTAAATTAACCACCGCTCCCCCTAGAGTCCTAAAGGGTCTACATTAACCACCGCTCCCCCTTGAGTCCTAAAGGGTCTAAATTAACCACCGCTCCCCCTAGAATCCTAAAGGGTCTAAATTAACCACCGCTCCCCCTAGAGTCCTAAAGGGTCTACATTAACCACCGCTCCCCCTTGAGTCCTAAAGGGTCTAAATTAACCACCGCTCCCCCAAGAGTACTAAAGGGTCTAAATTAACCACCGCCCCCCTAGAGTCCTAAAGTGTCTAAATTAACCACCGCTCCCCCAAGAGTCCTAAAGGGTCTAAATTAACCACCGCTCCCTAGAGTCCTAAAGGGTCTAAATTAACCACCGCTCCCCCTAGAATCCTAAAGGGTCTAAATTAACCACCGCTCCCCCAAGAGTCCTAAAGGGTCTAAATTAACCACCGCTCCCTAAAGTCCTAAAGGGTCTAAATAACCACCGCTCCCCCTAGAATCCCAAAGGGTCTAAATTAACCACCGCTCCCCCTAGAGTCCTAAAGGGTCTACATTAACCACCGCTCCCCCTTGAGTCCTAAAGGGTCTAAATTAACCACCGCTCCCCCAAGAGTACTAAAGGGTCTAAATTAACCACCGCCCCCCTAGAGTCATAAAGTGTCTAAATTAACCACCGCTCCCCCAAGAGTCCTAAAGGGTCTAAATTAACCACCGCTCCCTAGAGTCCTAAAGGGTCTAAATTAACCACCCCTCCCCCTAGAATCCTAAAGGGTCTAAATTAACCACCGCTAACCCAAGAGTCCTAAAGGGTCTAAATTAACCACCGCTCCCTAGAGTCCTAAAGGGTCTAAATTAACCACCGCTCCCCCTTGAATCCCAAAGGGTCTAAATTAACCACCGCTCCCTAGAGTCCTAAAGGGTCTAAATCAACCACCTCTCCCGCTAGAGTCCTAAAGGGTCTAAATTAACCACCGCTCCCCCTAGTGTACAAAAGGGTCTAAATTAACCACCGCTCCCTAGAGTCCTAAAGTGCCTAAATTAACCACCGCTCCCCCTAGAATCCTAAAGGGTCTAAATTAACCACCGCTCCCCCTAGAGTCCTAAAGGGTCTACATTAACCACCGCTCCCCCTTGAGTCCTAAAGGGTCTAAATTAACCACCGCTCCCCCAAGAGTCCTAAAGGGTCTAAATTAACCACCGCTCCCCCAAGAGTACTAAAGGGTCTAAATTAACCACCGCCCCCCTAGAGTCCTAAAGTGTCTAAATTAACCACCGCTCCCCCAAGAGTCCTAAAGGGTCTAAATTAACCACCGCTCCCTAGAGTCCTAAAGGGTCTAAATTAACCACCGCTCCCCCTAGAATCCTAAAGGGTCTAAATTAACCACCGCTTCCACTAGAATCCTAAAGGGTCTAAATTAACCACCGCTCCCCATAGAGTCCTAAAGGGTCTAAATTAACCACCGCTCCCTAGAGTCCTAAAGGGTCTAAATTAACCACCGCTCCCTAGAGTCCTAAAGGGTCTAAATTAACCACTGCCCCCTAGAGTCCTAAAGGGGCTAAATGAATCCCCCCCCTTAGAGTCCTAAAGGGTCTAAATTAACCACCGCTCCCCCTAGAGTACTAAAGGGTCTAAATTTACCACCGCTCCCTCTAGAGTCCTAAAGGGTCTAAATTAACCACTGCCCTCCCTAGAGTCCTAAAGGGTCTAAATGAACAACCCCCCCCTCCCCTAGAGTCCTAAAGGGGCTAAATTTACCACCTCCCCCCCAGAGTCCTAAAGGGGTACTAAATTAACCACCGCCCCCCTAGAATCCTAAAGGGTCTGCATTAACCACCGCCCCCTAGAGTCCTAAAGGGTCCAAATTGACCACCACCCCCCTAGAGTCCTAAAGGGTCTAAATTAAGAACCCCCCCCCCCCCCCCCCAGAGTCCTAAAGGGGCTACATTAATCACTGTCACCCCCCCCTAGAGTCCTAAAGGGGCTAAATTTACCCCCCCCCCCCCCCAGAGTCCTAAAGGGGCTAAATTTACCACCACCCCCCCAGAGTCCTAATGGGGTACTAAATTAACCACCGCCCCCCTAGAGTCCTAAAGGATCTGCATTAACCACCGCCCCCTAGAGTCCTAAAGGGTCCAAATTGACCACCACCCCCCTAGCCTAGAGTGTTTAAATTAACAACCGCCCGCTAGAGTCCTAAACGGTCTAAATTAACCAATGCTCCCTAGAGTCCTAAAGGGTCTAAATTAAACACCGCTCCCCCTAGAGTCCTAAGGGGCCTAAATTAACCACCGCCCCCTAGAGTCCTAAAGGGGCTAAATTAATCATTGCCCCCCCCCCCCCCTAGAGTCCTAAAGGGGCTAAATTTACCACCTCCCCCCCCAGAGTCCTAAAGGGGCTAAATTTACCACCGCCCCCCCCCCCCCCAGAGTCCTAAAGGGGTACTAAATTAACCACCGCCCCCCTAGATCCTAAAGGGTCTAAATTAACCACCGCTCCCCCAAGAGTCCTAAAGGGTCTAAATTAACCACCGCTCCCTAGTGTCCTAAAGGGTCTAAATTAACCACCGCTCCCCCTATAATCCTAAAGGGTCTAAATTAACCACCACTTCCCCTAGAATCCTAAATGGTCTAAATTAACCATCGCTCCCCCTAGAGTCCTAAAGGGTCTAAATTAACCACTGCCCCCTAGAGTCCTAAAGGGTCTAAATTAACCACTGCCCCCCTCTAGAGTCCTAAAAGGGCTACATTAATCACCGCACCCCCCCCCCCCCTAGAGTCCTAAAGGGTCTAAATTAACCACCGCTCCCTAGAGTCCTAAAGGGTCTAAATTAACCACCTCTCCCCCTAGAATCCTAAAGGGTCTAAATTAACCACCGCTCCCCCAAGAGTCCTAAAGGGTCTAAATTAACCACCGCTCCCTAGAGTCCTAAAGGGTCTAAATTAACCACCGCTCCCCCTAGAATCCCAAAGGGTCTAAATTAACCACCGCTCCCTAGAGTCCTAAAGGGTCTAAATCAACCACCTCTCCCGCTAGAGTCCTAAAGGGTCTAAATTAACCACCGCTCCCCCTAGTGTACAAAAGGGTCTAAATTAACCACCGCTCCCCCAAGAGTCCTAAAGGGTCTAAATTAACCACCGCTCCCCCAAGAGTACTAAAGGGTCTAAATTAACCACCGCCCCCCTAGAGTCTTAAAGTGTCTAAATTAACCCCCGCTCCCCCAAGAGTCCTAAAGGGTCTAAATTAACCACCACTCCCTAGAGTCCTAAAGGGTCTAAATTAACCACCGCTTCCCCTAGAATCCTAAAGGGTCTAAATTAACCACCGCTCCCCCTAGAGTCCTAAAGGGTCTAAATTAACCATCGCTCCCTAGAGTCCTAAAGGGTCTAAATTAACCACCGCTCCCTAGAGTCCTAAAGGGTCTAAATTAACCACTGCCCCCTAGAGTCCTAAAGGGGCTAAATGAATCCCCCCCCCCCTAGAGTACTAAAGGGTCTAAATTAACCACCGCCCCCCTAGAGTCCTAAAGGGCCTAAATTAACCACCGCCCCCCTAGAGTCCAAAAGGGTCTAAATTGACCACCGCTCCCCCTAGAGTCCTAAAGGGTCTAAATTAAGAACTCCCCCCCCCCCCCCAGAGTCCTAAAGGGGCTACATTAATCACTGTCACCCCCCCCTAGAGTCCTAAAGGGGCTAAATTTACCCCCCCTCCCCCCAGAGTCCTAAAGGGGCTAAATTTACCACCACCCCCCCAGAGTCCTAATGGGGTACTAAATTAACCACCGCCCCCCTAGAGTCCTAAAGGGTCTGCATTAACCACCGCCCCCTAGAGTCCTAAAGGGTCCAAATTGACCACCACCCCCCTAGCCTAGAGTGTTTAAATTAACAACCGCCCGCTAGAGTCCTAAACGGTCTAAATTAACCAATGCCCCCTAGAGTCCTAAAGGGTCTAAATTAAACACCGCTCCCCCTAGAGTCCTAAGGGGCCTAAATTTACCACCGCCCCCTAGAGTCCTAAAGGGGCTAAATTAATCACTGCCCCCCCCCCCCTAGAGTCCTAAAGGGGCTAAATTTACCACCTCCCCCCCCAGAGTCATAAAGGGGCTAAATTTACCACCGCCCCCCCCCCCCCCAGAGTCCTAAAGGGGTACTAAATTAACCACCGCCCCCCTAGATCCTAAAGGGTCTAAATTAACCACCGCTCCCCCAAGAGTCCTAAAGGGTCTAAATTAACCACCGCTCCCTAGAGTCCTAAAGGGTCTAAATTAACCACCGCTCCCCCTATAATCCTAAAGGGTCTAAATTAACCACCACTTCCCCTAGAATCCTAAAGGGTCTAAATTAACCATCGCTCCCCCTAGAGTCCTAAAGGGTCTAAATTAACCACTGCCCCCTAGAGTCCTAAAGGGTCTAAATTAACCACTGCCCCCCTCTAGAGTCCTAAAAGGGCTACATTAATCACCGCACCCCCCCCCCTAGAGTCCTAAAGGGTCTAAATTAACCACCGCTCCCTAGAGTCCTAAAGGGTCTAAATTAACCACCGCTCCCCCTAGAATCCTAAAGGGTCTAAATTAACCACCGCTCCCCCAAGAGTCCTAAAGGGTCTAAATTAACCACCGCTCCCTAGAGTCCTAAAGGGTCTAAATCAACCACCTCTCCCGCTAGAGTCCTAAAGGGTCTAAATTAACCACCGCTCCCCCTAGTGTACAAAAGGGTCTAAATTAACCACCGCTCCCCCAAGAGTCCTAAAGGGTCTAAATTAACCACCGCTCCCCCAAGAGTACTAAAGGGTCTAAATTAACCACCGCCCCCCTAGAGTCCTAAAGTGTCTAAATTAACCCCCGCTCCCCCAAGAGTCCTAAAGGGTCTAAATTAACCACCGCTCCCTAGAGTCCTAAAGGGTCTAAATTAACCACCGCTCCCCCTAGAATCCTAAAGGGTCTAAATTAACCACCGCTTCCCCTAGAATCCTAAAGGGTCTAAATTAACCACCGCTCCCCCTAGAGTCCTAAAGGGTCTAAATTAACCACCGCTCCCTAGAGTCCTAAAGGGTCTAAATTAACCACCGCTCCCTAGAGTCCTAAAGGGTCTAAATTAACCACTGCCCCCTAGAGTCCTAAAGGGGCTAAATGAATCCCCCCCCCCCCCTTAGAGTCCTAAAGGGTCTAAATTAACCACCGCCCCCCTAGAGTCCTAAAGGGCCTAAATTAACCACCGCTCCCCCTAGAGTCCAAAAGGGTCTAAATTAACCACCGCTCCCCCTAGAGTACTAAAGGGTCTAAATTAACCACCGCTCCCTCTAGAGTCCTAAAGGGTCTAAATTAACCACTGCCCTCCCTAGAGTCCTAAAGGGTCTAAATTAACAACCCCCCCCCCCCCTAGAGTCCTAAAGGGGCTAAATTTACCACCTCCCCCCCAGAGTCCTAAAGGGGTACTAAATTAACCACCGCCCCCCTAGAATCCTAAAGGGTCTGCATTAACCACCGCCCCCTAGAGTCCTAAAGGGTCCAAATTGACCACCACCCCCCTAGAGTGTTTAAATTAACAACCGCCCGCTAGAGTCCTAAACGGTCTAAATTAACCAATGCCCCCTAGAGTCCTAAAGGGTCTAAATTAACCAGAGTCCTAAAGGGTCTAAATTAACCAGAGTCCTAAAGGGTCCAAATTAACCACCGCTCCCCCTAGAGTCCTAAGGGGCCTAAATTAACCACCGCCTCCTAGAGTCCTAAAGGGTCTAAATTAACCACCGCTCCCCCTAGGGTACTAAAGGGTCTAAATTAACCACCGCCCCCTAGAGTCCTAAAGGGTCTAAATTAACCACCGCCCCCTAGAGTCCTAAAGGGTCTAAATTAACCACCGCCCCCCTAGAGTCCTAAAGGGTCTAAATTAACCATCGCTCCCCCTAGAGTACTAAAGGGTCTAAATTAA
This sequence comes from Oncorhynchus mykiss, assembly GCF_057628025.1. Lineage (NCBI taxonomy): Eukaryota > Metazoa > Chordata > Actinopteri > Salmoniformes > Salmonidae > Oncorhynchus > Oncorhynchus mykiss. The sequence goes on along the minus strand of NC_143046.1, from coordinate 274,906 downwards.
TCACCGCCCCCTAGATTCTTAAAGGGTCTAAATTAACCACCGCCCCCCTAGAGTCCTAAAGGGTCTAAATTAACCACCGCTCCCCCTAGAGTCCTAAAGGGTCTAAATTAACCACCGCTCCCCCAAGAGTCCTAAAGGGTCTAAATTAACCACCGCTCCCTAGAGTCCTAAAGGGTCTAAATTAACCACCGCTCCCCCTATAATCCTAAAGGGTCTAAATTAACCACCGCTTCCCCTAGAATCCTAAAGGGTCTAAATTAACCATCGCTCCCCCTAGAGTCCTAAAGGGTCTAAATTAACCACTGCCCCCTAGAGTCCTAAAGGGTCTAAATTAACCACTGCCCCCCTCTAGAGTCCTAAAAGGGCTATATTAATCACCGCACCCCCCCCCCCCCCCCTAGAGTCCTAAAGGGTCTAAATTAACCACTGCCCTCCCTAGAGTCCTAAAGTGGTACTAAATTAACCACCGCTCCCTAGATTCCTACAGGGTCTAAATGAACCCCTTCCCCCCCTAGAGTCCTAAAGGGTCTAAATTAACCACCGCTCCTTAGAGTCCTAAAGGTTCTAAATTAACCAGAGTACTATAGGGTCTAAATTAACCACCGCCCCCCTAGAGTCCTAAAGGGTCTAAATTAACCACCGCTCCCCCAAGAGTCCTAAAGGGTCTAAATTAACCACCGCTCCCTAGAGTCCTAAAGGGTCTAAATTAACCACCGCTCCCCCTAGGGTACTAAAGGGTCTAAATTAAACACCGCCCCCTAGAGTCCTAAAGGGTCTAAATTAACCACCGCCCCCTAGAGTCCTAAAGGGTCTAAATTAACCACCGCCCCCCTAGAGTCCTAAATGGTCTAAATTAACCACCGCCCCCTAGATTCCTAAAGGGTCAAAATTAACCACCGCTCCCCCAAGAGTCCTAAAGGGTCTAAATTAACCACCGCTCCCTAGAGTCCTAAAGGGTCTAACTTAACCACCGCTCCCCCTATAATCCTAAAGGGTCTAAATTAACCACCGCTTCCCCTAGAATCCTAAAGGGTCTAAATTAACCATCGCTCCCCCTAGAGTCCTAAAGGGTCTAAATTAACCACTGCCCCTAGAGTCCTAAAGGGTCTAAATTAACCACTGCCCCCCTCTAGAGTCCTAAAAGGGCTACATTAATCACCGCACCCCCCCCCCCCCCTAGAGTCCTAAAGGGTCTAAATTAACCACTGCCCTCCCTAGAGTCCTAAAGTGGTACTAAATTAACCACCGCCCCCTAGAGTCCTACAGGGTCTAAATGAACGCCTGCCCCCCCTAGAGTCCTAAAGGGTCTAAATTAACCACCGCTCCTTAGAGTCCTAAAGGTTCTAAATTAACCAGAGTACTACAGGGTCTAAATTAACCACCGCCCCCCTAGAGTCCTAAAGGGTCTAAATTAACCACCGCTCCCCCAAGAGTCCTAAAGGGTCTAAATTAACCACCGCTCCCTAGAGTCCTAAAGGGTCTAAATTAACCACCGCTCCCCCAAGAATCCCAAAGGGTCTAAATTAACCACCGCTTCCCCTAGAATCCTAGAGGGTCTAAATTAACCACCGCTCCCCCTAGAGTCCTAAAGGGTCTAAATTAACCACCGCCCACTAGAGTCCTAAAGGGTCTAAATTAACCACCGCTCCCTAGAGTCCCAAAGGGTCTAAATTAACCACTGCCCCCTAGAGTAATAAAGGGGCTAATTGAATCACCCCCCCTTAGAGTCCTAAAGGGTCTAAATTAACCACCGCCCCCCTAGAGTCCTAAAGGGTCTAAATTAACCACCGCTCCCCCTAGAGTACTAAAGGGTCTAAATTAACCACCGCTCCCTAGAGTCCTAAAGGGTCTAAATTAACCACCGCTCCCCCAAGAATCCCAAAGGGTCTAAATTAACCACCGCTTCCCCTAGAATCCTAGAGGGTCTAAATTAACCACCGCTCCCCCTAGAGTCCTAAAGGGTCTAAATTAACCACCGCCCACTAGAGTCCTAAAGGGTCTAAATTAACCACCGCTCCCTAGAGTCCCAAAGGGTCTAAATTAACCACTGCCCCCTAGAGTAATAAAGGGGCTAATTGAATCCCCCCCCCCTTAGAGTCCTAAAGGGTCTAAATTAACCACCGCCCCCCTAGAGTCCTAAAGGGTCTAAATTAACCACCGCTCCCCCTAGAGTACTAAAGGGTCTAAATTAACCACCGCCCCCTAGAGTCCTAAAGGGTCTAAATTATCCACCGCCCCCCTAGAGTCCTAAAGGGTCTAAATTAACCACCGCCCCCCTAGAGTCCTAAAGGGTCTAAATTAACCACCGCTCCCCCTAGAGTACTAAAGGGTCTAAATTAACCACCGCCCCCTAGAGTCCTAAAGGGTCTAAATTATCCACCGCCCCCCTAGAGTCCTAAAGGGTCTAAATTAACCACCGCCCCCCTAGAGTCCTAAAGGGTCTAAATTAACCACCGCTCCCCCTAGAGTACTAAAGGATCTAAATTAACCCCCGCCCCCCCTAGAGTCCTAAAGGGTCTAAATTAACCACCGCTCCCTAGAGTCCTAAAGGGTCTAAATCAACCACCGCTCCCGCTAGAGTCCTAAAGGGTCTAAATTAACCACCGCTCCCCTTAGTGTACAAAAGGGTCTAAATTAACCACCGCTCCCTAGAGTCCTAAAGTGCCTAAATTAACCACCGCTCCCCCTAGAATCCTAAAGTGTCTAAATTAACCACCGCTCCCCCTAGAGTCCTAAAGGGTCTACATTAACCACCGCTCCCCCTTGAGTCCTAAAGGATCTAAATTAACCACCGCTCCCCCAAGAGTCCTAAAGGGTCTAAATTAACCACCGCTCCCTAGAGTCCTAAAGGGTCTAAATTAACCACCGCTCCCCCTAGAATCCTAAAGGGTCTAAATTAACCACCGCTCCCCCTAGAGTCCTAAAGGGTCTAAATTAACCACCACTCCCTAGAGTCCTAAAGGGTCTAAATTAACCACCGCTCCCTAGAGTCCTAAAATGTCTAAATTAACCACTGCCCCCTAGAGTCCTAAAGGGGCTAAATGAATCCCCCCCCCCCCCCCTTAGAGTCCTAAAGGGTCTAAATTAACCACCGCTCCCCCAAGAGTCCTAAAGGGTCTAAATTAACCACCGCTCCCTAGAGTCCTAAAGGGTCTAAATTAACCACCGCTCCCCCTAGAATCCTAAAGGGTCTAAATTAACCACCGCTCCCCCTGGAGTCCTAAAGGGTCTAAATTAACCACCGCTCCCTAGAGTCCTAAAGGGTCTAAATTAACAACCGCTCCCTAGAGTCCTAAAGGGTCTAAATTAACCACCGCTCCCCCTATAATCCTAAAGGGTCTAAATTAACCACCGCTTCCCCTAGAATCCTAAAGGGTCTAAATTAACCATCGCTCCCCCTAGAGTCCTAAAGGGTCTAAATTAACCACTGCCCCCTAGAGTCCTAAAGGGGCTAAATGAATCCCCCCCCCCCTTAGAGTCCTAAAGGGTCTAAATTAACCACCGCCCCCCTAGAGTCCTAAAGGGCCTAAATTAACCACCGCTCCCCCTAGAGTCCAAAAGGGTCTAAATTAACCACCGCTCCCCCTAGAGTACTAAAGGGTCTAAATTAACCACCGCTCCCTCTAGAGTCCTAAAGGGTCTAAATGAACCACTGCCCTCCCTAGAGTCCTAAAGGGTCTAAATTAACAACCCCCCCCCCCCCTAGAGTCCTAAAGGGGCTAAATTTACCACCTCCCCCCCAGAGTCCTAAAGGGGTACTAAATTAACCACCGCCCCCCTAGAATCCTAAAGGGTCTGCATTAACCACCGCCCCCTAGAGTCCTAAAGGGTCCAAATTGACCACCACCCCCCTAGAGTGTTTAAATTAACAACCGCCCGCTAGAGTCCTAAACGGTCTAAATTAACCAATGCCCCCTAGAGTCCTAAAGGGTCTAAATTAACCAGAGTCCTAAAGGGTCTAAATTAACCAGAGTCCTAAAGGGTCCAAATTAACCACCGCTCCCCCTAGAGTCCTAAGGGGCCTAAATTAACCACCGCCTCCTAGAGTCCTAAAGGGTCTAAATTAACCACCGCTCCCCCTAGGGTACTAAAGGGTCTAAATTAACCACCGCCCCCTAGAGTCCTAAAGGGTCTAAATTAACCACCGCTCCCCCTAGAGTCCTAAAGGGTCTAAATTAACCACCGCCCCCCTAGAGTCCTAAAGGGTCTAAATTAACCATCGCTCCCCCTAGAGTACTAAAGGGTCTAAATTAATCACCGCCCCCTAGATTCTTAAAGGGTCTAAATTAACCACCGCCCCCCTAGAGTCCTAAAGGGTCTAAATTAACCACCGCTCCCCCTAGAGTCCTAAAGGGTCTAAATTAACCACCGCTCCCCCAAGAGTCCTAAAGGGTCTAAATTAACCACCGCTCCCTAGAGTCCTAAAGGGTCTAAATTAACCACCGCTCCCCCTATAATCCTAAAGGGTCTAAATTAACCACCGCTTCCCCTAGAATCCTAAAGGGTCTAAATTAACCACTGCCCCCTAGAGTCCTAAAGGGTCTAAATTAACCACTGCCCCCCTCTAGAGTCCTAAAAGGGCTATATTAATCACCGCACCCCCCCCCCCCCCTAGAGTCCTAAAGGGTCTAAATTAACCACTGCCCTCCCTAGAGTCCTAAAGTGGTACTAAATTAACCACCGCCCCCTAGAGTCCTACAGGGTCTAAATGAACCCCTGCCCCCCCTAGAGTCCTAAAGGGTCTAAATTAACCACCGCTCCTTAGAGTCCTAAAGGTTCTAAATTAACCAGAGTACTATAGGGTCTAAATTAACCACCGCCCCCCTAGAGTCCTAAAGGGTCTAAATTAACCACCGCTCCCCCAAGAGTCCTAAAGGGTCTAAATTAACCACCGCTCCCTAGAGTCCTAAAGGGTCTAAATTAACCACCGCTCCCCCTAGGGTACTAAAGGGTCTAAATTAAACACCGCCCCCTAGAGTCCTAAAGGGTCTAAATTAACCACCGCCCCCTAGAGTCCTAAAGGGTCTAAATTAACCACCGCCCCCCTAGAGTCCTAAAGGGTCTAAATTAACCACCGCCCCCTAGATTCCTAAAGGGTCAAAATTAACCACCGCTCCCCCAAGAGTCCTAAAGGGTCTAAATTAACCACCGCTCCCTAGAGTCCTAAAGGGTCTAAATTAACCACCGCTCCCCCTATAATCCTAAAGGGTCTAAATTAACCACCGCTTCCCCTAGAATCCTAAAGGGTCTAAATTAACCATCGCTCCCCCTAGAGTCCTAAAGGGTCTAAATTAACCACTGCCCCCTAGAGTCCTAAAGGGTCTAAATTAACCACTGCCCCCCTCTAGAGTCCTAAAAGGGCTACATTAATCACCGCACCCCCCCCCCCCCCCCTAGAGTCCTAAAGGGTCTAAATTAACCACTGCCCTCCCTAGAGTCCTAAAGTGGTACTAAATTAACCACCGCCCCCTAGAGTCCTACAGGGTCTAAATGAACGCCTGCCCCCCCTAGAGTCCTAAAGGGTCTAAATTAACCACCGCTCCTTAGAGTCCTAAAGGTTCTAAATTAACCAGAGTACTACAGGGTCTAAATTAACCACCGCCCCCCTAGAGTCCTAAAGGGTCTAAATTAACCACCGCTCCCCCAAGAGTCCTAAAGGGTCTAAATTAACCACCGCTCCCTAGAGTCCTAAAGGGTCTAAATTAACCACCGCTCCCCCAAGAATCCCAAAGGGTCTAAATTAACCACCGCTTCCCCTAGAATCCTAGAGGGTCTAAATTAACCACCGCTCCCCCTAGAGTCCTAAAGGGTCTAAATTAACCACCGCCCACTAGAGTCCTAAAGGGTCTAAATTAACCACCGCTCCCTAGAGTCCCAAAGGGTCTAAATTAACCACTGCCCCCTAGAGTAATAAAGGGGCTAATTGAATCCCCCCCCCCTTAGAGTCCTAAAGGGTCTAAATTAACCACCGCCCCCCTAGAGTCCTAAAGGGTCTAAATTAACCACCGCTCCCCCTAGAGTACTAAAGGGTCTAAATTAACCACCGCTCCCTAGAGTCCTAAAGGGTCTAAATTAACCACCGCTCCCCCAAGAATCCCAAAGGGTCTAAATTAACCACCGCTTCCCCTAGAATCCTAGAGGGTCTAAATTAACCACCGCTCCCCCTAGAGTCCTAAAGGGTCTAAATTAACCACCGCCCACTAGAGTCCTAAAGGGTCTAAATTAACCACCGCTCCCTAGAGTCCCAAAGGGTCTAAATTAACCACTGCCCCCTAGAGTAATAAAGGGGCTAATTGAATCCCCCCCCCTTAGAGTCCTAAAGGGTCTAAATTAACCACCGCCCCCCTAGAGTCCTAAAGGGTCTAAATTAACCACCGCTCCCCCTAGAGTACTAAAGGGTCTAAATTAACCACCGCCTCCTAGAGTCCTAAAGGGTCTAAATTATCCACCGCCCCCCTAGAGTCCTAAAGGGTCTAAATTAACCACCGCCCCCCTAGAGTCCTAAAGGGTCTAAATTAACCACCGCTCCCCCTAGAGTACTAAAGGGTCTAAATTAACCACCGCCCCCTAGAGTCCTAAAGGGTCTAAATTATCCACCGCCCCCCTAGAGTCCTAAAGGGTCTAAATTAACCACCGCCCCCCTAGAGTCCTAAAGGGTCTAAATTAACCACCGCTCCCCCTAGAGTACTAAAGGATCTAAATTAACCCCCGCCCCCCCTAGAGTCCTAAAGGGTCTAAATTAACCACCGCTCCCTAGAGTCCTAAAGGGTCTAAATCAACCACCGCTCCCGCTAGAGTCCTAAAGGGTCTAAATTAACCACCGCTCCCCTTAGTGTACAAAAGGGTCTAAATTAACCACCGCTCCCTAGAGTCCTAAAGTGCCTAAATTAACCACCGCTCCCCCTAGAATCCTAAAGTGTCTAAATTAACCACCGCTCCCCCTAGAGTCCTAAAGGGTCTACATTAACCACCGCTCCCCCTTGAGTCCTAAAGGATCTAAATTAACCACCGCTCCCCCAAGAGTCCTAAAGGGTCTAAATTAACCACCGCTCCCTAGAGTCCTAAAGGGTCTAAATTAACCACCGCTCCCCCTAGAATCCTAAAGGGTCTAAATTAACCACCGCTCCCCCTAGAGTCCTAAAGGGTCTAAATTAACCACCACTCCCTAGAGTCCTAAAGGGTCTAAATTAACCACCGCTCCCTAGAGTCCTAAAATGTCTAAATTAACCACTGCCCCCTAGAGTCCTAAAGGGGCTAAATGAATCCCCCCCCCCCCTTAGAGTCCTAAAGGGTCTAAATTAACCACCGCTCCCCCAAGAGTCCTAAAGGGTCTAAATTAACCACCGCTCCCTAGAGTCCTAAAGGGTCTAAATTAACCACCGCTCCCCCTAGAATCCTAAAGGGTCTAAATTAACCACCGCTCCCCCTGGAGTCCTAAAGGGTCTAAATTAACCACCACTCCCTAGAGTCCTAAAGGGTCTAAATTAACAACCGCTCCCTAGAGTCCTAAAGGGTCTAAATTAACCACTGCCCCCTAGAGTCCTAAAGGGGCTAAATGAATCCCCCCCCCCTTAGAGTCCTAAAGGGTCTAAATTAACCACCGCTCCCCCAAGAGTCCTAAAGGGTCTAAATTAACCACCGCTCCCTAGAGTCCTAGAGGGTCTAAATTAACCACCGCTCCCCCTAGAGTCCTAAAGGGTCTAAATTAACCACCGCTCCCTAGAGTCCTAAAGGGTCTAAATTAACCACCGCTCCCTAGAGTCCTAAAGGGTCTAAATTAACTACTGCCCCCTAGAGTAATAAAGGGTCTAAATTAACCACCGCCCCCTAGAGTCCTAAAGGGTCTAAATTATCCACCGCCCCCCTAGAGTCCTAAAGGGTCTAAATTAAACACCGCTCCCCCTAGAGTCCTAAGGGGCCTAAATTTACCACCGCCCCCTAGAGTCCTAAAGGGGCTAAATTAATCACTGCCCCTCCCCCCCTAGAGTCCTAAAGGGGCTAAATTTACCACCTCCCCCCCAGAGTCCTAAAGGGGCTAAATTTACCTCCGCCCCCCCCCCAGAGTCCTAAAGGGGTACTAAATTAACCACCGCCCCCCTAGATCCTAAAGGGTCTAAATTAACCACCGCTCCCTAGAGTCCTAAAGGGTCTAAATTAACCACCGCTCCCCCTAGAATCCTAAAGGGTCTAAATTAACCACCGCTCCCCCTAGAGTCCTAAAGGGTCTAAATTAACCACCACTCCCTAGAGTCCTAAAGGGTCTAAATTAACCACCGCTCCCTAGAGTCCTAAAATGTCTAAATTAACCACTGCCCCCTAGAGTCCTAAAGGGGCTAAATGAATCCCCCCCCCCCTTAGAGTCCTAAAGGGTCTAAATTAACCACCGCTCCCCCAAGAGTCCTAAAGGGTCTAAATTAACCACCGCTCCCTAGAGTCCTAAAGGGTCTAAATTAACCACCGCTCCCCCTAGAATCCTAAAGGGTCTAAATTAACCACCGCTCCCCCTGGAGTCCTAAAGGGTCTAAATTAACCACCACTCCCTAGAGTCCTAAAGGGTCTAAATTAACAACCGCTCCCTAGAGTCCTAAAGGGTCTAAATTAACCACTGCCCCCTAGAGTCCTAAAGGGGCTAAATGAATCCCCCCCCCCTTAGAGTCCTAAAGGGTCTAAATTAACCACCGCTCCCCCAAGAGTCCTAAAGGGTCTAAATTAACCACCGCTCCCTAGAGTCCTAGAGGGTCTAAATTAACCACCGCTCCCCCTAGAGTCCTAAAGGGTCTAAATTAACCACCGCTCCCTAGAGTCCTAAAGGGTCTAAATTAACCACCGCTCCCTAGAGTCCTAAAGGGTCTAAATTAACTACTGCCCCCTAGAGTAATAAAGGGTCTAAATTAACCACCGCCCCCTAGAGTCCTAAAGGGTCTAAATTATCCACCGCCCCCCTAGAGTCCTAAAGGGTCTAAATTAAACACCGCTCCCCCTAGAGTCCTAAGGGGCCTAAATTTACCACCGCCCCCTAGAGTCCTAAAGGGGCTAAATTAATCACTGCCCCCCCCCCCCCCTAGAGTCCTAAAGGGGCTAAATTTACCACCTCCCCCCCAGAGTCCTAAAGGGGCTAAATTTACCTCCGCCCCCCCCCCAGAGTCCTAAAGGGGTACTAAATTAACCACCGCCCCCCTAGATCCTAAAGGGTCTAAATTAACCACCGCTCCCCCAAGAGTCCTAAAGGGTCTAAATTAACCACCGCTCCCTAGAGTCCTAAAGGGTCTAAATTAACCACTGCCCCCTAGAGTCCTAAAGGGTCTAAATTAACCACTGCCCCCCTCTAGAGTCCTAAAAGGGCTACATTAATCACCGCACCCCCCCCCCCCCCCTAGAGTCCTAAAGGGTCTAAATTAACCACCGCTCCCTAGAGTCCTAAAGGGTCTAAATTAACCACCGCTCCCCCAAGAGTACTAAAGGGTCTAAATTAACCACCGCCCCCCTAGAGTACTAAAGTGTCTAAATTAACCCCCGCTCCCCAAAGAGTCCTAAAGGGTCTAAATTAACCACCGCTCCCTAGAGTCCTAAAGGGTCTAAATTAACCACCGCTCCCCCTAGAATCCTAAAGGGTCTAAATTAACCACCGCTTCCCCTAGAATCCTAAAGGGTCTAAATTAACCACCGCTCCCCCTAGAGTCCTAAAGGGTCTAAATTAACCACCGCTCCCTAGAGTCCTAAAGGGTCTAAATTAACCACTGCCCCCTAGAGTCCTAAAGGGGCTAAATGAATCCCCCCCCTTAGAGTCCTAAAGGGTCTAAATTAACCACCGCCCCCCTAGAGTCCTAAAGGGCCTAAATTAACCACCGCTCCCCCTAGAGTCCAAAAGGGTCTAAATTAACCACCGCTCCCCCTAGAGTACTAAAGGGTCTAAATTAACCACCGCTCCCTCTAGAGTCCTAAAGGGTCTAAATTAATCACTGCCCTCCCTAGAGTCCTAAAGGGTCTAAATTAACAACTCCCCCCCCCCCTAGAGTCCTAAAGGGGCTAAATTTACCACCTCCCCCCCAGAGTCCTAAAGGGGTACTAAATTAACCACCGCCCCCCTAGAATCCTAAAGGGTCTGCATTAACCACCGCCCCCTAGAGTCCTAAAGGGTCCAAATTGACCACCACCCCCCTAGAGTGTTTAAATTAACAACCGCCCGCTAGAGTCCTAAACGGTCTAAATTAACCAATGCCCCCTAGAGTCCTAAAGGGTCTAAATTAACCAGAGTCCTAAAGGGTCTAAATTAACCAGAGTCCTAAAGGGTCCAAATTAACCACCGCTCCCCCTAGAGTCCTAAAGGGGCTAAATGAATCCCCCCCCCTTAGAGTCCTAAAGGGTCTAAATTAACCACCGCCCCCCTAGAGTCCTAAAGGGCCTAAATTAACCACCGCTCCCCCTAGAGTCCAAAAGGGTCTAAATTAACCACCGCTCCCCCTAGAGTACTAAAGGGTCTAAATTAACCACCGCTCCCCCTAGAGTCCTAAAGGGTCTAAATTAACCACCGCTCCCTAGAGTCCTAAAGGGTCTAAATTAACCACCGCTCCCTCTAGAGTCCTAAAGGGTCTAAATTAACCACTGCCCTCCCTAGAGTCCTAAAGGGTCTAAATTAACAACTCCCCCCCCCCCCCCCCTAGAGTCCTAAAGGGGCTAAATTTACCACCTCCCCCCCAGAGTCCTAAAGGGGTACTAAATTAACCACCGCCCCCCTAGAATCCTAAAGGGTCTGCATTAACCACCGCCCCCTAGAGTCCTAAAGGGTCCAAATTGACCACCACCCCCCTAGAGTGTTTAAATTAACAACCGCCCGCTAGAGTCCTAAACGGTCTAAATTAACCAATGCCCCCTAGAGTCCTAAAGGGTCTAAATTAACCAGAGTCCTAAAGGGTCTAAATTAACCAGAGTCCTAAAGGGTCCAAATTAACCACCGCTCCCCCTAGAGTCCTAAGGGGCCTAAATTAACCACCGCCTCCTAGAGTCCTAAAGGGTCTAAATTAACCACCGCTCCCTAGAGTCCTAAAGGGTCTAAATTAACCACCGCTCCCCCTTTAATCCTAAAGGGTCTAAATTAACCACCGCTTCCCCTAGAATCCTAAAGGGTCTAAATTAACCATCGCTCCCCCTAGAGTCCTAAAGGGTCTAAATTAACCCCTGCCCCCTAGAGTCCTAAAGGGTCTAAATTAACCACTGCCCCCCTCTAGAGTCCTAAAAGGGCTATATTAATCACCGCACCCCCCCCCCCCCCCTAGAGTCCTAAAGGGTCTAAATTAACCACTGCCCTCCCTAGAGTCCTAAAGTGGTACTAAATTAACCACCGCCCCCTAGAGTCCTACAGGGTCTAAATGAACCCCTGCCCCCCCTAGAGTCCTAAAGGGTCTAAATTAACCACCGCTCCTTAGAGTCCTAAAGGCTCTAAATTAACCAGAGTACTATAGGGTCTAAATTAACCACCGCCCCCCTAGAGTCCCAAAGGGTCTAAATTAACCACCGCTCCCCCAAGAGTCCTAAAGGGTCTAAATTAACCACCGCTCCCTAGAGTCCTAAAGGGTCTAAATTAACCACCGCTCCCCCTAGGGTACTAAAGGGTCTAAATTAAACACCGCCCCCTAGAGTCCTAAAGGGTCTAAATTAACCACCGCCCCCTAGAGTCCTAAAGGGTCTAAATTAACCACCGCCCCCCTAGAGTCCTAAAGGGTCTAAATTAACCACCGCCCCCTAGATTCCTAAAGGGTCAAAATTAACCACCGCTCCCCCAAGAGTCCTAAAGGGTCTAAATTAACCACCGCTCCCTAGAGTCCTAAAGGGTCTAAATTAACCACCGCTCCCCCTATAATCCTAAAGGGTCTAAATTAACCACCGCTTCCCCTAGAATCCTAAAGGGTCTAAATTAACCATCGCTCCCCCTAGAGTCCTAAAGGGTCTAAATTAACCACTGCCCCCCTCTAGAGTCCTAAAAGGGCTACATTAATCACCGCACCCCCCCCCCCTAGAGTCCTAAAGGGTCTAAATTAACCACTGCCCTCCCTAGAGTCCTAAAGTGGTACTAAATTAACCACCGCCCCCTAGAGTCCTACAGGGTCTAAATGAACCCCTGCCCCCCCTAGAGTCCTAAAGGGTCTAAATTAACCACCGCTCCCCCAAGAGTCCTAAAGGTTCTAAATTAACCAGAGTACTACAGGGTCTAAATTAACCACCGCCCCCCTAGAGTCCTAAAGGGTCTAAATTAACCACCGCTCCCCCAAGAGTCCTAAAGGGTCTAAATTAACCACCGCTCCCTAGAGTCCTAAAGGGTCTAAATTAACCACCGCTCCCCCTAGAATCCCAAAGGGTCTAAATTAACCACCGCTTCCCCTAGAATCCTAGAGGGTCTAAATTAACCACCGCTCCCCCTAGAGTCCTAAAGGGTCTAAATTAACCACCGCTCCCTAGAGTCCTAAAGGGTCTAAATTAACCACCGCTCCCTAGAGTCCTAAAGGGTCTAAATTAACCACTGCCCCCTAGAGTAATAAAGGGGCTAATTGAATCCCCCCCCCCCTTAGAGTCCCAAAGGGTCTAAATTAACCACCGCCCCCCTAGAGTCCTAAAGGGTCTAAATTAACCACCGCTCCCCCTAGAGTACTAAAGGGTCTAAATTAACCACCGCCCCCTAGAGTCCTAAAGGGTCTAAATTATCCACCGCCCCCCTAGAATCCCAAAGGGTCTAAATTAACCACCGCTTCCCCTAGAATCCTAGAGGGTCTAAATTAACCACCGCTCCCCCTAGAGTCCTAAAGGGTCTAAATTAACCACCGCTCCCTAGAGTCCTAAAGGGTCTAAATTAACCACCGCTCCCTAGAGTCCTAAAGGGTCTAAATTAACCACTGCCCCCTAGAGTAATAAAGGGGCTAATTGAATCCCCCCCCCCTTAGAGTCCCAAAGGGTCTAAATTAACCACCGCCCCCCTAGAGTCCTAAAGGGTCTAAATTAACCACCGCTCCCCCTAGAGTACTAAAGGGTCTAAATTAACCACCGCCCCCTAGAGTCCTAAAGGGTCTAAATTATCCACCGCCCCCCTAGAGTCCTAAAGGGTCTAAATTAACCACCGCCCCCCTAGAGTCCTAAAGGGTCTAAATTAACCACCGCTCCCCCTAGAGTACTAAAGGATCTAAATTAACCCCCGCCCCCCCTAGAGTCCTAAAGGGTCTAAATTAACCACCGCTCCCTAGAGTCCTAAAGGGTCTAAATCAACCACCGCTCCCGCTAGAGTCCTAAAGGGTCTAAATTAACCACCGCTCCCCCTAGTGTACAAAAGGGTCTAAATTAACCACCGCTCCCTAGAGTCCTAAAGTGCCTAAATTAACCACCGCTCCCCCTAGAATCCTAAAGTGTCTAAATTAACCACCGCTCCCCCTAGAGTCCTAAAGGGTCTACATTAACCACCGCTCCCCCTTGAGTCCTAAAGGGTCTAAATTAACCACCGCTCCCCCAAGAGTCCTAAAGGGTCTAAATTAACCACCGCTCCCTAGAGTCATAAAGGGTCTAAATTAACCACTGCTCCCCCTAGAATCCTAAAGGGTCTAAATTAACCACCGCTCCCCCTAGAGTCCTAAAGGGTCTAAATTAACCACCACTCCCTAGAGTCCTAAAGGGTCTAAATTAACCACAGCTCCCTAGAGTCCTAAAATGTCTAAATTAACCACTGCCCCCTAGAGTCCTAAAGGGGCTAAATGAATCCCCCCCCCCCCTTAGAGTCCTAAAGGGTCTAAATTAACCACCGCTCCCCCAAGAGTCCTAAAGGGTCTAAATTAACCACCGCTCCCTAGAGTCCTAAAGGGTCTAAATTAACCACCGCTCCCCCTAGAATCCTAAAGGGTCTAAATTAACCACCGCTCCCCCTGGAGTCCTAAATGGTCTAAATTAACCACCGCTCCCTAGAGTCCTAAAGGGTCTAAATTAACCACCGCTCCCTAGAGTCCTAAAGGGTCTAAATTAACCACTGCCCCCTAGAGTCCTAAAGGGGCTAAATGAATCCCCCCCCCCTTAGAGTCCTAAAGGGTCTAAATTAACCACCGCTCCCCCAAGAGTCCTAAAGGGTCTAAATTAACCACCGCTCCCTAGAGTCCTAGAGGGTCTAAATTAACCACCGCTCCCCCTAGAGTCCTAAAGGGTCTAAATTAACCACCGCTCCCTAGAGTCCTAAAAGGTCTAAATTAACCACCGCTCCCTAGAGTCCTAAAGGGTCTAAATTAACCACTGCCCCCTAGAGTAATAAAGGGTCTAAATTAACCACCGCCCCCTAGAGTCCTAAAGGGTCTAAATTATCCACCGCCCCCCTAGAGTCCTAAAGGGTCTAAATTAAACACCGCTCCCCCTAGAGTCCTAAGGGGCCTAAATTTACCACCGCCCCCTAGAGTCCTAAAGGGGCTAAATTAATCACTGCCCCCCCCCCCCCCTAGAGTCCTAAAGGGGCTAAATTTACCACCTCCCCCCCAGAGTCCTAAAGGGGCTAAATTTACCACCGCCCCCCCCCAGAGTCCTAAAGGGGTACTAAATTAACCACCGCCCCCCTAGATCCTAAAGGGTCTAAATTAACCACCGCTCCCCCAAGAGTCCTAAAGGGTCTAAATTAACCACCGCTCCCTAGAGTCCTAAAGGGTCTAAATTAACCACCGCTCCCCCTATAATCCTAAAGGGTCTAAATTAACCACCACTTCCCCTAGAATCCTAAAGGGTCTAAATTAACCATCGCTCCCCCTAGAGTCCTAAAGGGTCTAAATTAACCACTGCCCCCTAGAGTCCTAAAGGGTCTAAATTAACCACCGCTCCCCCTAGAATCCTAAAGGGTCTAAATTAACCACCGCTCCCCCTAGAGTCCTAAAGGGTCTAAATTAACCACCGCTCCCTAGAGTCCTAAAGGGTCTAAATTAACCACTGCCCCCTAGAGTCCTAAAGGGGCTACATTAATCACCGCACCCCCCCCCCCCCCTAGAGTCCTAAAGGGTCTAAATTAACCACCGATCCCTAGAGTCCTAAAGGGTCTAAATTAACCACCGCTCCCCCTAGAATCCTAAAGGGTCTAAATTAACCACCGCTCCCCCAAGAGTCCTAAAGGGTCTAAATTAACCACCGCTCCCTAGAGTCCTAAAGTGTCTAAATTAACCACCGCTCCCCCTAGAATCCCAAAGGGTCTAAATTAACCACCGCTCCCTAGAGTCCTAAAGGGTCTAAATCAACCACCTCTCCCGCTAGAGTCCTAAAGGGTCTAAATTAACCACCGCTCCCCCTAGTGTACAAAAGGGTCTAAATTAACCACCGCTCCCCCAAGAGTCCTAAAGGGTCTAAATTAACCACCGCTCCCCCAAGAGTACTAAAGGGTCTAAATTAACCACCGCCCCCTAGAGTCCTAAAGGGTCTAAATTAACCACCGCTTCCCCTAGAATCCTAGAGGGTCTAAATTAACCACCGCTCCCCCTAGAGTCCTAAAGGGTCTAAATTAACCACCGCTCCCTAGAGTCCTAAAGGGTCTAAATTAACCACCGCTCCCTAGAGTCCTAAAGGGTCTAAATTAACCACTGCCCCCTAGAGTAATAAAGGGGCTAATTGAATCCCCCCCCCCCTTAGAGTCCCAAAGGGTCTAAATTAACCACCGCCCCCCTAGAGTCCTAAAGGGTCTAAATTAACCACCGCTCCCCCTAGAGTACTAAAGGGTCTAAATTAACCACCGCCCCCTAGAGTCCTAAAGGGTCTAAATTATCCACCGCCCCCCTAGAATCCCAAAGGGTCTAAATTAACCACCGCTTCCCCTAGAATCCTAGAGGGTCTAAATTAACCACCGCTCCCCCTAGAGTCCTAAAGGGTCTAAATTAACCACCGCTCCCTAGAGTCCTAAAGGGTCTAAATTAACCACCGCTCCCTAGAGTCCTAAAGGGTCTAAATTAACCACTGCCCCCTAGAGTAATAAAGGGGCTAATTGAATCCCCCCCCCCTTAGAGTCCCAAAGGGTCTAAATTAACCACCGCCCCCCTAGAGTCCTAAAGGGTCTAAATTAACCACCGCTCCCCCTAGAGTACTAAAGGGTCTAAATTAACCACCGCCCCCCTAGAGTCCTAAAGGGTCTAAATTAACCACCGCTCCCCCTAGAGTACTAAAGGATCTAAATTAACCCCCGCCCCCCCTAGAGTCCTAAAGGGTCTAAATTAACCACCGCTCCCTAGAGTCCTAAAGGGTCTAAATCAACCACCGCTCCCGCTAGAGTCCTAAAGGGTCTAAATTAACCACCGCTCCCCCTAGTGTACAAAAGGGTCTAAATTAACCACCGCTCCCTAGAGTCCTAAAGTGCCTAAATTAACCACCGCTCCCCCTAGAATCCTAAAGTGTCTAAATTAACCACCGCTCCCCCTAGAGTCCTAAAGGGTCTACATTAACCACCGCTCCCCCTTGAGTCCTAAAGGGTCTAAATTAACCACCGCTCCCCCAAGAGTCCTAAAGGGTCTAAATTAACCACCGCTCCCTAGAGTCATAAAGGGTCTAAATTAACCACTGCTCCCCCTAGAATCCTAAAGGGTCTAAATTAACCACCGCTCCCCCTAGAGTCCTAAAGGGTCTAAATTAATCACCACTCCCTAGAGTCCTAAAGGGTCTAAATTAACCACAGCTCCCTAGAGTCCTAAAATGTCTAAATTAACCACTGCCCCCTAGAGTCCTAAAGGGGCTAAATGAATCCCCCCCCCCCCTTAGAGTCCTAAAGGGTCTAAATTAACCACCGCTCCCCCAAGAGTCCTAAAGGGTCTAAATTAACCACCGCTCCCTAGAGTCCTAAAGGGTCTAAATTAACCACCGCTCCCCCTAGAATCCTAAAGGGTCTAAATTAACCACCGCTCCCCCTGGAGTCCTAAATGGTCTAAATTAACCACCGCTCCCTAGAGTCCTAAAGGGTCTAAATTAACCACCGCTCCCTAGAGTCCTAAAGGGTCTAAATTAACCACTGCCCCCTAGAGTCCTAAAGGGGCTAAATGAATCCCCCCCCCCTTAGAGTCCTAAAGGGTCTAAATTAACCACCGCTCCCCCAAGAGTCCTAAAGGGTCTAAATTAACCACCGCTCCCTAGAGTCCTAGAGGGTCTAAATTAACCACCGCTCCCCCTAGAGTCCTAAAGGGTCTAAATTAACCACCGCTCCCTAGAGTCCTAAAAGGTCTAAATTAACCACCGCTCCCTAGAGTCCTAAAGGGTCTAAATTAACCACTGCCCCCTAGAGTAATAAAGGGTCTAAATTAACCACCGCCCCCTAGAGTCCTAAAGGGTCTAAATTATCCACCGCCCCCCTAGAGTCCTAAAGGGTCTAAATTAAACACCGCTCCCCCTAGAGTCCTAAGGGGCCTAAATTTACCACCGCCCCCTAGAGTCCTAAAGGGGCTAAATTAATCACTGCCCCCCCCCCCCCTAGAGTCCTAAAGGGGCTAAATTTACCACCTCCCCCCCAGAGTCCTAAAGGGGCTAAATTTACCACCGCCCCCCCCCAGAGTCCTAAAGGGGTACTAAATTAACCACCGCCCCCCTAGATCCTAAAGGGTCTAAATTAACCACCGCTCCCCCAAGAGTCCTAAAGGGTCTAAATTAACCACCGCTCCCTAGAGTCCTAAAGGGTCTAAATTAACCACCGCTCCCCCTATAATCCTAAAGGGTCTAAATTAACCACCACTTCCCCTAGAATCCTAAAGGGTCTAAATTAACCATCGCTCCCCCTAGAGTCCTAAAGGGTCTAAATTAACCACTGCCCCCTAGAGTCCTAAAGGGTCTAAATTAACCACCGCTCCCCCTAGAATCCTAAAGGGTCTAAATTAACCACCGCTCCCCCTAGAGTCCTAAAGGGTCTAAATTAACCACCGCTCCCTAGAGTCCTAAAGGGTCTAAATTAACCACTGCCCCCTAGAGTCCTAAAGGGGCTACATTAATCACCGCACCCCCCCCCCCCCCTAGAGTCCTAAAGGGTCTAAATTAACCACCGATCCCTAGAGTCCTAAAGGGTCTAAATTAACCACCGCTCCCCCTAGAATCCTAAAGGGTCTAAATTAACCACCGCTCCCCCAAGAGTCCTAAAGGGTCTAAATTAACCACCGCTCCCTAGAGTCCTAAAGGGTCTAAATTAACCACCGCTCCCCCTAGAATCCCAAAGGGTCTAAATTAACCACCGCTCCCTAGAGTCCTAAAGGGTCTAAATCAACCACCTCTCCCGCTAGAGTCCTAAAGGGTCTAAATTAACCACCGCTCCCCCTAGTGTACAAAAGGGTCTAAATTAACCACCGCTCCCCCAAGAGTCCTAAAGGGTCTAAATTAACCACCGCTCCCCCAAGAGTACTAAAGGGTCTAAATTAACCACCGCCCCCCTAGAGTCCTAAAGTGTCTAAATTAACCCCCGCTCCCCCAAGAGTCCTAAAGGGTCTAAATTAACCACCGCTCCCTAGAGTCCTAAAGGGTCTAAATTAACCACTGCTCCCCCTAGAATCCTAAAGGGTCTAAATTAACCACCGCTTCCCCTAGAATCCTAAAGGGTCTAAATTAACCACCGCTCCCCCTAGAGTCCTAAAGGGTCTAAATTAACCACCGCTCCCTAGAGTCCTAAAGGGTCTAAATTAACCACCGCTCCCTAGAGTCCTAAAGGGTCTAAATTAACCACTGCCCCCTAGAGTCCTAAAGGGGCTAAATGAATCCCCCCCCCTTAGAGTCCTAAAGGGTCTAAATTAACCACCGCCCCCCTAGAGTCCTAAAGGGCCTAAATTAACCACCGCTCCCCCTAGAGTCCAAAAGGGTCTAAATTAACCACCGCTCCCCCTAGAGTACTAAAGGGTCTAAATTAACCACCGCTCCCTCTAGAGTCCTAAAGGGTCTAAATTAACCACTGCCCTCCCTAGAGTCCTAAAGGGTCTAAATTAACAACTCCCCCCCCCCCTAGAGTCCTAAAGGGGCTAAATTTACCACCTCCCCCCCAGAGTCCTAAAGGGGTACTAAATTAACCACCGCCCCCCTAGAATCCTAAAGGGTCTGCATTAACCACCGCCCCCTAGAGTCCTAAAGGGTCTAAATTGACCACCACCCCCCTAGAGTGTTTCAATTAACAACCGCCCGCTAGAGTCCTAAACGGTCTAAATTAACCAATGCCCCCTAGAGTCCTAAAGGGTCTAAATTAACCAGAGTCCTAAAGGGTCTAAATTAACCAGAGTCCTAAAGGGTCCAAATTAACCACCGCTCCCCCTAGAGTCCTGAGGGGCCTAAATTAACCACCGCCTCCTAGAGTCCTAAAGGGTCTAAATTAACCACCGCTCCCCCTAGGGTACTAAAGGGTCTAAATTAACCACCGCCCCCTAGAGTCCTAAAGGGTCTAAATTAACCACCGCCCCCTAGAGTCCTAAAGGGTCTAAATTAACCACCGCCCCCCTAGAGTCCTAAAGGGTCTAAATTAACCATCGCTCCCCCTAGAGTACTAAAGGGTCTAAATTAATCACCGCCCTCTAGATTCTTAAAGGGTCTAAATTAACCACCGCTCCCCCTAGAATCCTAAAGGGTCTAAATTAACCACCGCTCCCCCTAGAGTCCTAAAGGGTCTAAATTAACCACCGCTCCCTAGAGTCCTAAAGGGTCTAAATTAACCACTGCCCCCTAGAGTCCTAAAGGGGCTACATTAATCACCGCACCCCCCCCCCCCCCTAGAGTCCTAAAGGGTCTAAATTAACCACCGATCCCTAGAGTCCTAAAGGGTCTAAATTAACCACCGCTCCCCCTAGAATCCTAAAGGGTCTAAATTAACCACCGCTCCCCCAAGAGTCCTAAAGGGTCTAAATTAACCACCGCTCCCTAGAGTCCTAAAGTGTCTAAATTAACCACCGCTCCCCCTAGAATCCCAAAGGGTCTAAATTAACCACCGCTCCCTAGAGTCCTAAAGGGTCTAAATCAACCACCTCTCCCGCTAGAGTCCTAAAGGGTCTAAATTAACCACCGCTCCCCCTAGTGTACAAAAGGGTCTAAATTAACCACCGCTCCCCCAAGAGTCCTAAAGGGTCTAAATTAACCACCGCTCCCCCAAGAGTACTAAAGGGTCTAAATTAACCACCGCCCCCTAGAGTCCTAAAGGGTCTAAATTAACCACCGCTTCCCCTAGAATCCTAGAGGGTCTAAATTAACCACCGCTCCCCCTAGAGTCCTAAAGGGTCTAAATTAACCACCGCTCCCTAGAGTCCTAAAGGGTCTAAATTAACCACCGCTCCCTAGAGTCCTAAAGGGTCTAAATTAACCACTGCCCCCTAGAGTAATAAAGGGGCTAATTGAATCCCCCCCCCCTTAGAGTCCCAAAGGGTCTAAATTAACCACCGCCCCCCTAGAGTCCTAAAGGGTCTAAATTAACCACCGCTCCCCCTAGAGTACTAAAGGGTCTAAATTAACCACCGCCCCCTAGAGTCCTAAAGGGTCTAAATTATCCACCGCCCCCCTAGAATCCCAAAGGGTCTAAATTAACCACCGCTTCCCCTAGAATCCTAGAGGGTCTAAATTAACCACCGCTCCCCCTAGAGTCCTAAAGGGTCTAAATTAACCACCGCTCCCTAGAGTCCTAAAGGGTCTAAATTAACCACCGCTCCCTAGAGTCCTAAAGGGTCTAAATTAACCACTGCCCCCTAGAGTAATAAAGGGGCTAATTGAATCCCCCCCCCCTTAGAGTCCCAAAGGGTCTAAATTAACCACCGCCCCCCTAGAGTCCTAAAGGGTCTAAATTAACCACCGCTCCCCCTAGAGTACTAAAGGGTCTAAATTAACCACCGCCCCCCTAGAGTCCTAAAGGGTCTAAATTAACCACCGCTCCCCCTAGAGTACTAAAGGATCTAAATTAACCCCCGCCCCCCCTAGAGTCCTAAAGGGTCTAAATTAACCACCGCTCCCTAGAGTCCTAAAGGGTCTAAATCAACCACCGCTCCCGCTAGAGTCCTAAAGGGTCTAAATTAACCACCGCTCCCCCTAGTGTACAAAAGGGTCTAAATTAACCACCGCTCCCTAGAGTCCTAAAGTGCCTAAATTAACCACCGCTCCCCCTAGAATCCTAAAGTGTCTAAATTAACCACCGCTCCCCCTAGAGTCCTAAAGGGTCTACATTAACCACCGCTCCCCCTTGAGTCCTAAAGGGTCTAAATTAACCACCGCTCCCCCAAGAGTCCTAAAGGGTCTAAATTAACCACCGCTCCCTAGAGTCATAAAGGGTCTAAATTAACCACTGCTCCCCCTAGAATCCTAAAGGGTCTAAATTAACCACCGCTCCCCCTAGAGTCCTAAAGGGTCTAAATTAATCACCACTCCCTAGAGTCCTAAAGGGTCTAAATTAACCACAGCTCCCTAGAGTCCTAAAATGTCTAAATTAACCACTGCCCCCTAGAGTCCTAAAGGGGCTAAATGAATCCCCCCCCCCCCTTAGAGTCCTAAAGGGTCTAAATTAACCACCGCTCCCCCAAGAGTCCTAAAGGGTCTAAATTAACCACCGCTCCCTAGAGTCCTAAAGGGTCTAAATTAACCACCGCTCCCCCTAGAATCCTAAAGGGTCTAAATTAACCACCGCTCCCCCTGGAGTCCTAAATGGTCTAAATTAACCACCGCTCCCTAGAGTCCTAAAGGGTCTAAATTAACCACCGCTCCCTAGAGTCCTAAAGGGTCTAAATTAACCACTGCCCCCTAGAGTCCTAAAGGGGCTAAATGAATCCCCCCCCCCTTAGAGTCCTAAAGGGTCTAAATTAACCACCGCTCCCCCAAGAGTCCTAAAGGGTCTAAATTAACCACCGCTCCCTAGAGTCCTAGAGGGTCTAAATTAACCACCGCTCCCCCTAGAGTCCTAAAGGGTCTAAATTAACCACCGCTCCCTAGAGTCCTAAAAGGTCTAAATTAACCACCGCTCCCTAGAGTCCTAAAGGGTCTAAATTAACCACTGCCCCCTAGAGTAATAAAGGGTCTAAATTAACCACCGCCCCCTAGAGTCCTAAAGGGTCTAAATTATCCACCGCCCCCCTAGAGTCCTAAAGGGTCTAAATTAAACACCGCTCCCCCTAGAGTCCTAAGGGGCCTAAATTTACCACCGCCCCCTAGAGTCCTAAAGGGGCTAAATTAATCACTGCCCCCCCCCCCCCTAGAGTCCTAAAGGGGCTAAATTTACCACCTCCCCCCCAGAGTCCTAAAGGGGCTAAATTTACCACCGCCCCCCCCCCAGAGTCCTAAAGGGGTACTAAATTAACCACCGCCCCCCTAGATCCTAAAGGGTCTAAATTAACCACCGCTCCCCCAAGAGTCCTAAAGGGTCTAAATTAACCACCGCTCCCTAGAGTCCTAAAGGGTCTAAATTAACCACCGCTCCCCCTATAATCCTAAAGGGTCTAAATTAACCACCACTTCCCCTAGAATCCTAAAGGGTCTAAATTAACCATCGCTCCCCCTAGAGTCCTAAAGGGTCTAAATTAACCACTGCCCCCTAGAGTCCTAAAGGGTCTAAATTAACCACCGCTCCCCCTAGAATCCTAAAGGGTCTAAATTAACCACCGCTCCCCCTAGAGTCCTAAAGGGTCTAAATTAACCACCGCTCCCTAGAGTCCTAAAGGGTCTAAATTAACCACTGCCCCCTAGAGTCCTAAAGGGGCTACATTAATCACCGCACCCCCCCCCCCCCCTAGAGTCCTAAAGGGTCTAAATTAACCACCGATCCCTAGAGTCCTAAAGGGTCTAAATTAACCACCGCTCCCCCTAGAATCCTAAAGGGTCTAAATTAACCACCGCTCCCCCAAGAGTCCTAAAGGGTCTAAATTAACCACCGCTCCCTAGAGTCCTAAAGGGTCTAAATTAACCACCGCTCCCCCTAGAATCCCAAAGGGTCTAAATTAACCACCGCTCCCTAGAGTCCTAAAGGGTCTAAATCAACCACCTCTCCCGCTAGAGTCCTAAAGGGTCTAAATTAACCACCGCTCCCCCTAGTGTACAAAAGGGTCTAAATTAACCACCGCTCCCCCAAGAGTCCTAAAGGGTCTAAATTAACCACCGCTCCCCCAAGAGTACTAAAGGGTCTAAATTAACCACCGCCCCCCTAGAGTCCTAAAGTGTCTAAATTAACCCCCGCTCCCCCAAGAGTCCTAAAGGGTCTAAATTAACCACCGCTCCCTAGAGTCCTAAAGGGTCTAAATTAACC
This sequence comes from Oncorhynchus mykiss, assembly GCF_057628025.1. Taxonomy (NCBI): domain Eukaryota; kingdom Metazoa; phylum Chordata; class Actinopteri; order Salmoniformes; family Salmonidae; genus Oncorhynchus; species Oncorhynchus mykiss. The sequence goes on along the minus strand of NC_143046.1, from coordinate 251,703 downwards.
ACTGCTCCCCCTAGAATCCTAAAGGGTCTAAATTAACCACCGCTTCCCCTAGAATCCTAAAGGGTCTAAATTAACCACCGCTCCCCCTAGAGTCCTAAAGGGTCTAAATTAACCACCGCTCCCTAGAGTCCTAAAGGGTCTAAATTAACCACCGCTCCCTAGAGTCCTAAAGGGTCTAAATTAACCACTGCCCCCTAGAGTCCTAAAGGGGCTAAATGAATCCCCCCCCCTTAGAGTCCTAAAGGGTCTAAATTAACCACCGCCCCCCTAGAGTCCTAAAGGGCCTAAATTAACCACCGCTCCCCCTAGAGTCCAAAAGGGTCTAAATTAACCACCGCTCCCCCTAGAGTACTAAAGGGTCTAAATTAACCACCGCTCCCTCTAGAGTCCTAAAGGGTCTAAATTAACCACTGCCCTCCCTAGAGTCCTAAAGGGTCTAAATTAACAACTCCCCCCCCCCCTAGAGTCCTAAAGGGGCTAAATTTACCACCTCCCCCCCAGAGTCCTAAAGGGGTACTAAATTAACCACCGCCCCCCTAGAATCCTAAAGGGTCTGCATTAACCACCGCCCCCTAGAGTCCTAAAGGGTCTAAATTGACCACCACCCCCCTAGAGTGTTTCAATTAACAACCGCCCGCTAGAGTCCTAAACGGTCTAAATTAACCAATGCCCCCTAGAGTCCTAAAGGGTCTAAATTAACCAGAGTCCTAAAGGGTCTAAATTAACCAGAGTCCTAAAGGGTCCAAATTAACCACCGCTCCCCCTAGAGTCCTGAGGGGCCTAAATTAACCACCGCCTCCTAGAGTCCTAAAGGGTCTAAATTAACCACCGCTCCCCCTAGGGTACTAAAGGGTCTAAATTAACCACCGCCCCCTAGAGTCCTAAAGGGTCTAAATTAACCACCGCCCCCTAGAGTCCTAAAGGGTCTAAATTAACCACCGCCCCCCTAGAGTCCTAAAGGGTCTAAATTAACCATCGCTCCCCCTAGAGTACTAAAGGGTCTAAATTAATCACCGCCCTCTAGATTCTTAAAGGGTCTAAATTAACCACCGCCCACCTAGAGTCCTAAAGGGTCTAAATTAACCACCGCTCCCCCTAGAGTCCTAAAGGGTCTAAATTAACCACCGCTCCCCCAAGAGTCCTAAAGGGTCTAAATTAACCACCGCTCCCTAGAGTCCTAAAGGGTCTAAATTAACCACCGCTCCCCCTATAATCCTAAAGGGTCTAAATTAACCACCGCTTCCCCTAGAATCCTAAAGGGTCTAAATTAACCATCGCTCCCCCTAGAGTCCTAAAGGGTCTAAATTAACCACTGCCCCCTAGAGTCCTAAAGGGTCTAAATTAACCACTGCCCTCCCTAGAGTCCTAAAGGGTCTAAATTAACAACTCCCCCCCCCCCCCCCTAGAGTCCTAAAGGGGCTAAATTTACCACCTCCCCCCCAGAGTCCTAAAGGGGTACTAAATTAACCACCGCCCCCCTAGAATCCTAAAGGGTCTGCATTAACCACCGCCCCCTAGAGTCCTAAAGGGTCCAAATTGACCACCACCCCCCTAGAGTGTTTAAATTAACAACCGCCCACTAGAGTCCTAAACGGTCTAAATTAACCAATGCCCCCTAGAGTCCTAAAGGGTCTAAATTAACCAGAGTCCTAAAGGGTCTAAATTAACCAGAGTCCTAAAGGGTCCAAATTAACCACCGCTCCCCCTAGAGTCCTAAGGGGCCTAAATTAACCACCGCCTCCTAGAGTCCTAAAGGGTCTAAATTAACCACCGCTCCCCCTAGGGTACTAAAGGGTCTAAATTAACGACCGCCCCCTAGAGTCCTAAAGGGTCTAAATTAACCACCGCTCCCCCTAGAGTCCTAAAGGGTCTAAATTAACCACCGCTCCCCCTTTAATCCTAAAGGGTCTAAATTAACCACCGCTTCCCCTAGAATCCTAAAGGGTCTAAATTAACCATCGCTCCCCCTAGAGTCCTAAAGGGTCTAAATTAACCACCGCTCCCCCTAGAGTCCTAAAGGGTCTAAATTAACCACCGCTCCCCCTTTAATCCTAAAGGGTCTAAATTAACCACCGCTTCCCCTAGAATCCTAAAGGGTCTAAATTAACCATCGCTCCCCCTAGAGTCCTAAAAGGGCTATATTAATCACCGCACCCCCCCCCCCCCCCCCTAGAGTCCTAAAGGGTCTAAATTAACCACTGCCCTCCCTAGAGTCCTAAAGTGGTACTAAATTAACCACCGCCCCCTAGAGTCCTACAGGGTCTAAATGAACCCCTGCCCCCCCTAGAGTCCTAAAGGGTCTAAATTAACCACCGCTCCTTAGAGTCCTAAAGGTTCTAAATTAACCAGAGTACTATAGGGTCTAAATTAACCACCGCCCCCCTAGAGTCCCAAAGGGTCTAAATTAACCACCGCTCCCCCAAGAGTCCTAAAGGGTCTAAATTAACCACCGCTCCCTAGAGTCCTAAAGGGTCTAAATTAACCACCGCTCCCCCTAGGGTACTAAAGGGTCTAAATTAAACACCGCCCCCTAGAGTCCTAAAGGGTCTAAATTAACCACCGCCCCCTAGAGTCCTAAAGGGTCTAAATTAACCACCGCCCCCCTAGAGTCCTAAAGGGTCTAAATTAACCACCGCCCCCTAGATTCCTAAAGGGTCAAAATTAACCACCGCTCCCCCAAGAGTCCTAAAGGGTCTAAATTAACCACCGCTCCCTAGAGTCCTAAAGGGTCTAAATTAACCACCGCTCCCCCTATAATCCTAAAGGGTCTAAATTAACCACCGCTTCCCCTAGAATCCTAAAGGGTCTAAATTAACCATCGCTCCCCCTAGAGTCCTAAAGGGTCTAAATTAACCACTGCCCCCTAGAGTCCTAAAGGGTCTAAATTAACCACTGCCCCCCTCTAGAGTCCTAAAAGGGCTACATTAATCACCGCACCCCCCCCCCCCTAGAGTCCTAAAGGGTCTAAATTAACCACTGCCCTCCCTAGAGTCCTAAAGTGGTACTAAATTAACCACCGCCCCCTAGAGTCCTACAGGGTCTAAATGAACCCCTGCCCCCCCTAGAGTCCTAAAGGGTCTAAATTAACCACCGCTCCTTAGAGTCCTAAAGGTTCTAAATTAACCAGAGTACTACAGGGTCTAAATTAACCACCGCCCCCCTAGAGTCCTAAAGGGTCTAAATTAACCACCGCTCCCCCAAGAGTCCTAAAGGGTCTAAATTAACCACCGCTCCCTAGAGTCCTAAAGGGTCTAAATTAACCACCGCTCCCCCTAGAATCCCAAAGGGTCTAAATTAACCACCGCTTCCCCTAGAATCCTAGAGGGTCTAAATTAACCACCGCTCCCCCTAGAGTCCCAAAGGGTCTAAATTAACCACCGCCCCCCTAGAGTCCTAAAGGGTCTAAATTAACCACCGCTCCCCCTAGAGTCCTAAAGGGTCTAAATTAACCACCGCTCCCCCTAGAGTACTAAAGGATCTAAATTAACCCCCGCCCCCCCTAGAGTCCTAAAGGGTCTAAATTAACCACCGCTCCCTAGAGTCCTAAAGGGTCTAAATCAACCACCGCTCCCGCTAGAGTCCTAAAGGGTCTAAATTAACCACCGCTCCCCCTAGTGTACAAAAGGGTCTAAATTAACCACCGCTCCCTAGAGTCCTAAAGTGCCTAAATTAACCACCGCTCCCCCTAGAATCCTAAAGTGTCTAAATTAACCACCGCTCCCCCTAGAGTCCTAAAGGGTCTACATTAACCACCACTCCCCCTTGAGTCCTAAAGGGTCTAAATTAACCACCGCTCCCCCAAGAGTCCTAAAGGGTCTAAATTAACCACCGCTCCCTAGAGTCCTAAAGGGTCTAAATTAACCACCGCTCCCCCTAGAATCCTAAAGGGTCTAAATTAACCACCGCTCCCCCTAGAGTCCTAAAGGGTCTAAATTAACCACCACTCCCTAGAGTCCTAAAGGGTCTAAATTAACCACCGCTCCCTAGAGTCCTAAAATGTCTAAATTAACCACTGCCCCCTAGAGTCCTAAAGGGGCTAAATGAATCCCCCCCCCCCTTAGAGTCCTAAAGGGTCTAAATTAACCACCGCTCCCCCAAGAGTCCTAAAGGGTCTAAATTAACCACCGCTCCCTAGAGTCCTAAAGGGTCTAAATTAACCACCGCTCCCCCTAGAATCCTAAAGGGTCTAAATTAACCACCGCTCCCCCTGGAGTCCTAAAGGGTCTAAATTAACCACCGCTCCCTAGAGTCCTAAAGGGTCTAAATTAACCACCGCTCCCTAGAGTCCTAAAGGGTCTAAATTAACCACTGCCCCCTAGAGTCCTAAAGGGGCTAAATGAATCCCCCCCCTTAGAGTCCTAAAGGGTCTAAATTAACCACCGCTCCCCCAAGAGTCCTAAAGGGTCTAAATTAACCACCGCTCCCTAGAGTCCTAGAGGGTCTAAATTAACCACCGCTCCCCCTAGAGTCCTAAAGGGTCTAAATTAACCACCGCTCCCTAGAGTCCTAAAGGGTCTAAATTAACCACCGCTCCCTAGAGTCCTAAAGGGTCTAAATTAACCACTGCCCCCTAGAGTAATAAAGGGTCTAAATTAACCACCGCCCCCTAGAGTCCTAAAGGGTCTAAATTATCCACCGCCCCCCTAGAGTCCTAAAGGGTCTAAATTAACCACCGCTCCCTAGAGTCCTAAAGGGTCTAAATCAACCACCGCTCCCGCTAGAGTCCTAAAGGGTCTAAATTAACCACCGCTCCCCCTAGTGTACAAAAGGGTCTAAATTAACCACCGCTCCCTAGAGTCCTAAAGTGCCTAAATTAACCACCGCTCCCCCTAGAATTCTAAAGTGTCTAAATTAACCACCGCTCCCCCTAGAGTCCTAAAGGGTCTACATTAACCACCGCTCCCCCAAGAGTCCTAAAGGGTCTAAATTAACCACCGCTCCCTAGAGTCCTAGAGGGTCTAAATTAACCACCGCTCCCCCTAGAGTCCTAAAGGGTCTAAATTAACCACCGCTCCCTAGAGTCCTAAAGGGTCTAAATTAACCACCGCTCCCTAGAGTCCTAAAGGGTCTAAATTAACCACTGCCCCCTAGAGTAATAAAGGGTCTAAATTAACCACCGCTCCCTAGAGTCCTAAAGGGTCTAAATTAACCACCGCTCCCTAGAGTCCTAAAGGGTCTAAATTAACCACTGCCCCCTAGAGTAATAAAGGGTCTAAATTAACCACCGCTCCCTCTAGAGTCCTAAAGGGTCTAAATTAACCACTGCCCTCCCTAGAGTCCTAAAGGGTCTAAATGAACAACCCCCCCCTCCCCTAGAGTCCTAAAGGGGCTAAATTTACCACCTCCCCCCCAGAGTCCTAAAGGGGTACTAAATTAACCACCGCCCCCCTAGAATCCTAAAGGGTCTGCATTAACCACCGCCCCCTAGAGTCCTAAAGGGTCCAAATTGACCACCACCCCCCTAGAGTCCCAAAGGGTCTAAATTAAGAACTCCCCCCCCCCCCAGAGTCCTAAAGGGGCTACATTAATCACTGTCACCCCCCCCTAGAGTCCTAAAGGGGCTAAATTTACCCCCCCCCCCCCCCAGAGTCCTAAAGGGGCTAAATTTACCACCACCCCCCCAGAGTCCTAATGGGGTACTAAATTAACCACCGCCCCCCTAGAGTCCTAAAGGGTCTGCATTAACCACCGCCCCCTAGAGTCCTAAAGGGTCCAAATTGACCACCACCCCCCTAGCCTAGAGTGTTTAAATTAACAACCGCCCGCTAGAGTCCTAAACGGTCTAAATTAACCAATGCCCCCTAGAGTCCTAAAGGGTCTAAATTAAACACCGCTCCCCCTAGAGTCCTAAGGGGCCTAAATTAACCACCGCCCCCTAGAGTCCTAAAGGGGCTAAATTAATCACTGCCCCCCCCCCTAGAGTCCTAAAGGGGCTAAATTTACCCCCCCCCCCCCCCCAGAGTCCTAAAGGGGCTAAATTTACCACCGCCCCCCCCCCCCAGAGTCCTAAAGGGGTACTAAATTAACCACCGCCCCCCTAGATCCTAAAGGGTCTAAATTAACCACCGCTCCCCCAAGAGTCCTAAAGGGTCTAAATTAACCACCGCTCCCTAGAGTCCAAAAGGGTCTAAATTAACCACCGCTCCCCCTATAATCCTAAAGGGTCTAAATTAACCACCACTTCCCCTAGAATCCTAAAGGGTCTAAATTAACCATCGCTCCCCCTAGAGTCCTAAAGGGTCTAAATTAACCACTGCCCCCTAGAGTCCTAAAGGGTCTAAATTAACCACTGCCCCCTCTAGAGTCCTAAAAGGGCTACATTAATCACCGCACCCCCCCCCCCCCCCTAGAGTCCTAAAGGGTCTAAATTAATCACCGCTCCCTAGAGTCCTAAAGGGTCTAAATTAACCACCGCTCCCCCTAGAATCCTAAAGGGTCTAAATTAACCACCGCTCCCCCAAGAGTCCTAAAGGGTCTAAATTAACCACCGCTCCCTAGAGTCCTAAAGGGTCTAAATTAACCACCGCTCCCCCTAGAATCCCAAAGGGTCTAAATCAACCACCTCTCCCGCTAGAGTCCTAAAGGGTCTAAATTAACCACCGCTCCCCCTAGTGTACAAAAGGGTCTAAATTAACCACCGCTCCCCCAAGAGTCCTTAAGGGTCTAAATTAACCACCGCTCCCCCAAGAGTACTAAAGGGTCTAAATTAACCACCGCCCCCCTAGAGTCCTAAAGTGTCTAAATTAACCCCCGCTCCCCCAAGAGTCCTAAAGGGTCTAAATTAACCACCGCTCGCTAGAGTCCTAAAGGGTCTAAATTAACCACCGCTCCCCCTAGAATCCTAAAGGGTCTAAATTAACCACCGCTTCCCCTAGAATCCTAAAGGGTCTAAATTAACCACCGCTCCCCCTAGAGTCCTAAAGGGTCTAAATTAACCACCGCTCCCTAGAGTCCTAAAGGGTCTAAATTAACCACCGCTCCCTAGAGTCCTAAAGGGTCTAAATTAACCACTGCCCCCTAGAGTCCTAAAGGGGCTAAATGAATCCCCCCCCCTTAGAGTCCTAAAGGGTCTAAATTAACCACCGCCCCCCTAGAGTCCTAAAGGGCCTAAATTAACCACCGCTCCCCCTAGAGTCCAAAAGGGTCTAAATTAACCACCGCTCCCCCTAGAGTACTAAAGGGTCTAAATTAACCACCGCCCCCCTAGTCCTAAAGGGCCTAAATTAACCACCGCTCCCCCTAGAGTCCAAAAGGGTCTAAATTAACCACCGCTCCCCCTAGAGTCCTAAAGGGTCTAAATTAAGAACTCCCCCCCCCCCCAGAGTCCTAAAGGGGCTACATTAATCACTGTCACCCCCCCCTAGAGTCCTAAAGGGGCTAAATTTACCCCCCCCCCAGAGTCCTAAAGGGGCTAAATTTACCACCACCCCCCCAGAGTCCTAATGGGGTACTAAATTAACCACCGCCCCCCTAGAGTCCTAAAGGGTCTGCATTAACCACCGCCCCCTAGAGTCCTAAAGGGTCCAAATTGACCACCACCCCCCTAGCCTAGAGTGTTTAAATTAACAACCGCCCGCTAGAGTCCTAAACGGTCTAAATTAACCAATGCCCCCTAGAGTCCTAAAGGGTCTAAATTAAACACCGCTCCCCCTAGAGTCCTAAGGGGCCTAAATTTACCACCGCCCCCTAGAGTCCTAAAGGGGCTAAATTAATCACTGCCCCCCCCCCCCCTAGAGTCCTAAAGGGGCAAAATTTACCACCTCCCCCCCAGAGTCCTAAAGGGGCTAAATTTACCACCGCCCCCCCCCCCAGAGTCCTAAAGGGGTACTAAATTAACCACCGCCCCCCTAGATCCTAAAGGGTCTAAATTAACCACCGCTCCCCCAAGAGTCCTAAAGGGTCTAAATTAACCACCGCTCCCTAGAGTCCTAAAGGATCTAAATTAACCACCGCTCCCCCTATAATCCTAAAGGGTCTAAATTAACCACCACTTCCCCTAGAATCCTAAAGGGTCTAAATGAACCATCGCTCCCCCTAGAGTCCTAAAGGGTCTAAATTAACCACTGCCCCCTAGAGTCCTAAAGGGTCTAAATTAACCACTGCCCCCCTCTAGAGTCCTAAAAGGGCTACATTAATCACCGCACCCCCCCCCCCCCCCTAGAGTCCTAAAGGGTCTAAATTAACCACCGCTCCCTAGAGTCCTAAAGGGTCTAAATTAACCACCGCTCCCCCTAGAATCCTAAAGGGTCTAAATTAACCACCGCTCCCCCAAGAGTCCTAAAGGGTCTAAATTAACCACCGCTCCCTAGAGTCCTAAAGGGTCTAAATTAACCACCGCTCCCCCTAGAATCCCAAAGGGTCTAAATTAACCACCGCTCCCTAGAGTCCTAAAGGGTCTAAATCAACCACCTCTCCCGCTAGAGTCCTAAAGGGTCTAAATTAACCACCGCTCCCCCTAGTGTACAAAAGGGTCTAAATTAACCACCGCTCCCCCAAGAGTCCTAAAGGGTCTAAATTAACCACCGCTCCCCCAAGAGTACTAAAGGGTCTAAATTAACCACCGCCCCCCTAGAGTCCTAAAGTGTCTAAATTAACCCCCGCTCCCCCAAGAGTCCTAAAGGGTCTAAATTAACCACCGCTCCCTAGAGTCCTAAAGGGTCTAAATTAACCACCGCTCCCCCTAGAATCCTAAAGGGTCTAAATTAACCACCGCTTCCCCTAGAATCCTAAAGGGTCTAAATTAACCACCGCTCCCCCTAGAGTCCTAAAGGGTCTAAATTAACCACCGCTCCCTAGAGTCCTAAAGGGTCTAAATTAACCACCGCTCCCTAGAGTCCTAAAGGGTCTAAATTAACCACTGCCCCCTAGAGTCCTAAAGGGGCTAAATGAATCCCCCCCCCTTAGAGTCCTAAAGGGTCTAAATTAACCACCGCCCCCCTAGAGTCCTAAAGGGCCTAAATTAACCACCACTCCCCCTAGAGTCCAAAAGGTCTAAATTAACCACCGCTCCCCCTAGAGTACTAAAGGGTCTAAATTAACCACCGCTCCCTCTAGAGTCCTAAAGGGTCTAAATTAACCACTGCCCTCCCTAGAGTCCTAAAGGGTCTAAATTAACAACTCCCCCCCCCCTAGAGTCCTAAAGGGGCTAAATTTACCACCTCCCCCCCAGAGTCCTAAAGGGGTACTAAATTAACCACCGCCCCCCTAGAATCCTAAAGGGTCTGCATTAACCACCGCCCCCTAGAGTCCTAAAGGGTCCAAATTGACCACCACCCCCCTAGAGTGTTTAAATTAACAACCGCCCGCTAGAGTCCTAAACGGTCTAAATTAACCAATGCCCCCTAGAGTCCTAAAGGGTCTAAATTAACCAGAGTCCTAAAGGGTCTAAATTAACCAGAGTCCTAAAGGGTCTAAATTAACCACCGCTCCCCCTAGAGTCCTAAGGGGCCTAAATTAACCACCGCCTCCTAGAGTCCTAAAGGGTCTAAATTAACCACCGCTCCCCCTAGGGTACTAAAGGGTCTAAATTAACCACCGCCCCCTAGAGTCCTAAAGGGTCTAAATTAACCACCGCCCCCCTAGAGTCCTAAAGGGTCTAAATTAACCATCGCTCCCCCTAGAGTACTAAAGGGTCTAAATTAATCACCGCCCCCTAGATTCTTAAAGGGTCTAAATTAACCACCGCCCCCCTAGAGTCCTAAAGGGTCTAAATTAACCACCGCTCCCCCTAGAGTCCTAAAGGGTCTAAATTAACCACCGCTCCCCCTAGTGTACAAAAGGGTCTAAATTAACCACCGCTCCCCCAAGAGTCCTAAAGGGTCTAAATTAACCACCGCTCCCCCAAGAGTACTAAAGGGTCTAAATTAACCACCGCCCCCCTAGAGTCCTAAAGTGTCTAAATTAACCCCCGCTCCCCCAAGAGTCCTAAAGGGTCTAAATTAACCATCGCTCCCTAGAGTCCTAAAGGGTCTAAATTAACCACCGCTCCCCCTAGAATCCTAAAGGGTCTAAATTAACCACCGCTTCCCCTAGAATCCTAAAGGGTCTAAATTAACCACCGCTCCCCCTAGAGTCCTAAAGGGTCTAAATTAACCACCGCTCCCTAGAGTCCTAAAGGGTCTAAATTAACCACCACTCCCTAGAGTCCTAAAGGGTCTAAATTAACCACTGCCCCCTAGAGTCCTAAAGGGGCTAAATGAATCCCCCCCCCTTAGAGTCCTAAAGGGTCTAAATTAACCACCGCCCCCCTAGAGTCCTAAAGGGCCTAAATTAACCACCGCTCCCCCTAGAGTCCAAAAGGGTCTAAATTAACCACCGCTCCCCCTAGAGTACTAAAGGGTCTAAATTAACCACCGCTCCCTCTAGAGTCCTAAAGGGTCTAAATTAACCACTGCCCTCCCTAGAGTCCTAAAGGGTCTAAATTAACAACTCCCCCCCCCCCTAGAGTCCTAAAGGGGCTAAATTTACCACCTCCCCCCCAGAGTCCTAAAGGGGTACTAAATTAACCACCGCCCCCCTAGAATCCTAAAGGGTCTGCATTAACCACCGCCCCCTAGAGTCCTAAAGGGTCCAAATTGACCACCACCCCCCTAGAGTGTTTAAATTAACAACCGCCCGCTAGAGTCCTAAACGGTCTAAATTAACCAATGCCCCCTAGAGTCCTAAAGGGTCTAAATTAACCAGAGTCCTAAAGGGTCTAAATTAACTAGAGTCCTAAAGGGTCTAAATTAACCACTGCCCCCTAGAGTCCTAAAGGGGCTAAATGAATCCCCCCCCCCTTAGAGTCCTAAAGGGTCTAAATTAACCACCGCCCCCCTAGAGTCCTAAAGGGCCTAAATTAACCACCGCTCCCCCTAGAGTCCAAAAGGGTCTAAATTAACCACCGCTCCCCCTAGAGTACTAAAGGGTCTAAATTAACCACCGCTCCCTCTAGAGTCCTAAAGGGTCTAAATTAACCACTGCCCTCCCTAGAGTCCTAAAGGGTCTAAATTAACAACCCCCCCCCCCCCTAGAGTCCTAAAGGGGCTAAATTTACCACCTCCCCCCCAGAGTCCTAAAGGGGTACTAAATTAACCACCGCCCCCCTAGAATCCTAAAGGGTCTGCATTAACCACCGCCCCCTAGAGTCCTAAAGGGTCCAAATTGACCACCACCCCCCTAGAGTGTTTAAATTAACAACCGCCCGCTAGAGTCCTAAACGGTCTAAATTAACCACCGCCTCCTAGAGTCCTAAAGGGTCTAAATTAACCACCGCTCCCCCTAAGGTACTAAAGGGTCTAAATTAACCACCGCCCCCTAGTGTCCTAAATGGTCTAAATTAACCACCGCCCCCCTAGAGTCCTAAAGGGTCTAAATTAACCATCGCTCCCCCTAGAGTACTAAAGGGTCTAAATTAATCACCGCCCCCTAGATTCTTAAAGGGTCTAAATTAACCACCGCCCCCCTAGAGTCCTAAAGGGTCTAAATTAACCACCGCTCCCCCTAGAGTCCTAAAGGGTCTAAATTAACCACCGCTCCCCCAAGAGTCCTAAAGGGTCTAAATTAACCACCGCTCCCTAGAGTCCTAAAGGGTCTAAATTAACCACCGCTCCCCCTATAATCCTAAAGGGTCTAAATTAACCACCGCTTCCCCTAGAATCCTAAAGGGTCCAAATTAACCATCGCTTCCCCTAGAGTCCTAAAGGGTCTAAATTAACCACTGCCCCCTAGAGTCCTAAAGGGTCTAAATTAACCACTGCCCCCCTCTAGAGTCCTAAAAGGGCTATATTAATCACCGCACCCCCCCCCCCCCCTAGAGTCCTAAAGGGTCTAAATTAACCACTGCCCTCCCTAGAGTCCTAAAGTGGTACTAAATTAACCACCGCCCCCTAGAGTCCTACAGGGTCTAAATGAACCCCTGCCCCCCCTAGAGTCCTAAAGGGTCTAAATTAACCACCGCTCCTTAGAGTCCTAAAGGTTCTAAATTAACCACCGCTCCCCCTAGGGTACTAAAGGGTCTAAATTAACCACCGCTCCCTAGAGTCCTAAAGGGTCTAAATTAACCACCGCTCCCCCTAGGGTACTAAAGGGTCTAAATTAACCACCGCCCCCCTAGAGTCCTAAAGGGTCTAAATTAACCACCGCCCCCTAGATTCCTAAAGGGTCAAAATTAACCACTGCTCCCCCATGAGTCCTAAAGGGTCTAAATTAACCACCGCTCCCTAGAGTCCTAAAGGGTCTAAATTAACCACCGCTCCCCCTATAATCCTAAAGGGTCTAAATTAACCACCGCTTCCCCTAGAATCCTAAAGGGTCTAAATTAACCATCGCTCCCCCTAGAGTCCTAAAGGGTCTAAATTAACCACTGCCCCCTATAGTCCTAAAGGGTCTAAATTAACCACTGCCCCCCTCTAGAGTCCTAAAAGGGCTACATTAATCACCGCACCCCCCCCCCCCCTAGAGTCCTAAAGTGGTACTAAATTAACCACCGCCCCCTAGAGTCCTACAGGGTCTAAATGAACCCCTGCCCCCCCTAGAGTCCTAAAGGGTCTAAATTAACCACCGCTCCTTAGAGTCCTAAAGGTTCTAAATTAACCAGAGTACTATAGGGTCTAAATTAACCACCGCCCCCCTAGAGTCCTAAAGGGTCTAAATTAACCACCGCTCCCCCAAGAGTCCTAAAGGGTCTAAATTAACCACCGCTCCCTAGAGTCCTAAAGGGTCTAAATTAACCACCGCTCCCCCTAGAATCCCAAAGGGTCTAAATTAACCACCGCTTCACCTAGAATCCTAGAGGGTCTAAATTAACCACCGCTCCCCCTAGAGTCCTAAAGGGTCTAAATTAACCACCGCTCCCTAGAGTCCTAAAGGGTCTAAATTAACCACCGCTCCCTAGAGTCCTAAAGGGTCTAAATTAACCACTGCCCCCTAGAGTAATAAAGGGGCTAATTGAACCCCCCCCCCCTTAGAGTCCTAAAGGGTCTAAATTAACCACCGCCCCCCTAGAGTCCTAAAGGGTCTAAATTAACCACCGCTCCCCCTAGAGTACTAAAGGGTCTAAATTAACCACCGCCCCCTAGAGTCCTAAAGGGTCTACATTATCCACCGCCCCCCTAGAGTCCTAAAGGGTCTAAATTAACCACCGCCCCCCTAGAGTCCTAAAGGGTCTAAATTAACCACCGCTCCCCCTAGAGTACTAAAGGATCTAAATTAACCCCCGCCCCCCCTAGAGTCCTAAAGGGTCTAAATTAACCACCGCTCCCTAGAGTCCTAAAGGGTCTAAATCAACCACCGCTCCCGCTAGAGTCCTAAAGGGTCTAAATTAACCACCGCTCCCCCTAGTGTACAAAAGGGTCTAAATTAACCACCGCTCCCTAGAGTCCTAAAGTGCCTAAATTAACCACCGCTCCCCCTAGAATCCTAAAGTGTCTAAATTAACCACCGCTCCCCCTAGAGTCCTAAAGGGTCTACATTAACCACCGCTCCCCCTTGAGTCCTAAAGGGTCTAAATTAACCACCGCTCCCCCAAGAGTCCTAAAGGGTCTAAATTAACCACCGCTCCCTAGAGTCCTAAAGGGTCTAAATTAACCACCGCTCCCCCTAGAATCCTAAAGGGTCTAAATTAACCACCGCTCCCCCTAGAGTCCTAAAGGGTCTAAATTAACCACCACTCCCTAGAGTCCTAAAGGGTCTAAATTAACCACCGCTCCCTAGAGTCCTAAAATGTCTAAATTAACCACTGCCCCCTAGAGTCCTAAAGGGGCTAAATGAATCCCCCCCCCCCCCCCTTAGAGTCCTAAAGGGTCTAAATTAACCACCGCTCCCCCAAGAGTCCTAAAGGGTCTAAATTAACCACCGCTCCCTAGAGTCCTAAAGGGTCTAAATTAACCACCGCTCCCCCTAGAATCCTAAAGGGTCTAAATTAACCACGCTCCCCCTGGAGTCCTAAAGGGTCTAAATTAACCACCGCTCCCTAGAGTCCTAAAGGGTCTAAATTAACCACCGCTCCCTAGAGTCCTAAAGGGTCTAAATTAACCACTGCCCCCTAGAGTCCTAAAGGGGCTAAATGAATCCCCCCCCCCCTTAGAGTCCTAAAGGGTCTAAATTAACCACCGCTCCCCCAAGAGTCCTAAAGGGTCTAAATTAACCACCGCTCCCTAGAGTCCTAGAGGGTCTAAATTAACCACCGCTCCCCCTAGAGTCCTAAAGGGTCTAAATTAACCACCGCTCCCTAGAGTCCTAAAGGGTCTAAATTAACCACCGCTCCCTAGAGTCCTAAAGGGTCTAAATTAACCACTGCCCCCTAGAGTAATAAAGGGTCTAAATTAACCACCGCCCCCTAGAGTCCTAAAGGGTCTAAATTATCCACCGCCCCCCTAGAGTCCTAAAGGGTCTAAATTAACCACCGCCCCCCTAGAGTCCTAAAGGGTCTAAATTAACCACCGCTCCCCCTAGAGTACTAAAGGATCTAAATTAACCCCCGCCCCCCCTAGAGTCCTAAAGGGTCTAAATTAACCACCGCTCCCTAGAGTCCTAAAGGGTCTAAATCAACCACCGCTCCCGCTAGAGTCCTAAAGGGTCTAAATTAACCACCGCTCCCCCTAGTGTACAAAAGGGTCTAAATTAACCACCGCTCCCTAGAGTCCTAAAGTGCCTAAATTAACCACCGCTCCCCCTAGAATCCTAAAGTGTCTAAATTAACCACCGCTCCCCCTAGAGTCCTAAAGGGTCTACATTAACCACCGCTCCCCCAAGAGTCCTAAAGGGTCTAAATTAACCACCGCTCCCTAGAGTCCTAGAGGGTCTAAATTAACCACCGCTCCCCCTAGAGTCCTAAAGGGTCTAAATTAACCACCGCTCCCTAGAGTCCTAAAGGGTCTAAATTAACCACCGCCCCCTAGAGTCCTAAAGGGTCTAAATTATCCACCGCCCCCCTAGAGTCCTAAAGGGTCTAAATTAACCACCGCCCCCCTAGAGTCCTAAAGGGTCTAAATTAACCACCGCTCCCCCTAGAGTACTAAAGGATCTAAATTAACCCCCGCCCCCCCTAGAGTCCTAAAGGGTCTAAATTAACCACCGCTCCCTAGAGTCCTAAAGGGTCTAAATCAACCACCGCTCCCGCTAGAGTCCTAAAGGGTCTAAATTAACCACCGCTCCCCCTAGTGTACAAAAGGGTCTAAATTAACCACCGCTCCCTAGAGTCCTAAAGTGCCTAAATTAACCACCGCTCCCCCTAGAATCCTAAAGTGTCTAAATTAACCACCGCTCCCCCTAGAGTCCTAAAGGGTCTACATTAACCACCGCTCCCCCTTGAGTCCTAAAGGGTCTAAATTAACCACCGCTCCCCCAAGAGTCCTAAAGGGTCTAAATTAACCACCGCTCCCCCTAGAGTCCTAAAGGGTCTAAATTAACCACCGCTCCCTAGAGTCCTAAAGGGTCTAAATTAACCACCGCTCCCTAGAGTCCTAAAGGGTCTAAATTAACCACTGCCCCCTAGAGTCCTAAAGGGGCTAAATGAATCCCCCCCCCTTAGAGTCCTAAAGGGTCTAAATTAACCACCGCCCCCTTAGAGTCCTAAAGGGTCTAAATTAACCACCGCCCCCCTAGAGTCCTAAAGGGCCTAAATTAACCACTGCTCCCCCTAGAGTCCAAAAGGGTCTAAATTAACCATCGCTCCCCCTAGAGTACTATAGGGTCTAAATTAACCACTGCCCTCCCTAGAGTCCTAAAGGGTCTAAATTAACCACCGCTCCTTAGAGTCCTAAAGGGTCTAAATTAACCACCGCTCCCTAGAGTCCTAAAGGGTCTAAATTAACCACAGCCCCCTAGAGTAATAAAGGGTCTAAATTAACCACCGCCCCCTAGAGTCCTAAAGGGTCTAAATTATCCACCGCCCCCCTAGAGTCCTAAAGGGTCTAAATTAACCACCGCCCCCCTAGAGTCCTAAAGGGTCTAAATTAACCACCGCTCCCCCTAGAGTACTAAAGGATCTAAATTAACCCCCGCCCCCCCTAGAGTCCTAAAGGGTCTAAATTAACCACCGCTCCCTAGAGTCCTAAAGGGTCTAAATCAACCACCGCTCCCGCTAGAGTCCTAAAGGGTCTAAATTAACCACCGCTCCCCCTATAATCCTAAAGGGTCTAAATTAACCACCGCTTCCCCTAGAATCCTAAAGGGTCTAAATTAACCATCGCTCCCCCTAGAGTCCTAAAGGGTCTAAATTAACCACTGCCCCCTATAGTCCTAAAGGGTCTAAATTAACCACTGCCCCCCTCTAGAGTCCTAAAAGGGCTACATTAATCACCGCACCCCCCCCCCCCCTAGAGTCCTAAAGGGTCTAAATTAACCACTGCGCTCCCTAGAGTCCTAAAGTGGTACTAAATTAACCACCGCCCCCTAGAGTCCTACAGGGTCTAAATGAACCCCTGCCCCCCCTAGAGTCCTAAAGGGTCTAAATTAACCACCGCTCCTTAGAGTCCTAAAGGTTCTAAATTAACCAGAGTACTATAGGGTCTAAATTAACCACCGCCCCCCTAGAGTCCTAAAGGGTCTAAATTAACCACCGCTCCCCCAAGAGTCCTAAAGGGTCTAAATTAACCACCGCTCCCTAGAGTCCTAAAGGGTCTAAATTAACCACCGCTCCCCCTAGAATCCCAAAGGGTCTAAATTAACCACCGCTTCACCTAGAATCCTAGAGGGTCTAAATTAACCACCGCTCCCCCTAGAGTCCTAAAGGGTCTAAATTAACCACCGCTCCCTAGAGTCCTAAAGGGTCTAAATTAACCACCGCTCCCTAGAGTCCTAAAGGGTCTAAATTAACCACTGCCCCCTAGAGTAATAAAGGGGCTAATTGAACCCCCCCCCCTTAGAGTCCTAAAGGGTCTAAATTAACCACCGCCCCCCTAGAGTCCTAAAGGGTCTAAATTAACCACCGCTCCCCCTAGAGTACTAAAGGGTCTAAATTAACCACCGCCCCCTAGAGTCCTAAAGGGTCTACATTATCCACCGCCCCCCTAGAGTCCTAAAGGGTCTAAATTAACCACCGCCCCCCTAGAGTCCTAAAGGGTCTAAATTAACCACCGCTCCCCCTAGAGTACTAAAGGATCTAAATTAACCCCCGCCCCCCCTAGAGTCCTAAAGGGTCTAAATTAACCACCGCTCCCTAGAGTCCTAAAGGGTCTAAATCAACCACCGCTCCCGCTAGAGTCCTAAAGGGTCTAAATTAACCACCGCTCCCCCTAGTGTACAAAAGGGTCTAAATTAACCACCGCTCCCTAGAGTCCTAAAGTGCCTAAATTAACCACCGCTCCCCCTAGAATCCTAAAGTGTCTAAATTAACCACCGCTCCCCCTAGAGTCCTAAAGGGTCTACATTAACCACCGCTCCCCCTTGAGTCCTAAAGGGTCTAAATTAACCACCGCTCCCCCAAGAGTCCTAAAGGGTCTAAATTAACCACCGCTCCCTAGAGTCCTAAAGGGTCTAAATTAACCACCGCTCCCCCTAGAATCCTAAAGGGTCTAAATTAACCACCGCTCCCCCTAGAGTCCTAAAGGGTCTAAATTAACCACCACTCCCTAGAGTCCTAAAGGGTCTAAATTAACCACCGCTCCCTAGAGTCCTAAAATGTCTAAATTAACCACTGCCCCCTAGAGTCCTAAAGGGGCTAAATGAATCCCCCCCCCCCCCCCCTTAGAGTCCTAAAGGGTCTAAATTAACCACCGCTCCCCCAAGAGTCCTAAAGGGTCTAAATTAACCACCGCTCCCTAGAGTCCTAAAGGGTCTAAATTAACCACCGCTCCCCCTAGAATCCTAAAGGGTCTAAATTAACCACGCTCCCCCTGGAGTCCTAAAGGGTCTAAATTAACCACCGCTCCCTAGAGTCCTAAAGGGTCTAAATTAACCACCGCTCCCTAGAGTCCTAAAGGGTCTAAATTAACCACTGCCCCCTAGAGTCCTAAAGGGGCTAAATGAATCCCCCCCCCCTTAGAGTCCTAAAGGGTCTAAATTAACCACCGCTCCCCCAAGAGTCCTAAAGGGTCTAAATTAACCACCGCTCCCTAGAGTCCTAGAGGGTCTAAATTAACCACCGCTCCCCCTAGAGTCCTAAAGGGTCTAAATTAACCACCGCTCCCTAGAGTCCTAAAGTGTCTAAATTAACCACCGCTCCCTAGAGTCCTAAAGGGTCTAAATTAACCACTGCCCCCTAGAGTAATAAAGGGTCTAAATTAACCACCGCCCCCTAGAGTCCTAAAGGGTCTAAATTATCCACCGCCCCCCTAGAGTCCTAAAGGGTCTAAATTAACCACCGCCCCCCTAGAGTCCTAAAGGGTCTAAATTAACCACCGCTCCCCCTAGAGTACTAAAGGATCTAAATTAACCCCCGCCCCCCCTAGAGTCCTAAAGGGTCTAAATTAACCACCGCTCCCTAGAGTCCTAAAGGGTCTAAATCAACCACCGCTCCCGCTAGAGTCCTAAAGGGTCTAAATTAACCACCGCTCCCCCTAGTGTACAAAAGGGTCTAAATTAACCACCGCTCCCTAGAGTCCTAAAGTGCCTAAATTAACCACCGCTCCCCCTAGAATCCTAAAGTGTCTAAATTAACCACCGCTCCCCCTAGAGTCCTAAAGGGTCTACATTAACCACCGCTCCCCCAAGAGTCCTAAAGGGTCTAAATTAACCACCGCTCCCTAGAGTCCTAGAGGGTCTAAATTAACCACCGCTCCCCCTAGAGTCCTAAAGGGTCTAAATTAACCACCGCTCCCTAGAGTCCTAAAGGGTCTAAATTAACCACCGCCCCCTAGAGTCCTAAAGGGTCTAAATTATCCACCGCCCCCCTAGAGTCCTAAAGGGTCTAAATTAACCACCGCCCCCCTAGAGTCCTAAAGGGTCTAAATTAACCACCGCTCCCCCTAGAGTACTAAAGGATCTAAATTAACCCCCGCCCCCCCTAGAGTCCTAAAGGGTCTAAATTAACCACCGCTCCCTAGAGTCCTAAAGGGTCTAAATCAACCACCGCTCCCGCTAGAGTCCTAAAGGGTCTAAATTAACCACCGCTCCCCCTAGTGTACAAAAGGGTCTAAATTAACCACCGCTCCCTAGAGTCCTAAAGTGCCTAAATTAACCACCGCTCCCCCTAGAATCCTAAAGTGTCTAAATTAACCACCGCTCCCCCTAGAGTCCTAAAGGGTCTACATTAACCACCGCTCCCCCTTGAGTCCTAAAGGGTCTAAATTAACCACCGCTCCCCCAAGAGTCCTAAAGGGTCTAAATTAACCACCGCTCCCCCTAGAGTCCTAAAGGGTCTAAATTAACCACCGCTCCCTAGAGTCCTAAAGGGTCTAAATTAACCACCGCTCCCTAGAGTCCTAAAGGGTCTAAATTAACCACTGCCCCCTAGAGTCCTAAAGGGGCTAAATGAATCCCCCCCCCTTAGAGTCCTAAAGGGTCTAAATTAACCACCGCCCCCTTAGAGTCCTAAAGGGTCTAAATTAACCACCGCCCCCCTAGAGTCCTAAAGGGCCTAAATTAAGCACTGCTCCCCCTAGAGTCCAAAAGGGTCTAAATTAACCATCGCTCCCCCTAGAGTACTATAGGGTCTAAATTAACCACTGCCCTCCCTAGAGTCCTAAAGGGTCTAAATTAACCACCGCTCCTTAGAGTCCTAAAGGGTCTAAATTAACCACCGCTCCCTAGAGTCCTAAAGGGTCTAAATTAACCACAGCCCCCTAGAGTAATAAAGGGTCTAAATTAACCACCGCCCCCTAGAGTCCTAAAGGGTCTAAATTATCCACCGCCCCCCTAGAGTCCTAAAGGGTCTAAATTAACCACCGCCCCCCTAGAGTCCTAAAGGGTCTAAATTAACCACCGCTCCCCCTAGAGTACTAAAGGATCTAAATTAACCCCCGCCCCCCCTAGAGTCCTAAAGGGTCTAAATTAACCACCGCTCCCTAGAGTCCTAAAGGGTCTAAATCAACCACCGCTCCCGCTAGAGTCCTAAAGGGTCTAAATTAACCACCGCTCCCCCTAGTGTACAAAAGGGTCTAAATTAACCACCGCTCCCTAGAGTCCTAAAGTGCCTAAATTAACCACCGCTCCCCCTAGAATCCTAAAGTGTCTAAATTAACCACCGCTCCCCCTAGAGTCCTAAAGGGTCTACATTAACCACCGCTCCCCCTAGAGTACTAAAGGATCTAAATTAACCCCCGCCCCCCCTAGAGTCCTAAAGGGTCTAAATTAACCACCGCTCCCTAGAGTCCTAAAGGGTCTAAATCAACCACCGCTCCCGCTAGAGTCCTAAAGGGTCTAAATTAACCACCGCTCCCCCTAGTGTACAAAAGGGTCTAAATTAACCACCGCTCCCTAGAGTCCTAAAGTGCCTAAATTAACCACCGCTCCCCCTAGAATCCTAAAGTGTCTAAATTAACCACCGCTCCCCCTAGAGTCCTAAAGGGTCTAAATTAACCACCGCTCCCCCTAGAGTACTAAAGGATCTAAATTAACCCCCGCCCCCCCTAGAGTCCTAAAGGGTCTAAATTAACCACCGTTCCCTAGAGTCCTAAAGGGTCTAAATCAACCACCGCTCCCGCTAGAGTCCTAAAGGGTCTAAATTAACCACCGCTCCCCCTAGTGTACAAAAGGGTCTAAATTAACCACCGCTCCCTAGAGTCCTAAAGTGCCTAAATTAACCACCGCTCCCCCTAGAATCCTAAAGTGTCTAAATTAACCACCGCTCCCCCTAGAGTCCTAAAGGGTCTACATTAACCACCGCTCCCCCTTGAGTCCTAAAGGGTCTAAATTAACCACCGCTCCCCCAAGAGTCCTAAAGGGTCTAAATTAACCACCGCTCCCCCTAGAGTCCTAAAGGGTCTAAATTAACCACCGCTCCCTAGAGTCCTAAAGGGTCTAAATTAACCACCGCTCCCTAGAGTCCTAAAGGGTCTAAATTAACCACTGCCCCCTAGAGTCCTAAAGGGGCTAAATGAATCCCCCCCCCTTAGAGTCCTAAAGGGTCTAAATTAACCACCGCCCCCTTAGAGTCCTAAAGGGTCTAAATTAACCACCGCCCCCCTAGAGTCCTAAAGGGCCTAAATTAAGCACTGCTCCCCCTAGAGTCCAAAAGGGTCTAAATTAACCATCGCTCCCCCTAGAGTACTATAGGGTCTAAATTAACCACTGCCCTCCCTAGAGTCCTAAAGGGTCTAAATTAACCACCGCTCCTTAGAGTCCTAAAGGGTCTAAATTAACCACCGCTCCCTAGAGTCCTAAAGGGTCTAAATTAACCACAGCCCCCTAGAGTAATAAAGGGTCTAAATTAACCACCGCCCCCTAGAGTCCTAAAGGGTCTAAATTATCCACCGCCCCCCTAGAGTCCTAAAGGGTCTAAATTAACCACCGCCCCCCTAGAGTCCTAAAGGGTCTAAATTAACCACCGCTCCCCCTAGAGTACTAAAGGATCTAAATTAACCCCCGCCCCCCCTAGAGTCCTAAAGGGTCTAAATTAACCACCGCTCCCTAGAGTCCTAAAGGGTCTAAATCAACCACCGCTCCCGCTAGAGTCCTAAAGGGTCTAAATTAACCACCGCTCCCCCTAGTGTACAAAAGGGTCTAAATTAACCACCGCTCCCTAGAGTCCTAAAGTGCCTAAATTAACCACCGCTCCCCCTAGAATCCTAAAGTGTCTAAATTAACCACCGCTCCCCCTAGAGTCCTAAAGGGTCTACATTAACCACCGCTCCCCCAAGAGTCCTAAAGGGTCTAAATTAACCACCGCTCCCTAGAGTCCTAGAGGGTCTAAATTAACCACCGCTCCCCCTAGAGTCCTAAAGGGTCTAAATTAACCACCGCTCCCTAGAGTCCTAAAGGGTCTAAATTATCCACCGCCCCCCTAGAGTCCTAAAGGGTCTAAATTAACCACCGCCCCCCTAGAGTCCTAAAGGGTCTAAATTAACCACCGCTCCCCCTAGAGTACTAAAGGATCTAAATTAACCCCCGCCCCCCCTAGAGTCCTAAAGGGTCTAAATTAACCACCGCTCCCTAGAGTCCTAAAGGGTCTAAATCAACCACCGCTCCCGCTAGAGTCCTAAAGGGTCTAAATTAACCACCGCTCCCCCTAGTGTACAAAAGGGTCTAAATTAACCACCGCTCCCTAGAGTCCTAAAGTGCCTAAATTAACCACCGCTCCCCCTAGAATCCTAAAGTGTCTAAATTAACCACCGCTCCCCCTAGAGTCCTAAAGGGTCTACATTAACCACCGCTCCCCCTTGAGTCCTAAAGGGTCTAAATTAACCACCGCTCCCCCAAGAGTCCTAAAGGGTCTAAATTAACCACCGCTCCCCCTAGAGTCCTAAAGGGTCTAAATTAACCACCGCTCCCTAGAGTCCTAAAGGGTCTAAATTAACCACCGCTCCCTAGAGTCCTAAAGGGTCTAAATTAACCACTGCCCCCTAGAGTCCTAAAGGGGCTAAATGAATCCCCCCCCCCCTTAGAGTCCTAAAGGGTCTAAATTAACCACCGCCCCCTTAGAGTCCTAAAGGGTCTAAATTAACCACCGCCCCCCTAGAGTCCTAAAGGGCCTAAATTAACCACCGCTCCCCCTAGAGTCCAAAAGGGTCTAAATTAACCATCGCTCCCCCTAGAGTACTATAGGGTCTAAATTAACCACTGCCCTCCCTAGAGTCCTAAAGGGTCTAAATTAACCACCGCCCCCCTAGAGTCCTAACGGGTCTAAATTAACCATCGCTCCCCCTAGAGTACTAAAGGGTCTAAATTAACCACCGCCCCCTAGATTCCTAAAGGGTCTAAATTAACCACCGCCCCCCTAGAGTCCTAAAGGGTCTAAATTAACCACCGCTCCCCCAAGAGTCCTAAAGGGTCTAAATTAACCACTGCTCCCTAGAGTCCTAAAGGGTCTAAATTAACCACCGCTCCCCCTATAATCCTAAAGGGTCTAAATTAACCACCGCTTCCCCTAGAATCCTAAAGGGTCTAAATTAACCATCGCTCCCCCTAGAGTCCTAAAGGGTCTAAATTAACCACTGCCCCCTAGAGTCCTAAAGGGTCTAAATTAACCAATGCCCCCCTCTAGAGTCCTAAAAGGGCTACATTAATCACCGCACCCCCCCCCCCCCCCTAGAGTCCTAAAGGGTCTAAATTAACCACTGCCCTCCCTAGAGTCCTAAAGTGGTACTAAATTAACCACCGCCCCCTAGAGTCCTACAGGGTCTAAATGAACCCCTGCCCCCCCTAGAGTCCTAAAGGGTCTAAATTAACCACCGCTCCTTAGAGTCCTAAAGGTTCTAAATTAACCAGAGTACTATAGGGTCTAAATTAACCACCGCCCCCCTGGAGTCCTAAAGGGTCTAAATTAACCACCGCTCCCCCAAGAGTCCTAAAGGGTCTAAATTAACCACCGCTCCCTAGAGTCCTAAAGGGTCTAAATTAACCACCGCTCCCCCTAGAATCCCAAAGGGTCTAAATTAACCACAACTTCCCCTAGAATCCTAAAGGGTCTAAATTAACCACCGCTCCCCCTAGAGTCCTAAAGGGTCTAAATTAACCACCGCTCCCTAGAGTCCTAAAGGGTCTAAATTAACCACCACTCCCTAGAGTCCTAAAGGGTCTAAATTAACCACCGCTCCCCCTAGAGTACTAAAGGGTCTAAATTAACCACTGCCCTCCCTAGAGTACTAAAGGGTCTAAATTAACAACTCCCCCCCCCCCCTCAGAGTCCTAAAGGGTCTAAATTAACCACCGCTCCCCCTAGAGTACTAAAGGGTCTAAATTAACCACCGCCCCCTAGAGTCCTAAAGGGTCTAAATTATCCACCGCCCCCCTAGAGTCCTAAAGGGTCTAAATTAACCACCGCCCCCCTAGAGTCCTAAAGGGTCTAAATTAACCACCGCTCCCCCTAGAGTACTAAAGGGTCTAAATTAACCCCCGCCCCCCCTAGAGTCCTAAAGGGTCTAAATTAACCACCGCTCCCTAGAGTCCTAAAGGGTCTAAATCAACCACCGCTCCCGCTAGAGTCCTAAAGGGTCTAAATTAACCACCGCCCCCTAGATTCCTAAAGGGTCTAAATTAACCACCGCCCCCCTAGAGTCCTAAAGGGTCTAAATTAACCACCGCTCCCCCAAGAGTCCTAAAGGGTCTAAATTAACCACTGCTCCCTAGAGTCCTAAAGGGTCTAAATTAACCACCGCTCCCCCTATAATCCGAAGGGTCTAAATTAACCACCGCTTCCCCTAGAATCCTAAAGGGTCTAAATTAACCATCGCTCCCCCTAGAGTCCTAAAGGGTCTAAATTAACCACTGCCCCCTATAGTCCTAAAGGGTCTAAATTAACCAATGCCCCCCTCTAGAGTCCTAAAAGGGCTACATTAATCACCGCACCCCCCCCCCCCCCCCAGAGTCCTAAAGGGTCTAAATTAACCACCGCCCCCTAGAGTCCTACAGGGTCTAAATGAACCCCTGCCCCCCCTAGAGTCCTAAAGGGTCTAAATTAACCACCGCTCCTTAGAGTCCTAAAGGTTCTAAACTAACCAGAGTACTATAGGGTCTAAATTAACCACCGCCCCCCTAGAGTCCTAAAGGGTCTAAATTAACCACCGCTCCCCCAAGAGTCCTAAAGGGTCTAAATTAACCACCGCTCCCTAGAGTCCTAAAGGGTCTAAATTAACCACCGCTCCCCCTAGAATCCCGAAGGGTCTAAATTAACCACAACTTCCCCTAGAATCCTAAAGGGTCTAAATTAACCACCGCTCCCCCTAGAGTCCTAAAGGGTCTAAATTAACCACCGCTCCCTAGAGTCCTAAAGGGTCTAAATTAACCACCGCTCCCTAGAGTCCTAAAGGGTCTAAATTAACCACCGCTCCCCCTAGAGTACTAAAGGGTCTAAATTAACCACTGCCCTCCCTAGAGTCCTAAAGGGTCTAAATTAACAACTCCCCCCCCCCCCCCCCTCAGAGTCCTAAAGGGTCTAAATTAACCACCGCTCCCCCTAGAGTACTAAAGGGTCTAAATTAACCACCGCCCCCTAGAGTCCTAAAGGGTCTAAATTATCCACCGCCCCCCTAGAGTCCTAAAGGGTCTAAATTAACCACCGCCCCCCTAGAGTCCTAAAGGGTCTAAATTAACCACCGCTCCCCCTAGAGTACTAAAGGGTCTAAATTAACCCCCGCCCCCCCTAGAGTCCTAAAGGGTCTAAATTAACCACCGCTCCCTAGAGTCCTAAAGGGTCTAAATCAACCACCGCTCCCGCTAGAGTCCTAAAGGGTCTAAATTAACCACCGCTCCCCCTAGTGTACAAAAGGGTCTAAATTAACCACCGCTCCCTAGAGTCCTAAAGTGCCTAAATTAACCACCGCTCCCCCTAGAATCCTAAAGGGTCTAAATTAACCACCGCACCCCCTAGAGTCCTAAAGGGTCTACATTAACAACCGCTCCCCCTTGAGTCCTAAAGGGTCTAAATTAACCACCGCTCCCCCTAGAATCCTAAAGGGTCTAAATTAACCACCGCTCCCCCTAGAGTCCTAAAGGGTCTAAATTAACCACCGCTCCCTAGAGTCCTAAAGGGTCTAAATTAACCACCGCTCCCTAGAGTCCTAAAGGGTCTAAATTAACCACTGCCCCCTTAGAGTACTAAAGGGTCTAAATTAACCACTGCCCTCCCTAGAGTCCTAAAGGGTCTAAATTAACAACTCCCCCCCCCCAGAGTCCTAAAGGGGCTAAATTAATCACTGCCCCCCCCCCCTAGAGTCCTAAAGGGGCTAAATTTACCACCTCCCCCCCCAGAGTCCTAAAGGGGCTAAATAGACCACCACCCCCCCAGAGTCCTAAAGGGGTACTAAATTAACCAACGCCCCCCAAGAGTCCTAAAGGGTCTAAATTAACCACCGCTCCCTAGAGTCCTAGAGGGTCTAAATTAACCACCGCTCCCCCTAGAGTCCTAAAGGGTCTAAATTAACCACCGCTCCCTAGAGTCCTAAAGGGTCTAAATTAACCACCGCTCCCTAGAGTCCTAAAGGGTCTAAATTAACCACTGCCCCCTAGAGTAATAAAGGGTCTAAATTAACCACCGCCCCCTAGAGTCCTAAAGGGTCTAAATTAACCACCGCCCCCCTAGAGTCCTAAAGGGTCTAAATTAACCACCGCCCCCCTAGAGTCCTAAAGGGTCTAAATTAACCACCGCTCCCCCTAGAGTACTAAAGGATCTAAATTAACCCCCGCCCCCCCTAGAGTCCTAAAGGGTCTAAATTAACCACCGCTCCCTAGAGTCCTAAATTGTCTAAATCAACCACCGCTCCCGCTAGAGTCCTAAAGGGTCTAAATTAACCACCGCTCCCTAGAGTCCTAAAGGGTCTAAATTAACCACCGCTCCCTAGAGTCCTAAAGGGTCTAAATTAACCACTGCCCCCTAGAGTCCTAAAGGGGCTAAATGAATCCCCCCCCCCCTTAGAGTCCTAAAGGGTCTAAATTAACCACCGCCCCCCTAGAGTCCTAAAGGGCCTAAATTAACCACCGCTCCCCCTAGAGTCCAAAAGGGTCTAAATTAACCATCGCTCCCCCTAGAGTACTATGGGGTCTAAATTAACCACTGCCCTCCTTAGAGTCCTAAAGGGTCTAAATTAACCACCGCCCCCCTAGAGTCCTAACGGGTCTAAATTAACCATCGCTCCCCCTAGAGTACTAAAGGGTCTAAATTAACCACCGCCCCCTAGATTCCTAAAGGGTCTAAATTAACCACCGCCCCCCTAGAGTCCTAAAGGGTCTAAATTAACCACCGCTCCCCCAAGAGTCCTAAAGGGTCTAAATTAACCACTGCTCCCTAGAGTCCTAAAGGGTCTAAATTAACCACCGCTCCCCCTATAATCCTAAAGGGTCTAAATTAACCACCGCTTCCCCTAGAATCCTAAAGGGTCTAAATTAACCATCGCTCCCCCTAGAGTCCTAAAGGGTCTAAATTAACCACTGCCCCCTAGAGTCCTAAAGGGTCTAAATTAACCAATGCCCCCCTCTAGAGTCCTAAAAGGGCTACATTAATCACCGCACCCCCCCCCCCTAGAGTCCTAAAGGGTCTAAATTAACCACTGCCCTCCCTAGAGTCCTAAAGTGGTACTAAATTAACCACCGCCCCCTAGAGTCCTACAGGGTCTAAATTAACCCCTGCCCCCCCTAGAGTCCTAAAGGGTCTAAATTAACCACCGCTCCTTAGAGTCCTAAAGGTTCTAAATTAACCAGAGTACTATAGGGTCTAAATTAACCACCGCCCCCCTAGAGTCCTAAAGGGTCTAAATTAACCACCGCTCCCCCAAGAGTCCTAAAGGGTCTAAATTAACCACCGATCCCTAGAGTCCTAAAGGGTCTAAATTAACCACCGCTCCCCCTAGAATCCCAAAGGGTCTAAATTAACCACAACTTCCCCTAGAGTCCTAAAGGGTCTAAATTAACCACCGCTCCCTAGAGTCCTAAAGGGTCTAAATTAACCACCGCTCCCCCTAGAGTACTAAAGGGTCTAAATTAACCACCGCTCCCCCTAGAGTACTAAAGGGTCTAAATTAACCACCACCCCCTAGAGTCCTAAAGGGTCTAAATTATCCACCGCCCCCCGAGAGTCCTAAAGGGTCTAAATTAACCACCGCCCCCCTAGAGTCCTAAAGGGTCTAAATTAACCACCGCTCCCCCTAGAGTACTAAAGGGACTAAATTAACCCCCGCCCCCCCTAGAGTCCTAAAGGGTCTAAATTAACCAACGCTCCCTAGAGTCCTAAAGGGTCTAAATCAACCACCGCTCCCGCTAGAGTCCTAAAGGGTCTAAATTAACCACCGCTCCCCCTAGTGTACAAAAGGGTCTAAATTAACCACCGCTCCCTAGAGTCCTAAAGTGCCTAAATTAACCACCGCTCCCCCTAGAATCCTAAAGGGTCTAAATTAACCACCGCTCCCCCTAGAGTCCTAAAGGGTCTAAATTAACCACCGCTCCCCCAAGAGTCCTAAAGGGTCTAAATTAACCACCGCTCCCTAGAGTCCTAAAGGGTCTAAATTAACCACCGCTCCCCCTAGAATCCTAAAGGGTCTAAATTAACCACCGCTCCCCCTAGAGTCCTAAATGGTCTAAATTAACCACCGCTCCCTAGAGTCCTAAAGGGTCTAAATTAACCACTGCCCCCTTAGAGTACTAAAGGGTCTAAATTAACCACTGCCCTCCCTAGAGTCCTAAAGGGTCTAAATTAACAACTCCCCCCCCAGAGTCCTAAAGGGGCTAAATTAATCACTGCCCCCCCCCCCCCTAGAGTCCTAAAGGGGCTAAATTTACCACCTCCCCCCCAGAGTCCTAAAGGGGCTAAATAGACCACCACCCCCCCAGAGTCCTAAAGGGGTATTAAATTAACCACCGCCCCCCTAGAGTCCTAAAGGGTCTGCATTAACCACCGCCCCCTAGAGTCCTAAAGGGTCCAAATTGACCACCACCCCCCTAGAGTGTTTAAATTAACAACCGCCCGCTAGAGTCCTAAATGGTCTAAATTAACCAATGCCCCCTAGAGTCCTAAAGGGTCTAAATTAACCAGAGTCCTAAAGGGTCTAAATTTACCACCGCTCCCCCTAGAGTCCTAAGGGGCCTAAATTAACCACCGCCCCCTAGAATCCTAAAGGGGCTAAATTAATCACTGCCCCCCCCCCCCCCCCCCTAGAGTCCTAAAGGGTCTACATTAACCACCGCCCCCTAGAGTCCTAAAGGGTCCAAATTGAACACCACCCCCCTAGAGTGTTTAAATTAACAACCACCCGCTAGAGTCCTAAACGGTCTAAATTAACCAATGCCCCCTAGAGTCCTAAAGGGTCTAAATTAACCAGAGTCCTAAAGGGTCTAAATTAACCAGAGTCCTAAAGGGTCTAAATTAACCATCGCTCCCCCTAGAGTCATAAAGGGTCTAAATTAACCACCGCCCCCCCTAGAGTCCTAAGGGGCCTAAATTAACCACCGCCCCCTAGAGTCCTAAAGGGTCTAAATTAACCACCGCTCCCCCTAGAGTACTAAAGGGTCTAAATTAACCACCGCCCCCTAGAGTCCTAAAGGGTCTAAATTATCCACCGCCCCCCTAGAGTCCTAAAGGGTCTAAATTAACCACCGCCCCCCTAGAGTCCTAAAGGGTCTAAATTAACCACCGCTCCCCCTAGAGTCCTAAAGGGTCTAAATTAACCACCGCTCCCCCTAGAGTACTAAAGGGTCTAAATTAACCCCCGCCCCCCCTAGAGTCCTAAAGGGTCTAAATTAACCACCGCTCCCTAGAGTCCTAAAGGGTCTAAATCAACCACCGCTCCCGCTAGAGTCCTAAAGGGTCTAAATTAACCACCGCTCCCCCTAGTGTACAAAAGGGTCTAAATTAACCACCGCTCCCCCTAGAATCCTAAAGGGTCTAAATTAACCACCGCTTCCCCTAGAATCCTAAAGGGTCTAAATTAACAACCGCTCCCCCTAGAGTCCTAAAGGGTCTAAATTAACCCCTGTCCCCCCTAGAGTACGAAAGGGTATAAATTAACGACTGCCCTCCCTAGAGTCCTAAAGGGTCTAAATGAACAACTCCCCCCCCCCCTAGAGTCCTAAAGGGTCTAAATTAACCACTGCCCTCCCTAGAGTCCTAAAGGGTCCAAATTAACCACCACCCCCCTAGAGTGTTTAAATTAACCACCACCCCCTAGAGTCCTAAAGTGTCTAAATGAACCCCTGCCCCCCCAGAGTCCTAAAGGAAGGTTCTCAATTAACCAGAGTACTAAAGGGTCTAAATTAACCACCCCCCCCCCCTACAGTCCTAAAGGGTCTAAATTAACCACCGCTCCCAAGAGTCCTAAAGGGTCTAAATTAACCACCGCTCCCTAGAGTCCTAAAGTGTTTAAATTAACCACAGCTCCCTAGAGTCCTAAAGGGTCTAAATTAACCACTGTCCCCTAGAGTCCTAAAGGGGCTAAATTAATCCCCCCCCCCCCCCTTAGAGTCCTAAAGGGTCTAAATTAACCACCGCCCCCCTAGAGTCCTAAAGGGCCTAAATTAACCACCGCTCCCCCTAGAGTCCAAAAGGGTCTAAATTAACCATCGCTCCCCCTAGAGTACTAAAGGGTCTAAATTAACCACTGCCCTCCCTAGAGTCCTAAAGGGTCTAAATTAACAATTCACCCCCCCCCCAGAGTCCTAAAGGGTCTAAATTAACCACCGCTCCCCCTAGAGTCCTAAGTGGCCTAAATTAACCACCGCCCCCTAGAGTCCTAAAGTGGCTAAATTAATCACTGCCCCTCCCCCCCTAGAGTCCTAAAGGGGCTAAATTAACCACCGCCCCCCTAGAGTCCTAAAGGGTCTACATTAACCACCGCCCCCTAGAGTCCTAAAGGGTCCAAATTGACCACCACCCCCTAGAGTGTTTAAATTAACAACCGCCCGCTAGAGTCCTAAACGGTCTAAATTAACCAATGCCCCCTAGAGTCCTAAAGGGTCTAAATTAACCAGAGTCCTAAAGGGTCTAAATTAACCAGAGTCATAAAGGGTCTAAATTAACCACCGCTCCCCCTAGAGTCCTAAGGGGCCTAAATTAACCACCGCCCCCTAGAGTCCTAAAGGGTCTAAATTAACCACCGCCCCCCTAGAGTCCTAAAGGGTCTAAATTAACCACCGCTCCCCCTAGAGTACTAAAGGGTCTAAATTAACCACCGCCCCCTAGAGTCCTAAAGGGTCTAAATTAACCACCGCCCCCTAGAGTCCTAAAGGGTCTAAATTAACCACCGCCCCCCTAGAGTCCTAAAGGGTCTAAATTAACCACCGCTACCCCTAGAGTCCTGAAGGGTCTAAATTAACCACCGCCCCCTAGAGTCCTAAAGGGTCTAAATTAACCACCCCCCCTAGAGTCCTAAAGGGTCTAAATTAACCATCGCTCCCCCTAGAGTCCTAAGGGTCTAAATTAACCACCGCTCCCCCTAGAGTCCTAAAGGGTCTACATTAACCACCGCTCCCCCTTGAGTCCTAAAGGGTCTAAATTAACCATCGCTCCCCCAAGAGTCCTAAAGGGTCTAAATTAACCACCGCTCCCTAGAGTCCTAAAGGGTCTAAATTAACCACCGCTCCCCCTAGAATCCTAAAGGGTCTAAATTAACCATCGCTTCCCCTAGAATCCTAAAGGGTCTAAATTAACCACCGCTCCCCCTAGAGTCCTAAAGGGTCTAAATTAACCACCGCTCCCTAGAGTCCTAAAGGGTCTAAATTAACCCCTGTCCCCCCTAGAGTCCTAAAGGGTATAAATGAACGACTGCCCTCCCTAGAGTCCTAAAGGGTCTAAATGAACAACTCCCCCCCCCCCCCCCCGCTAGAGTCCTAAAAGGGCTACATTAATCACCGCAACCTCCCTCCCTAGAGTCCTAAAGGGTCTAAATTAACCACTGCCCTCCCTAGAGTCCTAAAGTGGTACTAAATTAACCACCGCCCCCCTAGAGTCCTAAAGGGTCCAAATTAACCACCACCCCCCTAGAGTGTTTAAATTAACCACCGCCCCCTACAGTCCTAAAGGGTCTAAATGAACCCCTGCCCCCCCCAGAGTCCTAAAGGTTCTAAATTAACCAGAGTACTAAAGGGTCTAAATTAACCACCCCCCCCCCCCCCCCCCCAAGAGTCCTAAAGGGTCTAAATTAACCACCGCTCCCTAGAGTCCTAAAGGGTCTAAATTAACCACCGCTCCCCCTAGAATCCTAAAGGGTCTAAATTAACCACCGCTTCCCCTAGAATCCTAAAGGGTCTAAATTAACCACCGCTCCCCCTAGAGTCCTAAAGGGTCTAAATTAACCACCGCTCCCTAGAGTCCTAAAGGGTCTAAATTAACCACTGCCCCGTAGAGTCCTAAAGGGGCTAAATGAATCCCCTCCCCCCTTAGAGTCCTAAAGGGTCTAAATTAACCACCGCTCCCTAGAGTCCTAAAGGGTCTAAATTAACCACAGCTCCCTAGAGTCCTAAAGGGTCTAAATTAACCACTGCCCCCTAGAGTCCTAAAGGGGCTAAATGAATCCCCCCCCCCCTTAGAGTCCTAAAGGGCCTAAATTAACCACCGCTCCCCCTAGAGTCCAAAAGGGTCTAAATTAACCACAGCACTCCCAAGAGTCCTAAAGGGTCTAAATTAACAACCCCCCCCCCCCCCCCCAGAGTCCTAAAGGGGCTAAATTTACCACCACCCCCCCAGAGTCCTAAAGGGGTACTAAATTAAACACCGCTCCCCCTAGAGTCCTAAGGGGCCTAAATTAACCACCGCCCCCTAGAGTCCTAAAGGGGCTAAATTAATCACTGCCCCCCCCCCCTAGAGTCCTAAAGAGGCTAAATTTACCACCGCCCCCCCCAGAGTCCTAAAGGGGTACTAAATTAACCACCGCCCCCCTAGATCCTAAAGGGTCTACATTAACCACCGCCCCCTAGAGTCCTAAAGGGTCCAAATTGACCACCACCCCACTAGAGTGTTTAAATTAACAACCGCCCGCTAGAGTCCTAAACGGTCTAAATTAACCAATGCCCCCTAGAGTCCTAAAGGGTCTAAATTAACCAGAGTCCTAAAGGGTCTAAATTAACCAGAGTCCTAAAGGGTCTAAATTAACCATTGCTCCCCCTAGAGTCATAAAGGGTCTAAATTAACCACCGCTCCATCTAGAGTCCTAAGGGGCCTAAATTAACCACCGCCCCCTAGAGTCCTAAAGGGTCTAAATTAACCACCGCTCCCTAGAGTCCTAAAGGGTCTAAATCAACCACCTCTCCCGCTAGAGTCCTAAAGGGTCTAAATTAACCACCGCTCCCCCTAGTGTACAAAAAGGGTCTAAATTAAACACCGCTCCCTAGAGTCCTAATGTGCCTAAATTAACCACCGCTCCCCCTAGAATCCTAAAGGGTCTAAATTAACCACCGCTCCCCATAGAGTCCTAAAGGGTCTACATTAACCACCGCTCCCCCTTGAGTCCTAAAGGGTCTAAATTAACCACCGCTCCCCCAAGAGTCGTAAAGGGTCTAAATTAACAAACGCTCCCTAGAGTCCTAAAGGGTCTAAATTAACCACCGCTCCCCCTAGAATCCTAAAGGGTCTAAATTAACCACCCCTAGAATCCTAAAGGGTCTAAATTAACCACCGCTCCCCCTAGAGTCCTAAAGGGTCTAAATTAACCACCGCTCCCTAGAGTCCTAAAGGGTCTAAATTAACCCCTGTCCCCCCTAGAGTCCTAAAGGGTATAAATTAACAACTGCCCTCCCTAGAGTCCTAAAGGGTCTAAATGAACAACTTCCCCCCCCTAGAGTCCTAAAAGGGGCTAAATTAATCACTGCCCCCCCCCCCCCCCCTAGAGTCCTAAAGGGGCTAAATTTACCACCTACCCCCCCAGAGTCCTAAAGGGGCTAAATTTACCACCGCCCCCCCCCCCCCCAGAGTCCTAAAGGGGTACTAAATTAACCACCGCCCCCCTAGAGTCCTAAAGGGTCTACATTAACCACCGCCCCCTAGAGTCCTAAAGGGTCCAAATTGACCACCACCCCCCTAGAGTGTTTAAATTAACCACCGCCCCCTACAGTCCTAAAGGGTCTAAATGAACCCCTGCCCCCCCCCAGAGTCCTAAAGGTTCTAAATTAACCAGAGTACTAAAGGGTCTAAATTAACCCCCCCCCCCCCCCCCCCCAAGAGTCCTAAAGGGTCTAAATTAACCACCGCTCCCTAGAGTCCTAAAGGGTCTAAATTAACCACAGCTCCCTAGAGTCCTAAAGGGTCTAAATTAACCCCTGTCCCCCCTAGAGTCCTAAAGGGTATAAATTAACAACTGCCCTCCCTAGAGTCCTAAAGGGTCTAAATGAACAACTTCCCCCCCCTAGAGTCCTAAAAGGGGCTAAATTAATCACTGCCCCCCCCCCCCCCCCTAGAGTCCTAAAGGGTCTAAATTAACCACCGCTCCCCCAAGAGTCCTAAAGGGTCTAAATTAACCACCGCTCCCTAGAGTCCTAAAGGGTCTAAATTAACCACCGCTCCCCCTAGAATCCTAAAGGGTCTAAATTAACCACCCCTAGAATCCTAAAGGGTCTAAATTAACCACCGCTCCCCCTAGAGTCCTAACGAGTCTAAATTAACCACCGCTCCCTAGAGTCCTAAAGGGTCTAAATTAACCCCTGTCCCCCCTAGAGTCCTAAAGGGTATAAATTAACGACTGCCCTCCCTAGAGTCCTAAAGGGTCTAAATGAACAACTTCCCCCCCCCCTAGAGTCCTAAAAGGGGATAAATTAATCACTGCCCCCCCCCCCCTAGAGTCCTAAAGGGGCTAAATTTACCACCTCCCCCCCCAGAGTCCTAAAGGGGCTAAATTTACCACCGCCCCCCCAGAGTCCTAAAGGGGTACTAAATTAACCACCGCCCCCCTAGAGTCCTAAAGGGTCTACATTAACCACCGCCCCCTAGAGTCCTAAAGGGTCCAAATTGACCACCACCCCACTAGAGTGTTTAAATTAACAACCGCCCGCTAGAGTCCTAAACGGTCTAAATTAACAAATGCCCCCTAGAGTCCTAAAGAGTCTAAATTAACCAGAGTCCTAAAGGGTCTAAATTAACCAGAGTCCTAAAGGGTCTAAATTAACCATCGCTCCCCCTAGAGTCATAAAGGGTCAAAATTAACCACCGCTCCCCCTAGAGTCCTAAGGGGCCTAAATTAACCACCGCCCCCTAGAGTCCTAAAGGGTCTAAAGTAACCACCGCTCCCTAGAGTCCTAAAGGGTCTAAATTAACCCCTGTCCCCCCTAGAGTCCTAAAGGGTATAAATTAACGACTGCCCTCCCTAGACTCCTAAAGGGTCTAAATGAACAACTTCCCCCCCCTAGAGTCCTAAAAGGGCTACATTAATCACCGCACCCTCCCCCCCTAGAGTCCTAAAGGGTCTAAATTAACCACTGCCCTCCCTAGAGTCCTAAAGTGGTACTAAATTAACCACCGCCCTCCTAGAGTCCTAAAGGGTCCAAATTAACCACCACCCTCCTAGAGTGTTTAAATTAACCACCGCCCCCTAGAGTCCTAAAGGGTCTAAATGAACCCCTGCCCCCCCAGAGTCCTAAAGGGTCTAAATGAACCACCGCTCCTTAGAGTCCTAAAGGTTCTAAATTAACCAGAGTACTAAAGGGTCTAAATTAACCACTGCCCTCCCTAGAGTCCTAAAGGGTCTAAATTAACAACCCCCCCCCCCCCCCCAGAGTCCTAAAGGGGCTAAATTAATCACTGTTCCCCCCCCTAGAGTCCTAAAGGGGCTAAATTGACGACCTCCCCCCCCCCCCCAGAGTCCAAAAGGGGCTAAATTTACCACCACCCCCCCAGAGTCCTAAAGGGGTACTAAATTAACCACCGCCCCCCTAGAGTCCTAAAGGGTCTGCATTAACCACCGCCCCCTAGAGTCCTAAAGGGTCCAAATTGACCACCACCCCTCTAGCCTAGAGTGTTTAAATTAACAACCGCCCGCTAGAGTCCTAAACGGTCTAAATTAACCAATGCCCCCTAGAGTCCTAAAGGGTCTAAATTAAACACCGCTCCCCCTAGAGTCCTAAGGGGCCTAAATTAACCACCGCCCCCTAGAGTCATAAAGGGGCTAAATTAATCACTGCCCCTCCCCCCCCAGAGTCCTAAAGGGGCTAAATTTACCACCGCCCCCCCCCCCCCCCCCAGAGTCCTAAAGGGGTACTAAATTAACCACCGCCCCCCTAGAGTCCTAAAGGGTCTAAATTAACCAACCCTAGAATCCTAAAGGGTCTAAATTAACCACGGCTCCCGCTAGAGTCCTAAAGAGTCTAAATTAACCACCGCTCCCTAGAGTCCTAAAGGGTCTAAATTAACCCCTGTCCCCCCTAGAGTCCTAAAGGGTATAAATTAACGACTGCCCTCCCTAGAGTCCTAAAGGGTCTAAATGAACAACTTCCCCCCCCTAGAGTCCTAAAAGGGGCTAAATGAATCACTGCCCCCCCCCCCCTAGAGTCCTAAAGGGGCTAAATTTACCACCCTTCCCCCCAGAGTCCTAAAGGGGCTAAATTTACCACCGCCCCCCCCCCCCCCCAGAGTCCTAAAGGGGTACTAAATTAACCACCGCCCCCCTAGAGTCCTAAAGGGTCTACATTAACCACCGCCCCCTAGAGTCCTAAAGGGTCCAAATTGACTACCACCCCACTAGAGTGTTTAAATTAACAACCGCTCGCTAGAGTCCTAAACGGTCTAAATTAACCAATGCCCCCTAGACTCCTAAAGGGTCTAAATTAACCAGAGTCCTAAAGGGTCTAAATTAACCAGAGTCCTAAAGGGTCTAAATTAACCATCGCTCCCCCTAGAGTCATAAAGGGTCAAAATTAACCACCGCTCCCCCTAGAGTCCTAAGGGGCCTAAATTAACCACCGCCCCCTAGAGTCCTAAAGGGTCTAAATTAACCACCGCTCCCCCTAGTGTACAAAAGGGTCTAAATTAACCACCGCTCCCTAGAGTCCTAAAGTGCCTAAATTAACCACCGCTCCCCCTTGAGTCCTAAAGGGTCTAAATTAACCACCCCTAGAATCCTAAAGGGTCTAAATTAACCACCGCTCCCCCTAGAGTCCTAACGAGTCTAAATTAACCACCGCTCCCTAGAGTCCTAAAGGGTCTAAATTAACCCCTGTCCCCCCTAGAGTCCTAAAGGGTATAAATTAACGACTGCCCTCCCTAGAGTCCTAAAGGGTCTAAATGAACAACTTCCCCCCCCCTAGAGTCCTAAAAGGGGATAAATTAATCACTGCCCCCCCCCCTAGAGTCCTAAAGGGGCTAAATTTACCACCTCCCCCCCCAGAGTCCTAAAGGGGCTAAATTTACCACCGCCCCCCCCCAGAGTCCTAAAGGGGTACTAAATGAACCACCGCCCCCCTAGAGTCCTAAAGGGTCTACATTAACCACCGCCCCCTAGAGTCCTAAAGGGTCCAAATTGACCACCACCCCACTAGAGTGTTTAAATTAACAACCGCCCGCTAGAGTCCTAAACGGTCTAAATTAACAAATGCCCCCTAGAGTCCTAAAGAGTCTAAATTAACCAGAGTCCTAAAGGGTCTAAATTAACCAGAGTCCTAAAGGGTCTAAATTAACCATCGCTCCCCCTAGAGTCATAAAGGGTCAAAATTAACCACCGCTCCCCCTAGAGTCCTAAGGGGCCTAAATTAACCACCGCCCCCTAGAGTCCTAAAGGGTCTAAAGTAACCACCGCTCCCTAGAGTCCTAAAGGGTCTAAATTAACCCCTGTCCCCCCTAGAGTCCTAAAGGGTATAAATTAACGACTGCCCTCCCTAGAGTCCTAAAGGGTCTAAATTAACCACTGCCCTCCCTAGAGTCCTAAAGTGGTACTAAATTAACCACCGCCCTCCTAGAGTCCTAAAGGGTCCAAATTAACCACCACCCTCCTAGAGTGTTTAAATTAACCACCGCCCCCTAGAGTCCTAAAGGGTCTAAATGAACCCCTGCCCCCCCAGAGTCCTAAAGGGTCTAAATTAACCACCGCTCCTTAGAGTCCTAAAGGTTCTAAATTAACCAGAGTACTAAAGGGTCTAAATTACCCCCCCCCCCCCCCCCCCCAAGAGTCCTAAAGGGTCTAAATTAACCACCGCTCCCTAGAGTCCTAAAGGGTCTAAATTAACCACCGCTCCCCCTAGAATCCTAAAGGGTCTAAATTAACCACCGCTTCCCTAGAATCCTAAAGGGGCTAAATTTACCACCGCCCCCCCCAGAGTCCTAAAGGGGTACTAAATTAACCACCGCCCCCCTAGAGTCCTAAAGGGTCTACATTAACCACCGCCCCCTAGAGTCCTAAAGGGTCCAAATTGACCACCACCCCCCTAGAGTGTTTAAATTAACAACCGCCCGCTAGAGTCCTAAACGTTCTAAATTAACACATGCCCCCCCAGAGTCCTAAAGGGTCTAAATTAACCACCGCTCCCCCTAGAATCCTAAAGGGTCTAAATTAACCACCGCTTCCCTAGAATCCTAAAGGGTCTAAATTAACCACCGCTCCCCCTAGAGTCCTAAAGGGTCTAAATTAACCACCGCTCCCTAGAGTCCTAAAGGGTCTAAATTAACCACCGCTCCCACTAGAGTCCCAAAGGGTCTAAATTAACCACTGCCCTCCCTAGAGTCCTAAAGGGTCTAAATTAACAACTCCC
The DNA here is from genome assembly GCF_057628025.1 of Oncorhynchus mykiss. NCBI lineage: Eukaryota > Metazoa > Chordata > Actinopteri > Salmoniformes > Salmonidae > Oncorhynchus > Oncorhynchus mykiss. The sequence goes on along the minus strand of NC_143046.1, from coordinate 213,537 downwards.
CCCCCCCTAGAGTCCTAAAGGGTCTAAATTAACCCCCCCCCCCCCCCCCCAAGAGTCCTAAAGGGTCTAAATTAACCACCGCTCCCTAGAGTCCTAAAGGGTCTAAATTAACCACCGCTTCCCTAGAATCCTAAAGGGGCTAAATTTACCACCGCCCCCCCCAGAGTCCTAAAGGGGTACTAAATTAACCACCGCCCCCCTAGAGTCCTAAAGGGTCTAAATTAACCACCGCCCTCCTAGAGTCCTAAAGGGTCCAAATTAACCACCACCCTCCTAGAGTGTTTAAATTAACCACCGCCCCCTAGAGTCCTAAAGGGTCTAAATGAACCCCTGCCCCCCCAGAGTCCTAAAGGGTCTAAATTAACCACCGCTCCTTAGAGTCCTAAAGGTTCTAAATTAACCAGAGTACTAAAGGGTCTAAATTAACCCCCCCCCCTCCCCCAAGAGTCCTAAAGGGTCTAAATTAACCACCGCTCCCTAGAGTCCTAAAGGGTCTAAATTAACCACCGCTCCCCCTAGAATCCTAAAGGGTCTAAATTAACCACCGCTTCCCTAGAATCCTAAAGGGTAACAACTCCCCCCCCCCCCCCTAGAGTCCTAAAGGGGCTAAATTAATCACTGCCCCCCCCCCAGAGTCCTAAAGGGGCTAAATTTACCACCTCCCCCCTAGAGTCCTAAAGGGTCCAAATTGACCACCACCCCCCTAGAGTGTTTAAATTAACAACCGCCCGCTAGAGTCCTAAACGGTCTAAATTAACCAGAGACCTAAAGGGTCTAAATTAACCATCGCTCCCCCTAGAGTCAAAAAGGGTCTAAATTAACCACCGCTCCCCCTAGAGTACTAAAGGGTCTAAATTAAGCACCGCCCCCTAGAGTCCTAAAGGGTCTAAATTAACCACCGCTCCCCCTAGAGTACTAAAGGGTCTAAATTAACCACCGCCCCCTAGAGTCCTAAAGGGTTTAAATTAACCACCGCCCCCTAGAGTCCTAAAGGGTCTAAATTAACCACCGCCCCCCTAGAGTCCTAAAGGGTCTAAATTAACCACCGCTCCCCCTAGAGTCCTAAAGGGTCTAAAATAACCAAAGCTCCCCCTAGTGTACTAAAGGGTCTAAATTAACCCCCGCTCCCGCTAGAGTCCTAAAGGGTCTAAATTAACCACCGCTCCCCCTAGTGTACAAAAGGGTCTAAATTAACCACCGCTCCCCCTACAGTCCTAAAGGGTCTAAATTAACCACTGCCCTCCCTAGAGTCCTAAAGGGTCTAAATTAACAACTTCCCCCCCCTTAGAGTCCTAAAGGGTCTAAATTAACCACCGCTCCCCCTAGAGTCCTAAAGGGTCTAAATTAACCACTGCTCCACCTACAGTCCTAAAGGGTCTAAATTAACCACTGCCCCCTAGGGTCCTAAAGGGGCTAAATGAATTCCCCCCCCCCCCCCTTAGGGTCCTAAAGGGTCTAAATTAACCACCGCCCCCCTAGAGTCCTAAAGGGCCTAAATCAACCACCGCTCACCCTAGAGTCCAAAAGGGTCCAAATTAACCACCGCTCCCCCTAGAGTACTAAAGGGCCTAAATTAACCACCGCACCCACTAGAGTCCTAAAGGGTCTAAATTAACCACTGCCCTCCCTAGAGTCCTAAAGGGTCTAAATTAACCACTGCCCTCCCAGAGTCCTAAAGGGGCTAAATTTACAACCTCCCCCCCTAGAGTCCTAAAGGGTCCAAATTGACCACCACCCCCCTAGAGTGTTTAAATTAACAACCGCCCGCTAGAGTCCTAAACGGTCTAAATTAACACATGCCCCCCCAGAGTCCTAAAGGGTCTAAATTAACCACCGCTCCCCCTAGAATCCTAAAGGGTCTAAATTAACCACCGCTTCCCTAGAATCCTAAAGGGTCTCAAATAACCACCGCTCCCCCTAGAGTCCTAAAGGGTCTAAATTAACCACCGCTCCCTAGAGTCCTAAAGGGTCTAAATTAACCACCGCTCCCGCTAGAGTCCCAAAGGGTCTAAATTAACCACTGCCCTCCCTAGAGTCCTAAAGGGTCTAAATTAACAACTCCCCCCCCCCCCTAGAGTCCTAAAGGGTCTAAATTAACCCCCCCCCCCCCAAGAGTCCTAAAGGGTCTAAATTAACCACCGCTCCCTAGAGTCCTAAAGGGTCTAAATTAACCACCGCTCCCCCTAGAATCCTAAAGGGTCTAAATTAACCACCGCTTCCCTAGAATCCTAAAGGGGCTAAATTTACCACCGCCCCCCCCCCCCAGAGTCCTAAAGGGGTACTAAATTAACCACCGCCCCCCTAGAGTCCTAAAGGGTCTAAATTAACCACCGCCCTCCTAGAGTCCTAAAGGGTCCAAATTAACCACCACCCTCCTAGAGTGTTTAAATTAACCACCGCCCCCTAGAGTCCTAAAGGGTCTAAATGAACCCCTGCCCCCCCAGAGTCCTAAAGGGTCTAAATTAACCACCGCTCCTTAGAGTCCTAAAGGTTCTAAATTAACCAGAGTACTAAAGGGTCTAAATTAACCCCCCCCCCCCCCTCCCCCAAGAGTCCTAAAGGGTCTAAATTAACCACCGCTCCCTAGAGTCCTAAAGGGTCTAAATTAACCACCGCTCCCCCTAGAATCCTAAAGGGTCTAAATTAACCACCGCTTCCCTAGAATCCTAAAGGGTCTAAATTAATCACCGCTCCCTAGAGTCCTAAAGGGTCTAAATTAACCACCGCTCCCCCTAGAATCCTAAAGGGTCTAAATTAACCACCGCTTCCCTAGAATCCTAAAGGGTCTAAATTAATCACCGCTCCCTAGAGTCCTAAAGGGTCTAAATTAACCTCCGCTCCCGCTAGAGTCCCAAAGGGTCTAAATTAACCACTGCCCTCCCTAGAGTCCTAAAGGGTCTAAATTAACAACTCCCCCCCCCCCCCCCCTTAGGTCCTAAAGGGTCCAAATTGACCACCACCCCCCTAGAGTGTTTAAATTAACAACCGCCCACTAGAGTCCTAAACGGTCTAAATTAACCAGAGACCTAAAGGGTCTAAATTAACCATCGCTCCCCCTAGAGTCATAAAGGGTCTAAATTAACCACCGCTCCCCCTAGAGTACTAAGGGGTCTAAATTAACCACCGCCCCCTAGAGTCCTAAAGGGTCTAAATTAACCACCGCTCCCTAGAGTCCTAAAGGGTCTAAATTAACCTCCGCTCCCGCTAGAGTCCCAAAGGGTCTAAATTAACCACTGCCCTCCCTAGAGTCCTAAAGGGTCTAAATTAACAACTCCCCCCCCCCCTAGAGTCCTAAAGGGTCCAAATTGACCACCACCCCCCTAGAGTGTTTAAATTAACAACCGCCCGCTAGAGTCCTAAACGGTCTAAATTAACCAGAGACCTAAAGGGTCTAAATTAACCATCGCTCCCCCTAGAGTCATAAAGGGTCTAAATTAACCACCGCTCCCCCTAGAGTACTAAGAGGTCTAAATTAACCACCGCCCCCTAGAGTCCTAAAGGGTCTAAATTAACCACCGCCCCCCTAGAGTCCTAAAGGTCTAAATTAACCACCGCTCCCCCTAGAGTACTAAAGGGTCTAAATTAACCACCGCCCCCTAGAGTCCTAAAGGGTTTAAATTAACCACCGCCCCCTAGAGTCCTAAAGGGTCTAAATTAACCACCGCCCCCCTAGAGTCCTAAAGGGTCTAAATTAACCACCGCTCCCCCTAGAGTCCTAAAGGGTCTAAAATAACCAAAGCTCCCCCTAGTGTACTAAAGGGTCTAAATTAACCCCCGCTCCCGCTAGAGTCCTAAAGGGTCTAAATTAACCACCGCTCCCCCTAGTGTACAAAAGGGTCTAAATTAACCACTGCTCCCCCCACAGTCCTAAAGGGTCTAAATTAACCACTGCCCTCCCTAGAGTCCTAAAGGGTCTAAATTAACAACTTCCCCCCCCTTAGAGTCCTAAAGGGTCTAAATTAACCACCGCTCCCCATAGAGTCCTAAAGTGTCTAAATTAACCACTGCTCCACCTACAGTCCTAAAGGGTCTAAATTAACCACTGCCCCCTAGGGTCCTAAAGGGGCTAAATTAACCACCGCCCCCCTAGAGTCCTAAAGGGCCTAAATCAACCACCGCTCCCCCTAGAGTCCAAAAGGGTCTAAATTAACCACCGCTCCCCCTAGAGTACTAAAGGCCCTAAATTAACCACCGCACCCACTAGAGTCCTAAAGGGTCTAAATTAACCACTGCCCTCCCTAGAGTCCTAAAGGGGCTAAATTAATCACTGCCCCCCCCTCCCAGAGTCCTAAAGGGGCTAAATTTACAACCTCCCCCCCTAGAGTCCTAAAGGGTCCAAATTGACCACCACCCCCCTAGAGTTTTTAAATTAACAACCGCCCGCTAGAGTCCTAAACGGTCTAAATTAACCAATGCCCCCTAGAGTCAAAGGGTCTAAATTAACCAGGGGCTAAATTAATCACTGCCGCCCCCCCCCCCCTAGAGTCCTAAAGGGGCTAATTTTACCACCTCCCCCCCAGAGTAATAAAGGAGCTAAATTTACCACTGCCCCCCCCCCCAGAGTCCTAAAGGGGTACTAAATTAACCACCGCCCCCTAGAGTCCTAAAGGGTCTAAATTAACCACCGCCCCCCTAGAATCCTAAAGGGTCTAAATTAACCACCGCTCCCCCTAGAGTACTAAAGGGCCTAAATTAACCAATGCCCCCTAGAGTCCTAAAGGGTCTAAATTAACCATCGCTCCCCCTAGAGTCATAAAGGGTCTAAATTAACCATCGCTCCCCCTAGAGTCCTAAGGGGCCTAAATTAACCACCGCCCCCTAGAGTCCTAAAGGGTCTAAATTAACCACCGCTCCCCCTAGAGTACTAAAGGGTCTAAATTAACCACCGCCCCCTAGAGTCCTAAAGGGTTTAAATTAACCACCGCCCCCTAGAGTCCTAAAGGGTCTAAATTAACCACCGCCCCCCTAGAATCCTAAAGGGTCTAAATTAACCACCGCTCCCCCTAGAGTACTAAAGGGTCTAAATTAACCACCGCCCCCCTAGAGTCCTAAAGGGTTTAAATTAACCACCGCCCCCTAGAGTCCTAAAGGGTCTAAATTAACCACCGCCCCCCTAGAATCCTAAAGGGTCTAAATTAACCACCGCTCCCCCTAGAGTCCTAAAGGGTCTAAATTAACCACCGCCCCCCTAGAGTCCTAAAGGGTCTAAATTAATCACCGCTCCCCCTAGAGTCCTAAAGGGTCTAAAATAACCAAAGCTCCCAGTAGAGTACTAAATTTGTCTAAATTAACCACTGCTCCCCCTACAGTCCTAAAGGGTCTAAATTAACCACTGCCCTCCCTAGAGTCCTAAAGGGTCTAAATTAACATTTCCCCCCCCCCCCCCCTTAGAGTCCTAAAGGGTCTAAATTAACCACCGCTCCCCCTAGAGTCCTAAAGGGTCTAAATTAACCACTGCTCCCCCTACAGTCCTAAAGGGCCTAAATTAACCACCGCTCCCTAGAGTCCTAAAGGGCCTAAATTAACCACCGCTCCCCCTAGAGTCCTAAAGGGTCTACATTAACCACCACTCCCCCTTGAGTCCTAAAGGGTCTAAATTAACGACCGCTCCCCCTAGAATCCTAAAGGGTCTAAATTAACAACAGCCCCCTAGAGTCCTAAAGGGTCTAAATTAACAACTTCCCCCCCTAGAGTCCTAAAGGGGCTAAATTAATCACCGCCCATCCCCCCTAGAGTCCTAAAGGGGCTAAATTTACCACCTCCCCCCCAGAGTCCTAAAGGGGCTAAATTTACCACCGTCCCCCCCAGAGTCCTAAAGGGGTACTAAATTAACCACCGCCCCCCTAGATTCGAAAAGGGTATACATTAACCACCGCCCCCTAGAGTCCTAAATGGTCCAAATTAACCACCACCCCCATAGAGTGTTTAAATTAACCACCGCCCGCTAGAGTCCGAAAGGGTCTAAATTAACCCCCGTCCCCCTAGAGTCCTAAAGGGTATAAATTAACCACTGCCCTCCCTAGAGTCCTAAAGGGTCTAAATTACCCCCCCCCCCCCCCTAGAGTCCTAAAGGGTCTAAATTAACCACAGCCCTCCCTAGAGTCCTAAAGGGTCTAAATTAACAACTTCCCCCCCCCCCCCTAGAGTCCTAAAGGGGCTAAATTAATCACAGACCCCCCCCCCCCCCTAGAGTCCTAAAGGCGCTAAATTAATCACCGACCCCCCCTAGAGTTATAAAGGGGCTAAATTTACCACCCCCAGAGTCCTAAAGGGGCTAAATTTACCACCGTCCCCCCCCCCCATAGTTCTAAAGTGGTACTAAATTAACCACCGCCCCCCTAGAGTCCTAAAGGGTCCAAATTACCACCACCCCCCTAGAGTGTTTAAATTAACCATCTCCCCCAAGAGTCCTAAAGGGTCTAAATTAACCACCGCTCCTTAGAGTCCTAAATGTTCTAAATTAACCACCGCTACCCCTAGAGTCCTAAATGGTCTAAATTAACCACCGCTCCCTAGAGTCCTAAAGTGCCTAAATTAACCACCGCTCCCCCTAGAATCCTAAAGGGTCTAAATTAACCACCGCTCTCCCTAGAGTCCTAAAGGGTCTAAATTAACCACCGCTCCAAAGGGTCTAAATAAACCACCTTCCCCTAGAGTCCTAAGGGGCCTAAATTAACCACCACCCCCTAGAGTCCTAAGGGGCCTAAATTAACCACCACCCCCTAGAGTCCTAAAGGGTCTAAATTAACCACTGCCCCCTAGAGTCCTAAAGGGTCTAAATTAACCCCTAGTGTCCTAAAGGGTCTAAATTAACCACCGCCCACTAGAGTCCTAAAGGGTCTAACTTAACCACCGCCCCCTAGTGTCCTAAACTGTCTAAATTAATCACCGCCCCCTAGTGTCCTAAAGGGTCTAAATTAACCACCGCCCCCTAGAGTCCTAAAGGGTATAAATTGACCACCGCCCACTAGTGTCCTAAAGTGTCTAAATAAACACCGCCCCCTAGAGTCCTAAAGGGTCTAAATTAATCACCGCCCCCTAGTGTCCTAAAGGGTCTAAATTAACCAGCGCCCCCTAGAGTCCTAAAGGGTATAAATTAACCACCGCCCACTAGTGTCCTAAAAGGTCTAAATTAACCCCTAGTGTCCTAAAGGGTCTAAATTAACCACCGCCCACTAGAGTCCTAAAGGGTCTAACTTAACCACCGCCCCCAAGTGTCCTAAAGGGTCTAACTTAAACACCGCCCCCTAGTGTCCTAAAGGGTCTAAATTAATCACCACCCCCTAGTGTCCTAAAGGGTCTAAATTAACCACCGTCCCCTAGAGTCCTAAAGGGTCTAAATTTACCACCGCCCCCCATAGATTCTTAAAGGGTCTAAATTAACCACCGCCCCCTAGAGTCCTAAAGGGTCTAAGTTTACCACCGCCCCCCATATATTCTTAAAGGGTCTAAATTAACCACTGCCCCCCCCCCCCCCCCCCCCCCTAGAGTCCTAAAGGGGCTAAATGAATCATCACCCCTCCTAGAGTCCTACAGGGGCTAAATTTACCACCGCCCCCCCATAGAGCCTTAAAGGGTCTAAATTAACCACTGCCCCCTAGAGTACTAAAGGGTCTAAATTAACCACCACCCCCCCCTAGAGTCCTAAAGGGTCTAAATTAACCACCGCCCCCCTAGAGTCCTAAAGGGTTTAAATTAACCACCGCCCCCTAGAGTCCTAAAGGGTCTAAATTAACCACCGCCCCCCTAGAATCCTAAAGGGTCTAAATTAACCACCGCTCCCCCTAGAGTCCTAAAGGGTCTAAATTAACCACCGCCCCCCTAGAGTCCTAAAGGGTCTAAATTAATCACCGCTCCCCCTAGAGTCCTAAAGGGTCTAAAATAACCAAAGCTCCCAGTAGAGTACTAAATTTGTCTAAATTAACCACTGCTCCCCCTACAGTCCTAAAGGGTCTAAATTAACCACTGCCCTCCCTAGAGTCCTAAAGGGTCTAAATTAACATTTCCCCCCCCCCCCCTTAGAGTCCTAAAGGGTCTAAATTAACCACCGCTCCCCCTAGAGTCCTAAAGGGTCTAAATTAACCACTGCTCCCCCTACAGTCCTAAAGGGCCTAAATTAACCACCGCTCCCTAGAGTCCTAAAGGGCCTAAATTAACCACCGCTCCCCCTAGAGTCCTAAAGGGTCTACATTAACCACCACTCCCCCTTGAGTCCTAAAGGGTCTAAATTAACGACCGCTCCCCCTAGAATCCTAAAGGGTCTAAATTAACAACAGCCCCCTAGAGTCCTAAAGGGTCTAAATTAACAACTTCCCCCCCTAGAGTCCTAAAGGGGCTAAATTAATCACCGCCCATCCCCCCTAGAGTCCTAAAGGGGCTAAATTTACCACCTCCCCCCCAGAGTCCTAAAGGGGCTAAATTTACCACCGTCCCCCCCAGAGTCCTAAAGGGGTACTAAATTAACCACCGCCCCCCTAGATTCGAAAAGGGTATACATTAACCACCGCCCCCTAGAGTCCTAAATGGTCCAAATTAACCACCACCCCCATAGAGTGTTTAAATTAACCACCGCCCGCTAGAGTCCGAAAGGGTCTAAATTAACCCCCGTCCCCCTAGAGTCCTAAAGGGTATAAATTAACCACTGCCCTCCCTAGAGTCCTAAAGGGTCTAAATTACCCCCCCCCCCCCTAGAGTCCTAAAGGCGCTAAATTAATCACCGACCCCCCCTAGAGTTATAAAGGGGCTAAATTTACCACCCCCAGAGTCCTAAAGGGGCTAAATTAACCACCGCTCCCCCTAGAGTCCTAAAGGGTCTACATTAACCACCACTCCCCCTTGAGTCCTAAAGGGTCTAAATTAACGACCGCTCCCCCTAGAATCCTAAAGGGTCTAAATTAACAACAGCCCCCTAGAGTCCTAAAGGGTCTAAATTAACAACTTCCCCCCCTAGAGTCCTAAAGGGGCTAAATTAATCACCGCCCATCCCCCCTAGAGTCCTAAAGGGGCTAAATTTACCACCTCCCCCCCAGAGTCCTAAAGGGGCTAAATTTACCACCGTCCCCCCCAGAGTCCTAAAGGGGTACTAAATTAACCACCGCCCCCCTAGATTCGAAAAGGGTATACATTAACCACCGCCCCCTAGAGTCCTAAATGGTCCAAATTAACCACCACCCCCATAGAGTGTTTAAATTAACCACCGCCCGCTAGAGTCCGAAAGGGTCTAAATTAACCCCCGTCCCCCTAGAGTCCTAAAGGGTATAAATTAACCACTGCCCTCCCTAGAGTCCTAAAGGGTCTAAATTACCCCCCCCCCCCCCTAGAGTCCTAAAGGCGCTAAATTAATCACCGACCCCCCCTAGAGTTATAAAGGGGCTAAATTTACCACCCCCAGAGTCCTAAAGGGGCTAAATTTACCACCGTCCCCCCCCCCCATAGTTCTAAAGTGGTACTAAATTAACCACCGCCCCCCTAGAGTCCTAAAGGGTCCAAATTACCACCACCCCCCTAGAGTGTTTAAATTAACCATCTCCCCCAAGAGTCCTAAAGGGTCTAAATTAACCACCGCTCCTTAGAGTCCTAAATGTTCTAAATTAACCACCGCTACCCCTAGAGGCCTAAATGGTCTAAATTAACCACCGCTCCCTAGAGTCCTAAAGTGCCTAAATTAACCACCGCTCCCCCTAGAATCCTAAAGGGTCTAAATTAACCACCGCTCTCCCTAGAGTCCTAAAGGGTCTAAATTAACCACCGCTCCAAAGGGTCTAAATAAACCACCTTCCCCTAGAGTCCTAAGGGGCCTAAATTAACCACCACCCCCTAGAGTCCTAAGGGGCCTAAATTAACCACCACCCCCTAGAGTCCTAAAGGGTCTAAATTAACCACTGCCCCCTAGAGTCCTAAAGGGTCTAAATTAACCCCTAGTGTCCTAAAGGGTCTAAATTAACCACCGCCCACTAGAGTCCTAAAGGGTCTAACTTAACCACCGCCCCCTAGTGTCCTAAACTGTCTAAATTAATCACCGCCCCCTAGTGTCCTAAAGGGTCTAAATTAACCACCGCCCCCTAGAGTCCTAAAGGGTATAAATTGACCACCGCCCACTAGTGTCCTAAAGTGTCTAAATAAACACCGCCCCCTAGAGTCCTAAAGGGTCTAAATTAATCACCGCCCCCTAGTGTCCTAAAGGGTCTAAATTAACCAGCGCCCCCTAGAGTCCTAAAGGGTATAAATTAACCACCGCCCACTAGTGTCCTAAAAGGTCTAAATTAACCCCTAGTGTCCTAAAGGGTCTAAATTAACCACCGCCCACTAGAGTCCTAAAGGGTCTAACTTAACCACCGCCCCCTAGTGTCCTAAAGGGTCTAACTTAAACACCGCCCCCTAGTGTCCTAAAGGGTCTAAATTAATCACCACCCCCTAGTGTCCTAAAGGGTCTAAATTAACCACCGTCCCCTAGAGTCCTAAAGGGTCTAAATTTACCACCGCCCCCCATAGATTCTTAAAGGGTCTAAATTAACCACCGCCCCCTAGAGTCCTAAAGGGTCTAAGTTTACCACCGCCCCCCATATATTCTTAAAGGGTCTAAATTAACCACTGCCCCCCCCCCCCCCCCCCCCCCAGAGTCCTAAAGGGGCTAAATGAATCATCACCCCTCCTAGAGTCCTACAGGGGCTAAATTTACCACCGCCCCCCCATAGAGCCTTAAAGGGTCTAAATTAACCACTGCCCCCTAGAGTACTAAAGGGTCTAAATTAACCACCACCCCCCCCTAGAGTCCTAAAGGGTCTAAATTAACCACCGCCCCCCTGGAGTCTTAAGGATTAAGGTCTGTCTGTCTGTTGGGAATGTATTGTCTGTCTGTAAGGACTAGTGTGTATTGTCTGTCTGTCTGTTGGGACTGTAGTGTGTATTGTCTGTCTGTCTGTTGGTACTGTCGTGTGTGCTGTCTGTCTGTTGGGACTGTAGTGTGTATTGTCTGTCTGTCTGTTGGGACTGCAGTGTGTGCTGTCTGTCAGTTAGGACTTTGAGCGGTCACGTGCGTTCAGCTTCTTGGGAGAGGTGAAGAAGCGTTTCCATGTGACGTATGGTTCCAGAGCTCAGACAGCCCTTCCCTACGCAATGAACTCAGAGTTCTCCTCCACTCTGATGGCTCAGATGGTGAGACACAGACACACACACACTCACTGATCAGATGGTGAGTTAGTTCTCCTCCACTCTGATGGCTCAGATGGTGAGACACACACACACACACTCCCTGATCAGATAGTGAGTTAGTTATCCTCCACTCTGGCTACTCCGATGATGAGAACCAATCCTGTAATATCTTGGTATGGTAGTGAGTGGTCAGAACAGGCTGTGAGACAGGGTTGCCAGGTGTAGCTGAAATTTCCAGAATAATGATCAATCAAAAACCCGCCCGCAAGGCTCAATTAACACAAGTCACATTGATAACGCTGCTCTCCTCTCACTCAAGTGACTCGGCTGACTGCTGCACCACCCTGCCTGCCCCCTTCCCTCCCTGCCCCCTTCCCTGCCTCCCTCTTTTCCACATTTTGTTACATTACAGCCTTATTCTGAAATGGATTAAATAAATACAAATCCTCATCTACACACAATACCCCATAAAGACATCACAATACCCCATAATGACAAATCGAAACAGGTTTAACCCCCCCCCCCCCAGAAATACCTTATTTACATAAGTATTCAAACCCTTTGCTATGAGACTCCAAATTGAGCTCAGGTGCATCCTGTTTCTACAACTTGATTGGAGTCCACCTGTGGTAAATTTAAATTGATTGGACATGATTTGGAAAGACACAACATTGAAGGTACCCAAGAACAGTGGCCTCCATCATTCTTAAATGGAAGAAGTTTGGAACCACCAACACTCTTCCTAGAGCTGGCCGCCCGGCCAAACTGAGCAATCGGGGGTGAAGGGCCTTGGTCAGGGAGGTGGCCAAGATCCCGATGGGCACTCTGACAGAGCTCTAGAGTTCCTCTGTAGAGATGGGAGAACCTTCTAGAAGGACAACCATCTCTGCAGCACTCCACCAATCAATAAAATATAGGACAAAACACACATCACGACAAGAGAGACCAAATAACACTACATAAAGAGAGACCTAAGACAACAGCATAGCAGCAGCACAACGTGGTAGCAGCACAACATGGTAGCAGCACAACATGGTAGCAGCACAACATTGTAGCAGCACAAAAACATGGTACAAACATTATTGGGCCAGACAACAGCACAAAGGTCAAGAAAGCTAGCTACAATACATCATGTTAAGCAGCCACCTCTGTCAGTAAGAGTGTCCATGATTGAGTCTTTGAATGAAGATATTGAGCTCAAACTGTCCAGTTTGAGTGTTTGTTGCAACTCGTTCCAGTCGCTAGCTGCAGTGAACTGAAAAGAGGAGCGACCCAGGATGTGTGTGCTTTGGGGACCATTACCAGAATGTGACTGTCAGAACGGGTGTTGTATGTGGAGGATGAGGGCTGGTAGTAGATATCTCAGATAGGGGAGAGTGAGGCCTAAGAGGGTTTTATAAATAAGCATCAACCAGTGGGTCTAGAGATGGGTATACAGAGATGACCAGTTTACACTCTATACTCCTCTGCAGTGATGTGTCCTATAAGGAGAATTGGTGGCAAATCTGATTGCTGGATGGTAAAGAACATCTAGCCGCTCGAGAGCACCCTTACTTGCCGATCTATAAATTATGTCTCCATAATCTAGCATGGGTAGGATGGTCATCTGAATCGGTTTATTTGGCAGCTGGGGTGAAAGAGGAGCGATTACGATGGAGGAAACCAAGTCTAGATTTAACTTAAGTCTGCAGATTTGATATGTGCTGAGAGAAGGACAGTGCACCGTCTAGCCTTACTCCCAAGTACTTGTATGAGGTGACTACCTCAAGCCCTAAACCCTCAGAGGTAGTAGTCACACTGATGGGGAGAGGGGCATTCCTCTTACCAAACCACTTGACCTTTGTTTTGGAGGTGTTCAGAACAAGGTTAAGGGTAGAGAAAGCTTGTTGAACACTAAGAAAGCTTTGTTTTAGAACATTTAACACAACATCCGGGGAGGGGCCAGCTGAGTATAAGACTGTATCATCTGCATATAAATGGATGAGAGAGTTTCCTACTGCCTGAGATATGTTGATGATGAAAATTTGAGAAGAGTGTGGGGCCTAGGATTTAACCTTGTGGTACTCCCTTGGTGACAGGCAATGGCTGAGTGGAATAAGTCTGTAACGTAACAAAATGTGGAAAAAGTCAAGGGGTTTAAATTCTTCCCGAATGCACTGTCAAACACTTAAAAAAAAGGTTATAAATGCGTAAGTGCCTTAGACATATATATCGTGTAGCTAAGTGTTTTTAAAACTTATAAAACACTAAAGTGCTGTGTCACCACAACAAACTTTCTGGTTTCTTCTTCCTGCTTATTTCACTCTCTCATCTAAACATTTGGTCTGTTAAAAATTTAAGTCATCTGACACAATCCCAGGTATTTTGTAGGCTTTACATTAGAGATGAGCTAATTTGACATGGTTTTATGTACATTTTAAGCACTACTGAACAAAGAGCCGTTTAGGAGCCAAATGAGCTCACTGAAAAGACTCATCACTAATGGCAGGGGCGATTAGGAACACACATTCTCCAGCTTAAAGGGGCCAGAGCAGGGGTCTTACATCGACGGGGCTGAAAGGATTATGGCTGTGGGGAAGCTGGAGGAAGGGTTAGTGGATAAAAGACTGGACTGAAATGAGGTTGAGTAAGGCGTGTAAGGCATGTAAGGGGAACATGACAACTCTGCCTCTGGGGGAACTCTGAGCACATGACAACACCACTGAAAACACATACACTCCATTTGTGTTTTAGTGAGGACTGTCTGTGTTTTAGTGAGGACTGTCTGTGTTTTAGTGAGGAATGTGTGTTTTAGTGAGGACTGTCTGTGTGTTAGTGAGGACCAACTGTGTTTACCTTTAGTCACATGAACACCATACCACTGATACTCTCTCTCTCTCCTTCTGTGTGTGTGTCTCTCTCTCTCTCTCCCACCCCCTCTCTCTCTTTCCTCTCTGTCTCTCTCTCTCTCTCCCCCCCCCTCTCCTCTCTGTCTCTCTCTCCCCCCTCTCTCTCTCTCTCCCCCCCTCTCTCTCTCTCTCTCCACTGTCTCTCTCTCTCCCCCCCTCTCTCCTCTCTGTCTCCCCCCCCCTCTCTCTCTCCCCCCCCATCGCTCTCTCTCCTCTCTGATTCTCTCCCCCCCTCTCTCTCTCTCTCCCCCATCTCTCTCTCTCTCTCTCTCTCTCTCTCCCTCCCTCCCTGTCTCCTCTCTCTCCTCCTCTTTCTCTCTCTCTCCCCCATCTCTCTCTCTCCTCCATATCTCTCTCTCCTCTCTGTCTTTCTCTCTCCCCCTCTCTCTCTCCCCCCTCTCTATCTCTCCTCTCTCTCTCTCTTCTCCTCTCTCTCTCTATCCTCTCTGTATCTCTCTCCCCCCTCTCTCTCCCTCTCTCCTCTCTCTCTCTCTCCCCTCTTTCTCTCTCTCTCTCTCTCCTCTCTCTCTCTCTCTCTCTCTTTCTCTCTCTCTCCCCCCCCCTCTCTCTCTCTCCACTCTGTCTCTCTCTCTCCCCCCTCTCTCCTCTCTGTCTCTCCCACCCTCTCTCTCTCTCTCCCCCCCCATCGCTCTCTCTCCTCTCTGATTCTCTCCCCCCCTCTCTCTCTCTCTCTCCCCCATCTCTCTCTCTCTCTCCCTCCCTCCCTGTCTCCTCTCTCCTCCTCTTTCTCTCTCTCTCCCCCATCTCTCTCTCTCCTCCATCTCCATCTCTCTCTCCTCTCTGTCTTTCTCTCTCCCCCTCTCTCTCTCTCCCCCTCTCCCTCTCTCCTCTCTCTCTCTCTTCTCCTCTCTCTCTCTCTCTCCCCCATCTCTCTCTCTCCTTTCTGTCTCTCCCCCCCTCTCTCCCTCCTCTCTCTCTCTCCTCTCTGTCTCTTCTCCCCCTTCTCTCTCCCCCTCCCCCCCTCTCTCTCCCCCTCTCCCCCTCTCTCTCCCCCTCTCCCCCCATCTATCTCTCCTCTCTCTCTCCCCCCTTTCTCTCTCTCCTTTCTCTCTCTCTCCCCCCTCTCTCTCTCCTTTCTCTCTCTCTCCCCCCTCTCTCTCTCCCCTCTCTCCCTCCCCCTTTCTGTCTCTCTAGAAGCACCATTCCTCTCCTCCATCAGAGGTTGACGACCTGAAAAGCATCATGGTACGCAACATCAGTGAGATAAGACTCCACTCCTACATCCACCACTACCGCTGTATTAGGGGCTAGGGGAGAAGTGTCTAGGGTCTGAGGATTTATTTTAGTGTCTTGTGTTTACTCTGTGTTTCCTACAGACTTGGTGGCTCAGAGGGGAGAGATGTTGGAGTTGCTGATTGATAAAATGGAGAACCTGGTCGGCTCAGTGAGTCACATTCTAATCTACTACAATTACTCAACTATCCTACTACTACTGTTCCTATAACCCGGCTCAGAGCGTCACTAACTTCCTCTCTCCTCCAGTCTGTGAGTTTTAAGACCACCAGCCGTAACCTGGCCAGAGACATGTGTATGAAGAACCTCAAACTGACTGTCGTCGTAGTGGTGGTGTCACTGGTAGGTACTGTCTGTCTGTTCACCCCTCCGTGTGTGTGTGTAATAGTCTGAACTATGTGGTGTGTTCTCGTCAGGTGGTCCTGTATGTAGTTGTGTCTGCAGCCTGTGGAGGACTCAGCTGGCCCAACTGCATCAGGAAATAAGAGAGGGGGGGGGGGGAGAGTGAGCAAGAGAAAGAAGACAAGACAGCGGACCCACAGGGGGGAAAAATCACTCTTCTCTCCTGTCTCTCCTCTCCTCCCTCTTGTCTTCCAGTCAGCAGGGAGGAGAGGTCCTCTATTGGACAGAATGGTGACACAACAAGGCATCCAGATAGTGGAGATTTAACAACGTTGTGATTGTCTTGCTTTCTGTTCCTAAACAAGAGAATCAAGTGTGATTGTTGGATATGCAGCCTGAAGATATTGTGGAATTCAAAAAGTCCTCAGTACTGTCCTCCAGTCCAGATCATGGTCCTCTCATCGTGCTGGAGAGGGATGGCCAACCCAACCCAGCTCCTGGAGAGATACTGGCTGTGCAGGCTTTTGCTCCAACCTCACCCCTCTCTAGCTACAGATTCTCCCCCCAGTCAGTCCAGCAAATTAAGCCGTTAGACCAGCATGCATCTGTACCCAGACAGAGACATTTAGATGTGTGTAATATGTCTCTCTCTGTGTACCTAATTTAAGTAGGGCTGGGCGATATGGCCAATATATCATAGCATGGTATTTTTTCACATTTTTGACGGTATTTAATGTTTTTAATTAATAAAAGTTGTACATGTGCTTTATGAGTAGTGCGTGACCCTAGGGTGGCAACACATACATTCTACATTATTTCAATGGGTTTTTCTCCATTCAGATTGTTTTATACTGTTCAATTCAACTTCAAACGAAAATAATTTCCAACAATTTCTGCATTTCCTGCACTCATTTCCACATTGCCACGATATGGGAAAAAATACTAGGCTTTATTTTTAACCAAATTGCGATTTAGATTAAAACACTTGGGTGAACTTTTGGAAGTAAGTAAGTACTTTTTTTCATGGAAGTAGAATGTTTATAATTCTATAGTTATATTATAAATAATAGTGGGCACTTTGTTTACAATGTTTGACAATGAATGAAAATGCCATGGAGGAGTTATTGTGGCAGGGTAGGAACCAAAGTGATGTTCAGTGTTTCCTAGGGGACCCTATAATATTTGCATACATTTAAATCTTTATTCATGTAGCCGACATATTCATGCTTCGCCTATTCCTCTTTGATTTAAAAGATACTGTTGCACAAACAACATGCTGATTTAAACCTCTACAGCACTGGTATCAGGCTGTATTAACTAGCTACGTTTGCTCTGACTCACTACTTTTATTAACTTCTTACGGAGTTGGTCCCTGCACAGGGACAGCTCAGCGGAAATTTCAGATCGCCACCTATAGTACTCGAGTATAGTACTCGATAAATCTCAAACTTTCATAAAAATACACATGCAAGGTACTGAATTAAAGCTACACTCGTTGTGAATCTAGCCACCAAGTCAGATTTGTAAAATGCTTTTCGGCGAAAGCATGAGAAGCTATTATCTGATAGCATGCAACCCCCCAAAATACCAGCACGACACGTAAACAACAGATTTTGCGGTAGCCGGCGCTACCCAAAACGCAGAAATAAAATATAAAACATTCATTACCTTGGACGAGCTTCTTTGTTGGCACTCCTATATGTCCCATAAACATCACAATTGGGTATTTTTCCCGATTAAATCCGTCATTGTATACCCAAAATGTCATTTGCTGAAGGCCAGTCTGATGCTGCAAAAAGCCCATTTACAAGACGCAACGTCACTTTTTAAAATTACAAAAGTCGCCTATAAACTTTTACAAATCACTTCAAACGACTTTTCTAAACCAACTTTAGGTATTAATAAACGTTAATGATGTATCAAATTGATCACGGGGCGATCTGTATTCGATAGCATCAAGTCTGGAAATCATCGTCCATTTTTTCAGTTTCACAACATACTGTGGTGCGCCTCAAGAAAGGAGGGGTCTATTCGTGTTGTAACCAAGGATAAATGAGTCAGAAATTTATTTTAGGTCGCCTTAAACAATACACTAATATTTTTTTTGTGTTTTTGGTAAACAGTTTTACCAGGGATTTTTACTCCTAAACACGTTCTCTTATAGCCACAAACCCGATTTAACCAGTTTTAGAGACTTCAGAGTGTTTTCTATACACACATACTTATCATATGCATATACTATATTCCTGGAATGAGTAGCCGGACTTTGAAATGTTGCGTGATTTTTTACAAAAAGCTGCGAAAATTTGCATCATCCATAACAGGTTCTAGCCAGCTAACTAGCGAGTAGCATTAGTGGCTAACACGATTTAGCTTAACTTGCTAATAAAATACAAACTAGCTGTTTGCAGATGTAAGAAACACAAACTAATATTGTAATTATAGAACGCTTGTGGATTTATATTAAGATCAAAGTAGATACAACATTGTTGTCATCAAAATAGTTGCATGTGCTGCATCGACCATGCAGACTGATCACAAGTGTCTCCATGTGCTGCATCGGCCATGCAGACTGATCACAAGTGTCTCCATGTGCTGCATCGACCATGCAGACTGATCACAAGTGTCTCCATGTGCTGCATCGACCATGCAGACTGATCACAAGTGTCTCCATGTGCTGCATCGACCATGCAGACTGATCACAAGTGTCTCCATGTGCTGCATCGACCATGCAGACTGATCACAAGTGTCTCCATGTGCTGCATCGGCCATGCAGACTGATCACAAGTGTCTCCATGTGCTGCATCGACCATGCAGACTGATCACAAGTGTCTCCATGTGCTGCATCGACCATGCAGACTGATCACAAGTGTCTCCATGTGCTGCGCCGACCATGCAGACTGACCACAAGTGCCTCCATGTGCTGCGTCGACCATGCAGACTGATCACAAGTGTCTCCATGTGCTGCATCGACCATGCAGACTGATCACAAGTGTCTCCATGTGCATGGTCGACGGACCTACTCTGTACCTACTCTGTAAGTTTCAGTCTGTACCCAGACAGAGACATGTATAATATGTCTCTGTCTGTCTCTGGGTACCTACTCTGTAAGGTCTGTACCCAGACAGAGACATGTATAATATGTCTCTGTCTGTCTGTCTCTGTGTACCTACTCTGTAAGGTTCAGTCTGTACCCAGACAGAGAAATGTATAATATGTCTCTGTCCGTCTCTGTGTACCTACTCTGTAAGGTTCAGTCTGTACCCAGACAGAGACATGTATAAAATGTCTCTGTCCGTCTCTGTGTACCTACTCTGTAAGGTTCAGTCTGTACCCAGACAGAGAAATGTATAATATGTCTCTGTCTGTCTCTGGGTACCTACTCTGTAAGGTTCAGTCTGTACCCAGACAGAGAAATGTATAATATGTCTCTGTCTGTCTCTGGGTACCTACTCTGTAAGGTCTGTAGCCAGACAGAGAAATGTATAATATGTCTCTGTCTGTCTCTGGGTACCTACTCTGTAAGGTCTGTACCCAGACAGAGAAATGTATAATATGTCTCTGTCTGTCTCTGGGTACCTACTCTGTAAGGTCTGTACCCAGACAGAGAAATGTATAATATGTCTCTGTCTGTCTCTGGGTACCTACTCTGTAAGGTCTGTACCCAGACAGAGAAATGTATAATATGTCTCTGTCTGTCTCTGGGTACCTACTCTGTAAGGTCTGTACCCAGACAGAGACATGTATAATATGTATCTGTCCGTCTCTGTGTACCTACTCTGTAAGGTTCAGTCTGTACCTACCTACATACCTAGTGATACTAAACTACACCTGTAATGTCTTATCACCATGGAGATCAGGACATGGTACATTACAGGTGTATCTCCCCTGTGCTATACACACTCTGCTGTGATGGCTTGTTTAGTTATTATCCAGACACAGTTACAATGTCTCTCTGTTCAGTTGTTACAGGAAATTAGATTAGAAATAAGATTGATTGAAGAAAAGTCTGTTACGAATCAATAGCCAATATTGAATTATGTTAAATAAAATAGTTTATACTTCTAACCAGATCCTTCCCTCTTCCCTGATAGGCTACTGTCTCCCTTCATCCTCTATGATAGGCTGACCCTTCCCTTACTCTGATAGGGCACTTCAGCTCAGCATCTCGTCCACAGCCTCCATTCTGGTTCAGCCACCTGGCCTTGACTCAGGAGTACGGTACTATAGTTTTGCTCTTGTAGGACTGCAATAGTACTGTACAGAGCTGAGCTTGACCGTGGGACCTGGCACGCAGTTGGAAAGGCTTAACGTACTGAAAGAAATGTCTTGACAGTGGGACCTGGCACGCAGTTGGAAAGGCTTAACGTACTGACAGAAATGTCTTGAATAGAACTGACATGCTTCATTACTCTACATGTCAGAGAAGCATGCCTGTCTTATGTGCTATATACAGTTGAAGTCGGAACATACATCTTAGCCAAATACATTTAAACTCAGTTTTTCACAATTCCTGACACGTAATCCTAGTAAGAATTCCCTGTCTTAGGTCAGTTAGGATCACCACTTTATTTTAAGAATGTGAAATGTCAGAATAGTAGAGAGAATGATTCATTTCAGCTTTTATTTCCTTCATCACATTCCCAGTGTGTCAGAAGTTTACATACACTCAATTAGTATTTGGTAGTATTACCTTTATATTGTTTAACTTGGGTCAAGCTATTTGGGTAGCCTTCCACAAGCTTCCCACAATAAGTTGGGTGAATTTTGTCCCATTCCTCCTGACAGAGCTGGTGTAACTGAGTCAGGTTTGTAGGCCTCCTTGCTCGCACACACTTTTTCAGTTCTGCCCACAAATGTTCTATAAGATTGAGGTCAGGGCTTTGTGATGGCCACTCCAATACCTTGACTTTGTTGTCCTTAAGCCATTTTGCCACAACTTTGGAAGTATGCTTGGGGTCAATGTCCAGTTGGAAGACCCATTTGCGACCAAGCTTTAACTTCCTGACTGATGTCTTGAGATGTTGCTTCAATATATCCACATAATCTTCTTTCCCCATGATGCCATCTGTTTTGTGAAGTGCACCAGTCCCTCCTGTAGCAAAGCACCCCCACAACATGATGCTGCCACCCCCGTGCTTCACGGTTGGGATGGTTTTCTTCGGCTTGCAGGCCTCCCCCTTTTTCCTCCAAACATAACGATGGTCATTATGGCAAAACAGTTCAATTTTTATTTTATCAGACCAGAGGACATTTTCCAAATTGTACGATCTTTGTCCCCATCTGCAGTTGCAAACCGTAGTCTGGCTTTTTTTTATGGCGGTTTTGGAGCAGTGGCTTCTTTGTTACTGAGCTGTCTTTCAGGTTATGTCGATTATAGGACTCGTTTTACTGTGGATATAGATACTTTTGTACCTGTTTCCTCCAGCATCTTCACAAGGTCCTTTGCTGTTGTTCTGGGATTGATTTGCACTTTTCACAGCAAAGTACGTTCATCTCTAGGAGACAGAAGGCGTCTCCTTCCTGAGCGGTATGACGGCTGCATGGTCCTATGGTGTTTATACTTGCGTACTATTGTTTGTACAGGTCAATGTGGTACCTTCAGGCTTTTGGAAATTGCTCCCAAGGATGAACCAGACTTGTGGAGGTCTACAATTTTTTTTCTGAGGTCTTGGCTGATTTATTTGGATTTTCCCATGATGTCAAGCAAGGAGGCACTGAGTTTGAAGGCAGGCCTTGAAATACATCCAACACCTCCAATTGAGTCAAATTATGTCAATTGGCCTATCAGAAGCTTCTAAAGCCATGACATTTTCTGGAATTTTCCAAGCTGTTTAAAGGCATAGTCAATTTTGTAGATGTAAACTTCTGACCCACTAGAATTGTGATACAGTGAATTATAAGTCTGTAAACAATTGTTGGAAAAATGACTTGTGTCATGCACAAAGTAGATGTCTTAACCAACTTGCCAAAACTATAGTTTGTTAACAAGAAATGTGTGGAGTGGTTGAAAAACTAGATTTAATGACTCCAACCTAAGTGTATGTAAACTTCCAACTTCAACTGTAAATGTGATAACATTTGTATGCTTGCAATGGTGGAAAAGTACTGGGAAATGGAGATGTACTGCTTCAGTTCTCATGCTGAGAGCTGCCTGCACCTGCTGATAGTCACCCAGCCTCAAGGCCGAGGTAGCAGAAAGAGAAACCAGTCTGCACATGTTTTACTCAACTTAGATACTTTGTCTCTGATCCAATGCAACAATGTTAAGATATGATTGACGGTAGGTTGTATAAAGAGCGTTGTCTCCTGTTTCACCACACAGATCTTTACTTTAGATTACTGAGTTACTCTGTATGTGAATCTCTGTCTGCAATTGCGTTTTATTACTAAAGAGTTTTATGAAGGAGGGGTCTACAAACAAACAAGAATATAGAATAAAGGAGGTGAGCCTGACATGGTGATGAACACTCCTGCTCCTACAGCGCCCCCAAGTGGACCTGCGCTGAGTCCACAGCCAGCCAGCCAGTGCCTTATGTACAATTTCTCCCTCAGACGTATTGGAACCCACAACCACGGGGCTCACCCAGAATGCCACCTATGCAATGCTGAGGGTGTGGACACATGAGGAATCAATGTCGACAAAATCCTCAATATCAAGTATGGGCCACAACACCTGGAGTGAACCGAAGAGGGAGAGGAAATTTCAGAGTAGGACATAGAGGAGAATACCAACAACAAGGTGGATATCAGCAGCAACCCTAACCTATGGAGGACCTCCCCAGCAGGCACAAGGAGGTTACCAGCCTGGTCCTGGCCACCAAGAAGGACACGGAGGAAATCAACCACAGAGAGGGGGAAGAGGAGGTGTCTGGCCACAAGGAAATCAGAACACCAACAGTTCCTATTTTCCTGACGATCAGCAATGAAGAGGCCAGGAACTTTTTCTCCAACGTCCCCATGTACATATTCAAAGATGGGAAAGATGGACCCAAAAATCAAACTTCAGGTACATGGAAGAACTATCCCATTGACACTGGATCCCACTGTTTTTGCTCAGCCTGACCTCATATATAGATAGATAGATAGTACCACTAGGTCTATATACTGAGGTAGATAGATACACTGACATAGATACACATAGATACATATATACAGTGCCTTGCGAAAGTATTCGGGCCCCTTGAACTTTGCGACCTTTTGCCACATTTCAGGCTTCAAACATAAAGATATAAAACTGTATTTTTTTGTGAAGAATCAACAACAAGTGGGACACAATCATGAAGTGGAACGACATTTATTGGATATTTCAAACTTTTTTAACAAATCAAAAACTGAAAAATTGGCCGTGCAAATTGATTTAGCCCCCTTAAGTTAATACTTTGTAGCGCCACCTTTTGCTGCGATTACAGCTGTAAGTCGCTTGGGGTATGTCTCTATCAGTTTTGCACATCGAGAGATTGACATTTTTTCCCATTCCTCCTTGCAAAACAGCTCGAGCTCAGTGAGGTTGGATGGAGAGCATTTGTGAACAGCAGTTTTCAGTTCTTTCCACAGATTCTCGATTGGATTCAGGTCTGGACTTTGACTTGGCCATTCTAACACCTGGATATGTTTATTTTTGAACCATTCCATTGTAGATTTTGCTTTATGTTTTGGATCATTGTCTTGTTGGAAGACAAATCTCCGTCCCAGTCTCAGGTCTTTTGCAGACTCCATCAGGTTTTCTGCAAGAATGGTCCTGTATTTGGCTCCCTCCATCTTCCCATCAATTTTAACCATCTTCCCTGTCCATGCTGAAGAAAAGCAGGCCCAAACCATGATGCTGCCACCACCATGTTTGACAGTGGGGATGGTGTGTTCAGCTGTGTTGCTTTTACGCCAAACATAACGTTTTGCATTGTTGCCAAAAAGTTAAATTTTGGTTTCATCTGACCAGAGCACCTTCTTCCACATGTTTGGTGTGTCTCCCAGGTGGCTTGTGGCAAACTTTAACGACACTTTATGGATATCTTTAAGAAATGGCTTTCTTCTTGCCACTCTTCCATAAAGGCCAGATTTGTGCAATATACGACTGATTGTTGTCCTATGGACAGAGTCTCCCACCTCAGCTGTAGATCTCTGCAGTTCATCCAGAGTCCATGGGCCTCTTGGCTGCATCTCTGATCAGTCTTCTCCTTGTATGAGTTGAAAGTTTAGAGGGACGGCCAGGTCTTGGTAGATTTGCAGTGGTCTGATACTCCTTCCATTTCAATATTATCGCTTGCACAGTGCTCCTTGGGATGTTTAAAGCTTGGGAAATCTTTTTGTATCCAAATCCGGCTTTAAACTTCTTCACAACAGTATCTCGGACCTGCCTGGTGTGTTCCTTGTTCTTCATGATGCTCTCTGCGCTTTTAAAAAAAAACTTTTTTTTTAATTATTATTTTTTTAAATAAAATTTTACCCCTTTTTTCTCCCCAATTTCGTGGTATCCAATTGTTGTAGTAGCTACTATCTTGTCTCATCGCTACAACTCCCGTACGGGCTCGGGAGAGACGAAGGTTGAAAGTCATGTGTCCTCCGATACACAACCCAACCAGCCGCACTGCTTCTTAACATAGCGCGCTTCCAACCCGGAAGCCAGCCACACCAATGTGTCGGAGGATACACCGTGCAACCTTGGTTAGCGCGCACTGCGCCCGGCCCGCCACAGGAGTCGCTGGTGCGCGATGAGACAAGGACATCCCTACCGACCAAGCCCTCCCTAACCCGGACGACGCTAGGCCAATTGTGCGTCGCCCCACGGACCTCCCGGTCGCGGCCGGTTACGACAGAGACTGGGCGCGAACCCAGGGACTCTGATGGCACAGCTGGCGCTGCAGTACAGCACCCTTAACCACTGCGCCACCCGGGAGGCCCATCTCTGCGCTTTTAACGGACCTCTGAGACTATCACAGTGCAGGTGCATTTATACGGAGACTTGATTACACACAGGTGGATTGTATTTATCATCATTAGTCATTTAGGTCAACATTGGATCATTCAGAGATCCTCACTGAAATTCTGGAGAGAAACTCTCTGCACTGAAAGTAAAGGGGCTGAATAATTTTGCACGCCCAATTTTTCAGTTTTTGATTTGTTAAAAAAGTTTGAAATATCCAATAAATGTCGTTCCACTTCATGATTGTGTCCCACTTATTGTTGATTCTTCACAAAAAAATACAGTTTTATATCTTTATGTTTGAAGCCTGAAATGTGGCAAAAGGTCGCAAAGTTCAAGGGGGCCGAATACTTTCGCAAGGCACTGTATATAAATAAATTTGAGATGATTTGAATTTGATTTGATTCAGGTCTGAACGGGCGGGCCAGTCCATAGCATCAATGCCTTCCTCTTGCAGGAACTGCTGACACACTCCAGCCACATGAGGTCTAGCATTGTCTTGCATTAGGAGGGACTCAGGGCCAACCGCACCAGCATATGGTCTCACAAGGGGTCTGAGGATCTCATCTCGGTACCTAATGGCAGTCAGGCTACCTCTGGCGAGCACATGGAGGGCTGTGCGGCCCCCCAAAGAAATGCCACCCCACACCATGACTGACCCACCGCCAAACCGGTCATGCTGGAGGATGTTGTAGGCAGCAGAATGTTCTCCATGGCGTATCGAGACTCTGTCACGTCTGTCACGTGCTCAGTGTGAACCTGCTTTCAGCTGTGAAGAGCACAGGGCGCCAGTGGCGAATTTGCCAATTGTGGTGTTCTCTGGCAAATGCCAAACATCCTGCACGGTGTTGGGCTGTAAGCACAACCCCCACCTGTGGACGTCGGGCCCTCATACCACCCTCATGGAGTCTGTTTCTGACCGTTTGAGCAGACACATGCACATTTGTGGCCTGCTGGAGGTCATTTTGCATGTCTCTCCTGGTGTGGTGTCTGGAGGAGTAGGGGGTGTGTCTCTCCTGGTGTGGAGGAGTAGGGAGTTTGTCTCTCCTGTTGTTGTGTCAGGAGGAGTAGGTGTTTGTCTCTCCTGGAGTGGAAGAGAAGGGGTTTGTCTCTCCTGGTGTCTGGAGGAGTAGGGGTTTGTCTCTCCTGGTGTCTGGAGGAGTAGGTGGTTGTCTCTCCTGGTGTGGTGTCTAGAGTAGTAGGGGGTTTGTCTCTCCTGGTGTGGAGGTGTATGGGTTTGTCTCTCCTGGTGTGGTGTCTAGAGGAGTAGGGGTTTGTCTCTCCTGGTGTGGAGGAGTAGGGGTTTCTCTCTCCTGGTGTGGTGTCTAGAGGAGTAGGGGTTTGTCTCTCCTGGTGTGGTTTCTAGAGGAGTAGGGGGTTGTATCTCCTGGTGTGGTGTCTGGAGGAGTAGGGGTTTGTCTCTCCTGGTGTTGTGTCTAGAGGAGTAGGGGTTTGTCTCTCCTGGTGTTATGTCTAGAGGAGTAGGGGGTTTGTCTCTCCTGGTGTGTAGGAGTAGGTGTTTCTCTCTCCTGGTGTGGTGTCTGGAGGAATAGGGGTTTGTCTCTCATGGTGTGGTGTCTGGAGGAGTTGGTGTGGTGTCTGGAGGAATAGGTGTCTGTCTCTCCTGGTGTGGTTTCTGGAGGAGTAGGGGGTGAGTCTCTCCTGGTGTGGAGGAGTAGCGGGTTTGTCTCTCCTGGTGTTGTGTCTGGAGGAGTAGGTGTTTGTCTCTCCTGGAGTGGAAGAGAAGGGGTTTGTCTCTCCTGGTGTCTGGAGGAGAAGGGGTTTGTCTCTCCTGGTGTGGTGTCTAGAGTAGTAGGGGTTTGTCTCTCCTGGTGTGGTGTCTAGAGAAGTAGGGGTTTGTCTCTCCTGGTGTTGTGTCTGGAGGAGTAGGGGGTTTGTCTCTCCTGGTGTGGTTTCTTGAGGTGCAGGGCTTTGTCTCTCCTGGTCTGGAGGAGTAGGGGTTTCTCTCTCTTGGTGTTGTGTCTAGAGGAGTAAGGGGTTTGTCTCTCCTGGTGTGTAGGAGTGGGGTTTCTCTCTCCTGGTGTGGTGTCTAGAGGAGTAGCGTTTTTTGTCTCTCCTGGTGTGGTGTCTAGAGGAGTAGGGGGTTGTCTCTCCTGGTGAGGTGTCTGGAGGAGTAGGGGTTTCTCTCTCCTGGTGTGGTGTCTGGAGGAATAGGGGTTTGTCTCTCATGGTGTGGTGTCTGGAGGAGTTGGTGTGGTGTCTGGAGGAGTAGGTGTCTGTCTCTCCTGGTGTGGTGTCTGGAGGAGTAGGGGGTGTGTCTCTCCTGGTGTGGAGGAGTAGGGAGTTTGTCTCTCCTGTTGTTGTGTCTGGAGGAGTAGGTGTTTGTCTCTCCTGGAGTGGAAGAGAAGGGGTTTGTCTCTCCTGGTGTCTGGAGGAGTAGGGGTTTGTCTCTCCTGGTGTCTGGAGGAGTAGGTGGTTGTCTCTCCTGGTGTGGTGTCTAGAGTAGTAAGGGGTTTGTCTCTCCTGGTGTGGAGGTGTAGGGGTTTGTCTCTCCTGGTGTGGTGTCTAGAGGAGTAGGGGTTTGTCTCTCCTGGTGTGGAGGAGTAGGGGTTTCTCACTCCTGGTGTGGTGTCTAGAGGAGTAGGGGTTTGTCTCTCCTGGTGTGGTTTCTAGAGGAGTAGGGGGTTGTCTCTCCTGGTGTGGTATCTGGAGGAGTAGGGGTTTGTCACTCCTGGTGTTGTGTCTAGAGGAGTAGGGGTTTGTCTCTCCTGGTGTTATGTCTAGTGGAGTAGGGGGTTTGTCTCTCCTGGTGTGTAGGAGTAGGGGTTTCTCTCTCCTGGTGTGGTGTCTGGAGGAATAGGGGTTTGTCTCTCATGGTGTGGTGTCTGGAGGAGTTGGTGTGGTGTCTGGAGGAATAGGTGTCTGTCTCTCCTGGTGTGGTGTCTGGAGGAGTAGGGGGTGAGTCTCTCCTGGTGTGGAGGAGTAGCGGGTTTGTCTCTCCTGGTGTTGTGTCTGGAGGAGTAGGTGTTTGTCTCTCCTGGAGTGGAAGAGAAGGGGTTTGTCTCTCCTGGTGTCTGGAGGAGTAGGGGTTTGTCTCTCCTGGTGTCTGGAGGAGTAGGTGGTTGTCTCTCCTGGTGTGGTGTCTGGAGGTGTAGGGGTTTGTCTCTCCTGGTGTTGTGTCTAGAGGAGCAGGGGTTTGTCTCTCCTGGTGTGGTGTCTGGGGGAGTAAGGGTTTTTTCTCTCCTGGTGTGGTGCCTGGAGGAGTAGGGGTTTGTCTCTCCTGGTGTCTGGAGGAGTAGGGGGTTTTCCTCTCTTGATGTGGTGTCTAGAGGAGTAGGGGGTTTGTCTCTTCTGGTGTTGTGTCTGGAGGAGTACGTGTTTGTCTCTCCTGGAGTGGAAGAGAAGGGGTTTGTCTCTCCTGGTGTATGGAGGAGTAGGGGGTTTGTCTCTCCTGGTGTCTGGAGGAGTAGGGGTCTGTCTCTCCTGGTGTGTGGAGGAGTAGGGGGTTTGTCTCTCCTGGTGTGGTGTCTAGAGGAGTAGGGGTTTGTCTCTCCTGGTGTCTGGAGGAGTAGGGGTTTGTCTCTCCTGGTGTCTGGAGGAGTTGGGGATTTTCCTCTCTTGGTGTGGTGTCTAGAGTAGTAGGGGGTTTGTCTCTCCTGGTGTCTGGAGGAGTAGGGGTTTGTCTCTCCTGGTGTGGATGAGTAGTGGTTTCTCTCTCCTGGTGTGGTGTCTAGAGTAGTAGGGAGTTTGTCTCTCCTGGTGTGTAGGAGAAGGGGTTTGTCTCTCCTGGTGTCTGGAGGAGTAGGGGTTTGTCTCTCCTGGTGTGGTGTCTAGAGGAGTAGGGGTTTGTCTCTCCTGGTGTGGTGTCTAGAGGAGTAGGGGTTTGTCTCTCCTGGTGTGGTGTCTAGAGAAGTAGGGGTTTGTCTGTCCTGTTGTTGTGTCTGGAGGAGTAGGG
This sequence comes from Oncorhynchus mykiss, assembly GCF_057628025.1. Lineage (NCBI taxonomy): Eukaryota > Metazoa > Chordata > Actinopteri > Salmoniformes > Salmonidae > Oncorhynchus > Oncorhynchus mykiss. Next base: position 185,063 of record NC_143046.1, on the reverse strand, counting down.
GGTTTGTCTCTCCTGGTGTGGTTTCTGGAGGTGCAGGGGTTTGTCTCTCCTGGTGTGGAGGAGTAGGGGTTTCTCTCTCCTGGTTTTGTGTCTAGAGGAGTAAGGGGTTTGTTTCTCCTGGTGTGTAGGAGTGGGGTTTCTCTCTCCTGGTGTGGTGTCTAGAGGAGTAGGGGGTTTGTCTCTCCTGGTGTGTAGGAGAAGGGGTTTGTCTCTCCTGGTGTCTGGAGGAGTAGGGGTTTGTCTCTCCTGGTGTGGTGTCTAGAGGAGTAGGGGTTTGTCTCTCCTGGTGTGGTGTCTAGAGGAGTAGGGGTTTGTCTCTCCTGGTGTGGTGTCTAGAGAAGTAGGGGTTTGTCTGTCCTGTTGTTGTGTCTGGAGGAGTAGGGGGTTTGTCTCTCCTGGTGTGGTTTCTGGAGGTGCAGGGGTTTGTCTCTCCTGGTGTGGAGGAGTAGGGGTTTCTCTCTCCTGTTTTTTTCTGTCTAGAGGAGTAAGGGGTTTGTTTCTCCTGGTGTGTAGGAGTGGGGTTTCTCTCTCCTGGTGTGGTGTCTAGAGGAGTAGCGTTTTTTGTCTCTCCTGGTGTGGTGTCTAGAGGAGTAGGGGGTTGTCTCTCCTGGTGAGGTGTCTGGAGGAGTAGGGGTTTCTCTCTCCTGGTGTGGTGTCTGGAGGAATAGGGGTTTGTCTCTCATGGTGTGGTGTCTGGAGGAGTTGGTGTGGTGTCTGGAGGAGTAGGGGTTTGTCTCTCCTGGTGTGGTGTCTGGAGGAGTAGGGGTTTGTCTCTCCTGGTGTGGTGTCTGGAGGAGTAGGTGTCTGTCTCTCCTGGTGTGGTGTCTGGAGGAGTAGGGGGTGTGTCTCTCCTGGTGTGGAGGAGTAGGGAGTTTGTCTCTCCTGTTGTTGTGTCTGGAGGAGTAGGTGTTTGTCTCTCCTGGAGTGGAAGACAAGGGTTTTGTCTCTCCTGGTGTCTGGAGGAGTAGGTGGTTGTCTCTCCTGGTGTGGTGTCTAGAGGAAATAGGGGTTTGTCTCTCCTGGTGTGGTTTCTAGAGGAGTAGGGGGTTGTCTCTCCTGGTGTGGTGTCTGGAGGAATAGGGGTTTGTCTCTCCTGGTGTTGTGTCTAGAGGAGTAGGGGTTTTTCTCTCCTGGTGTTATGTCTAGAGGAGTAGGGGGTTTGTCTCTCCTGGTGTGTAGGAGTAGGGGTTTCTCTCTCCTGGTGTGGTGTCTGGAGGAATAGGTGTCTGTCTCTCCTGGTGTGGTTTCTGGAGGAGTAGGGGGTGAGTCTCTCCTGGTGTGGAGGAGTAGCGGGTTTGTATCTCCTGGTGTTGTGTCTGGAGGAGTAGGTGTTTGTCTCTCCTGGAGTGGAAGAGAAGGGGTTTGTCTCTCCTGGTGTCTGGAGGAGTAGGGGTTTGTCTCTCCTGGTGTCTGGAGGAGTAGGTGGTTGTCTCTCCTGGTGTGGTGTCTGGAGGTGTAGGGGTTTGTCTCTCCTGGTGTTGTGTCTAGAGGAGCAGGGGTTTGTCTCTCCTGGTTTGGTGTCTGGGGGAGTAAGGGGTTTTTCTCTCCTGGTGTGGTGCCTGGAGGAGTAGGGGTTTGTCTCTCCTGGTGTCTGTAGGAGTAGGGGGTTTTCCTCTCTTGATGTGGTGTCTAGAGGAGTAGGGGGTTTGTCTCTTCTGGTGTTGTGTCTGGAGGAGTAGGTGTTTGTCTCTCCTGGAGTGGAAGAGAAGGGGTTTGTCTCTCCTGGTGTCTGGAGGAGTAGGGGTTTGTCTCTCCTGGTGTCTGGAGGAGTAGGTGGTTGTCTCTCCTGGTGTGGTGTCTGGAGGTGTAGGGGTTTGTCTCTCCTGGTGTTGTGTCTAGAGGAGCAGGGGTTTGTCTCTCCTGGTGTGGTGTCTGGGGGAGTAAGGGGTTTTTCTCTCCTGGTGTGGTGCCTGGAGGAGTAGGGGTTTGTCTCTCCTGGTGTCTGTAGGAGTAGGGGGTTTTCCTCTCTTGATGTGGTGTCTAGAGGAGTAGGGGGTTTGTCTCTTCTGGTGTTGTGTCTGGAGGAGTAGGTGTTTGTCTCTCCTGGAGTGGAAGAGAAGGGGTTTGTCTCTCTTGGTGTATCGAGGAGTAGGGGGTTTGTCTCTCCTGGTGTCTGGAGGAGTAGGGGTCTGTCTCTCCTGGTGTGTGGAGGAGTAGGAGGTTTGTCTCTCCTGGTGTGGTGTCTAGAGGAGTAGGGGTTTGTCTCTCCTGGTGTCTGGAGGAGTAGGGGTTTGTCTCTTCTGGTGTCTGGAGGAGTTGGGGATTTTCCTCTCTTGGTGTGGTGTCTAGAGGAGTAGGGGTTTGTCTCTCCTGGTGTGGTGTCTGGGGGAGTAAGGGGTTTTTCTCTCCTGGTGTGGTGTCTGGAGGAGTAGGGGTTTGTCTCTCCTGGTGTCTGGAGGAGTATGGGGTTTGTCTCTCCTGGTGTGGTTTCTGGAGGAGTAGGGGGTTTGTCTCTCCTGGTGTGGTGTCTGGAGGAGTAGGGGTTTGTCTCTCCTGGTGTGGTGTCTAGAGTAGTAGGGGTTTTGTCTCTCCTGGTGTGTAGGATTAGGGGTTTCTCACTCCTGGTGTGGTGTCTAGAGGAGTAAGGTTTTTTGTCTCTCCTGGTGTGGTGTCTAGAGGAGTAGAGTTTTGTCTGTCCTGTTGTTGTGTCTGGAGGAGTAGGGGGTTTGTCTCTCCTGTTGTGTTTTCTGGAGGTGTAGGGGTTTGTCTCTCCTGGTGTGGTGTCTGGGGCAGTAAGGGGTTTTTCTCTCCTGGTGTGGTGCCTGGAGGAGTAGGGGTTTGTCTCTCCTGGTGTCTGGAGGAGTAGGGGGTTTGTCTCTCCTGGTGTTGTGTCTGGAGGAGTAGGGGGTTTGTCTCTCCTGGTGTGGTGTCTGGAGGAGTAGGGGAAAGATTTTGTCAGTATGGGTAACACCATGGCAGATGAGGCTGCTAAATTGGCTGCCTCCAAGTGTCATAGCCACTCCATGTTCTTCTCTGCTACTGTTGGGAAAGACACTGATGATTTGGCATCTAAATAGGCTTTAGATGTTGGTTCTCATTTGGTATGGCAACAGCGGGGAAACTTGACCCCGTTTCAAAAAAATTTGAGACAGACTCTGTCTGGCAGACCGCTTGTCTTATCGCCTCTGATTGCCAAATGGCACATGGTATGGCTTATTTGTCAAGGGGGGATATGATAGAGGCAATTTCTTTGGATTTGTTTTGTCCAAATTTTGACTCAGCATGTGAAACAGTTTCTGTTTCGATGTGCACGCAAATTAACATTGCCAAAGGGACACCTCTGAAACCAGGTCATGTCCCTACGTCAAGAGGACCATTCTCCCATCTTACAATGGATTGTATAGATCTTTCAGAAAGATGAGAAAAGAAAAGGTACTGTTTAGTCCTTACTGACAGGTTCACCAGGTGGGTGGAGGCATTTCTCACCACACACTGTGATGCTAAGACAGTAGCAAAGCTACTAGTGAGGGAGATAATACCTAGATTTGTTGTTCCTGAGGTTTTATCTGCAGACAATGTTACCCACTCCACTGGTGATGTAGTCAAGCAGTTAGCCATAATGATGGGACTGGACCAGACATTTGTGTCCATCTACCACCCCCAGAGTAATGGGGTTACAGAGAGAGCTAACCAATCCATTAAACTAGGTTTAGCTAAGGCATGCCAATCCACCAAGACATCTTGGGTGGATTGTTTACCGCTGGTGGTATTAAAGGCCTGGGGTGTTATTAAAGGCCTGGGGTGTTAGTAAAGGCCTGGGGTGTTATTAAAGGCCTGGGGTGTTAGTAAAGACCTGGGGTGTTAGTAAAGGCCTGGGGTGTTATTAAAGGCCTGGGGTGTCAGTAAAGACCTGGGGTGTTAGTAAAGGCCTGGGGTGTTATTAAAGGCCTGGGGTGTTAGTAAAGACCTGGGGTGTTAGTAAAGGCCTGGGGTGTTATTAAAGGCCTGGGGTGTTATTAAAGGCCTGGGGTGTTATTAAAGGCCTGGGGTGTTATTAAAGGCCTGGGGTGTTATTAAAGGCCTGGGGTGTTATTAAAGGCCTGGGGTGTTATTAAAGGCCTGGGGTGTTAGTAAAGGCCTGGGGTGTTAGTATGTTAGTAAAGGCCTGGGGTGTTAGTAAAGACCTGGGGTGTTAGTAAAGGCCTGGGGTGTTATTAAAGGCCAGGGGTGTTATTAAAGGCCTGGGGTGTTATTAAAGGCCTGGGGTGTTATTAAAGGCCTGGGGTGTTACACCACATGAAATGTTGACAGGAAGACCCATGAATGTTCCCGTACACAGACCCCATGACTGACAGACAAATAGACCTCACTAGCTGAAGTTGAACACTTGGGAGTACATGAAAGAGCGAACTACTATTGTCAGATCTCAAGCACTCTCACACTAGGAAAGCTCAGGAGGAGGTACTAGGTGAGGACCCCGACTACCTGCCTGTGGAGGTTGGAGACTGGCTCAAAATTCGGGTCCACAAGAGAAAATGCTCAAGGTAACCATGGCAACACCAACGGGCGGTCAGAGTTCAGGAACGGTCCGGCTGGCACCATCTGTCCCACTGCCAGAAGGTGTTCAGCCCACAGGAGATGATGGAGCCAGACAGCCTGAAACAAGAAGCAGATGTGAGTTGAGACCAAAGACTTGAAAAAGATGAAGGGCAAGACCAAAGCCCTGAAGAACTAACTGTTTTACAGGATCAGTAAGGTTATGTGGTAAATAAAAAACAATGCCATGATTACTGTATATATGTGATAACCTTTGTATGCTTCCAGTGGTGGAAAAGTACTGGGAAATGGAGATGTACTGCTTCAGTTCTCAGGCTGAGAGCTGCCTGCACCTGCTGATAGTCACCCAGCCTCAAGGACGAGGTAGCAGAGAGAGAAACCACAGTCTGCACATGTTTTACTCATCTTAGATACTTTGTATCTGATCCAATGCAACAATGTTAAGATATGATTGACGGTAGGTTGTATAAAGAGCGTTGTCTCCTGTTTCACCACACAGATCTTTACTTTAGACTACTGAGTTACTCTGTATGTGAATCTCTGTCTGCAATTGCATTTTATTACTAAAGAGTTTGATACCAAGGTTCCTGCCACACAAAGGGGATACCACCCTGAAATACGCAGTATAATCAAGTGCTTGTCCAATTGTGGATGAGTGACTGATGTAATGTGTACAGCCTGCATTTCTTAAAGTATGTGGGTCGCGACGTAAATGTATATTTCATTCATTACTGGAATTGATTTGGCCAAGTGCGCTCCTGGTTCAGTGCTGCTTATCAGGGGTCTCTGCTCAGTTTGGCAGCTGTGTGAGTGGGAGAGGTTGTAAAGGGAGATGCCCCTGTGTTTCACGGTTTACCGGATATTTTTCCTGCAGTTTTCTTGAAGATCACTCCACCACCCACATGCTGCAGCACTGTTGTTCAAGCCACTGACTTGTTATTCCTTCTCGCCATCACTCACCGCTGTCATGAAATAGACTCATGCTAGCCACAAGTTCTGACTGAGCTCAGTCGGCATGAAACGCAAATACAGTGATTACTTTTTGTCTATTTCATACAAACGTTGAGAAATAACTAGGAGCGCCCACAATGTGTTTTGTGTGGGGAAGTGCTTAGTAATGAGTGTCTCAAAAAGAACAAATGAATAAAACAACACGTCCTGACAAAACATCCACAACATGCCGGTAAACCCAGGGAGGACTTTCAGAACAGGGCAGAATGCTTCAGGAAACAGGGCATTGACTGTGGAAAAGTAAGTCAACTAGCAAGGCATTGTTGTCATTTTTTAACAGGTGATGATCAGCAGAAATAAGGGAGTACTATCTCATAGTAGTAGATGTGAGTTCCTCTTTCAAACAATCCCCTGGCCTTGTAACGGTACACAGCTAATAGCTAACGTTAGCCGAAGCAAGCTAACTAGCTATTGATAGTGCAACCCTAAGTAACAGTACAGATTAAAAATGATAAGGCCTACTGTAGATCTTACTGTAGAAGTGACCAGGCCTACTGTACATCTCACTGTAGAAATGACCAGGCCTACTGTACATCTTACTGTATAAATTATAAGGCCTACCGTACATCTTACTGTAGATATGACCAGGCCTACTGTGCATCTTACTGTAGAAATGACTATGCCTACTGTAGAAGTGACCAGGCCTACTGTACATCTCACTGTAGAAATGACCATGCCTACTATAGAAGTGACCAGGCCTACTGTACATATTACTGTAGACATGACCAGGCCTACTGTACATATGACCAGGCCTACTGTGCATCTTACTGTAGAAATGACCATGCCTACTATAGAAGTGACCAGGCCTACTGTACATCTCACTGTAGAAATGACCAGGCCTACTGTACATCTCACTGTAGAAATGATCAGACCAATTTTACATATTACTGTAGAAATGACCAGGCCTGCTGTACATCTCACTGTAGAAATGACCAGGCCTACTGTACATATTACTGTAGAAATTATGGGTGAAAACAAGTCTAGGTTGGAGCGGTTGCTGTTACAAGTAATACTTTTTATTTTGAACTGGAATAAACTGAAGCAAGATGCTTTTTGAGGCAATAACTCTCATAGTTCTGGGTTGTTCATCTACAACAGGAAGTGGTCTCCTGCCTGACTCTCACAGTTCTGTGTTATTCATCTACAATAGGAAGTGGTCTCCTGCCTGACTCACACAGTTCTGGGTTGTTCATCTACAACAGGAAGTGGTCTCCTGCCTGACTCACACAGTTCTGGGTTGTTCATCTACAACAGGAAGTGGTCTCCTGCCTGACTCACACAGTTCTGGGTTGTTCATCTACAACAGGAAGTGGTCTCCTGCCTGACTCACACAGTTCTGGGTTGTTCATCTACAACAGGAAGTGGTCTCCTGCCTGACTCACACAGTTCTGGGTTGTTCATCTACAACAGGAAGTGGTCTCCTGCCTGACTCACACAGTTCTGGGTTGTTCATCTACAGCAGGAAGTGGTCTCCTGCCTGACTCACACAGTTCTGGGTTGTTCATCTACAACAGGAAGTGGTCTCCTGACTGAGAACCCACTCACACAGTTCTGGGTTGTTCATCAACAACAGGAAGTGGTCTCCTGCCTGACTCACACAGTTCTGGGTTGTTCATCTACAGCAGGAAGTGGTCTCCTGCCTGACTCACACAGTCTGGGTTGTTCATCTACAGCAGGAAGTGGTCTCCTGCCTGACTCACACAGTTCTGGGTTGTTCATCTACAACAGGAAGTGGTCTCCTGACTGAGAACCCACTCACACAGTTCTGGGTTGTTCATCAACAACAGGAAGTGGTCTCCTGCCTGACTCACACAGTTCTGGGTTGTTCATCTACAGCAGGAAGTGGTCTCCTGCCTGACTCACACAGTTCTGGGTTGTTCATCTACAGCAGGAAGTGGTCTCCTGCCTGACTCACACAGTTCTGGGTTGTTCATCTACAGCAGGAAGTGGTCTCCTGCCTGACTGAAAAAGCAGTAGATGTTCTGATCCAGTTTGGCACCACACACCTATGCAAGTCAGGGTTCTCAAGTACAGAAACAGTTTCAATGCTGAGCATGACCTCCGTGTTGCACTGTCTAAAGCAGAGCCCAGAATAGATCTGCTTGTTTAAAACGTCAACCAGCCACACACCTCTCATCAGGACTGTGTGTTCTGGTCTACATCTGTGTGATGTGATCAATCCATTTATTCCAGGTCAGAATGAAATGATGTCTTGTATTTTAACAGAAACAGTTCCAACCTGGTACATAAGAATAAACTAAATAAAAATAGACATGTAAATATGTTTATGGGTATTTTATTGCATTTTTTTAGGCATAAGGGCAATGAAATGTTCCGATATTTACGTATAGTTGCACATTTTCCTAAGCTTGTGTCCCAGGAAAACATAGAATTTCTCATTTGGGTCTCAGGCTTAAGAACCCCTGGTGTACAGCCTTCTCAAAATACAAAGCAGAGCTCCTGCCTTTCAAGCAACTTGTTTCAAATCATCATTAGAGTCTCATCATGCAGCCTTACAATGTATTAAATCAAAACATACAGGCCAACGTTTGTAGAACAACTAAAGTTACATTAATGTCTCTAAATGTAGCATCTAGGAGGACCTATTTCTTTGTTAACCACTCAACACAGAATAGTTGCACTCCATCAAACTGTTTGGAGAACATATCCTTTCTATTTTATTCAGCTTTGTTCAACTGTATTCTTCATACTATAACATATTATAAAATAATGCAATGGAATTCCAAGAAAATCTTGTCTGCTGAATGAACTAGTGTAGCCCACAGCCATATGGCACAGCCAGATCAGGGCCTAACATGAGGACAACACAGAGTATGTTATTCTGTTCTTCTGAAATAGACTACATTTTCTTATATTATGCTTCTTTAGACCTGTCTAAAATAAATAATGGATTTATTGTGGTGTAGGCTGTATTATATGGATTTATTGTGGTGTAGGCTATATTATATGGATTTATTGTGGTGTAGGCTGTATTATATGGATTTATTGTGGTGTAGGCTGTATTATATGGATTTATTGTGGTGTAGGCTGTATTATATGGATTTATTGTGGTGTAGGCTGTATTATATGGATTTATTGTGGTGTAGGCTATATTATATGGATTTATTGTGGTGTAGGCTGTATTATATGGATGTATTAGACATTTTAAAATGTAGACGTTCCAAAGGTCTGTGTCAGCGGTAATAACCGTGAGACCGACAGTTATTTGCTTGACAATCACTGGCTGACGAAATTCCGTGACCGCCACAGCTCTAGTTAGTCCTCAGGCTGGTTAGGGTTGGTTAGTCCTCAGGCTGGCCAGGGATTTTCACTCATTCTGTAGACAAACACAAAGACACATCACATCAGTGATGTCTGTAGAAAGACATCTAACACATAAAGGTGAGAGGTTAAAGGTCATGTCTTCACCTCAACCTCCAGGTCTGACTTCCTCTGAACCTTCTGAGTTTCTCTCCTCCTGGCCCCCTCTCTGCTCACCGCACCTACACACACATACAACACATCTTAAACGTGTAATGTGTCTGCCTGCACATACAGTGTGTTGGTGTGTGTCTCACCATAGTCTGAGAGGCTGGTTGGTCTGTCTGGCTGGTCTCTCTCTGGTTGTCTGTCTGGCTGAGGTTCATCAAACTTCTTATAGTAGTAGTCCTGGTCAGGGGGCCCGAATCTCTGACAAACATAGTACTATTGGATGTGTGTGTGTGTGTGTGTGTGTGTGTGTGTGTGTGTGTGTGTGTGTGTGTGTGTGTGTGTGTGTGTGTGTGTGTGTGTGTGTGTGTGTGTGTGTGTGTGTGTGTGTGTGTGTGTGTGTGTGTGTGTGTGTGTGTGTGTGTTTGTACCTTGTCCGGCCACATGTAGCTGATGAAGAGGATGATGGGTAATCCCACCGTGAAGATGTAGACACCCCAGAGCCAGGGACGAGAGTTAGTTGCTATCAGTAGTCGCTCCAACAGGCCGGGCTGGGAGAACACACAGCGCACGGACACCGCACAAGCGCACACACACCGCACACACACACAAACCGCACGCACACACACACACACAAACCGCACGCACACACACACAAACCGCACACACACAAACCGCACGCACACAGTTATTTCCGAGTGGAGTATCACAAAGAGAGACGTACAGATTGAGAGAGAGATGAGTGAAACAGAGAGAGAGAGACATACTTGTTTCCGTCCCCAGGTGTCCTGTGTCCATCTCTCAGCCAGCTTCAGGTCATCAGTCAACAGGAAATTGTCAAACATAACTTCCCCCGACAATGACCACAGTTCCAGACCCAGCGCCGCGACTGACCCCACCCCTAATCCAGACACCGGGGACTCTGGTTGGCTGTCAGGGGATTCTGTGTACTGGACTTCGTCTGTCAGCAGGCGGCCTTGACTGATCAGCGATTGGTCAATGAAAATCTCATACCTGCTGTCTTGATACAATTCTGCACACGCACGCACACACACACACACACACGTTAAATACTTTATTTGACTCCACCAATCAAAGATCTCTGTCTGCATGTCCCTCAAGGGTCCAGAGAGCACCTCCTTCTCCAAGCAGCTAGGATACCCACGGCAGCTGAAACAGAGCAGTACCCAGCCAACTGCTTTGCCCTAGTTGTTGTCAGGCCCACAGTCTGGTGGCCACACACTGCAAGCCTGTGAGCGTGGCAGAGACTGCCACATATCATCACCTCCAGCTTGCACCTCCACCGAGGCTGTTCCAGCCTGCCTGCACCTCCACCCGAGGCTGTCCCAGAGTGCCATGAGGGGCTGGTATTTAAGCAGATTCTCTGCCAAGGCCTTTTCCATGTAGCCATCCAATGAGCAGCCCACTTCCAAAATGAGCACCTCCCCCTGGCCTCCCCCCACAACAACAATATCTGGAAAAACACATCATAAACATCACACCAGCTTCCCTTTACACAAAAATGTTCATGCATGTGTGCTGTTGGTGAGACCACTTTTCTCACCTCGCTGGCTATCAGGTCAGCAAGCCAGTCATGTGAGAGTCATTTCTCTGGGTATGAACATCGACTGTCGCAACATGAATGGAAACAATTGCAGACTCATGAGAAAAATCCTAGACACTAAACTGCTCCAGGAGAAAACCATGTTTGTCTCCCCCGGAGATCCAGGGAAATGGAGTAGAGTGGCAGCAATCCTGAATGGAACTTTCTATAGGAAAGCCATGTGTTTCACACACAGATGTGAGGTTTACTGTGTAGTATTTAGTGGTTAGGCTGCATACTAACGTAGTGTGTAGAGGTAGGGTTTAGTGGTTAGGCTGCATACTAACGTAGTGTATAGAGGTGTGGTTGTCGGTCGGTGAAGTACACCGTCAGGTCATCGACGGGTTGGGGTGCGTGTATCTCTTGGTTACGGCCGTTGCTAGAGTCCGTTACCCTGACGATGAGATGGAGGCGGTGGCTGGTGCCGCACTTATCAGGACCAAACATCACAGAGTACGGAGTGGACTCACTGAACTGGCTCTACGCACATACACAGAGATATATACATATATATATATATATAAATACACACACACACACTTTGACACATGCACACACACAACATCATACAACTTCCTCCATACGAAACAAGAACAGAACAAGGAGCATCGTTATAGAGGACGAGTAGATGTTGAGCAGCAGCAGTTGGGTCAACTCACCAGTCGTAGCAGATGGGTCTGAGTCAGCAGTTTGATGTAGGCTCCACTGCACTCTACATCTCTCCCGAACCTCACCTCATACCTGTACACACACACACAGTAGTAAGTAGTTTGAAAAAGACTCAACTGATGTGGGCGTGTCGAGCATACATATGTGTGTGTACTCACTGCAGGCAGAGAGGTGTGTGTATGACAGTGAAGGGTGTGTGTACTCACTGCAGGCAGAGCGGTGTGTGTATGACAGTGAAGGGTGTGTGTACTCACTGCAGGCAGAGAGGTGTGTGTATGACAGTGAAGGGTGTGTGTACTCACTGCAGGCAGAGCGGTGTGTGTATGACAGTGAAGGGTGTGTGTACTCACTGCAGGCAGAGAGGTGTGTGTATGACAGTGAAGGGTGTGTGTACTCACTGCAGGCAGAGCGGTGTGTGTATGACAGTGAAGGGTGTGTGTACTCACTGCAGGCAGAGCGGTGTGTGTATGACAGTGAAGGGTGTGTGTACTCACTGCAGGCAGAGCGGTGTGTGTATGACAGTGAAGGGTGTGTGTACTCACTGCAGGCAGAGAGGTGTGTGTATGAAGTTGAAGGGTGTGTGTAGGTAGGCAGCGATGGCATGGTGTCGTCCTGATGACTTCATCACCAGTGCTCTATTCCCAGGATACATTGCAGCCGCTGGCTCTTCCACCACCCATTGGCCTGGAGGAAACACACCTTTAACCCCTGGCTCTAACGCTAACCTCTGGATACTCTACTGCCTGCTGACCTGTAGGAAAACACACAGATGACCTTTAACCCCTGGCTCTAACCTCTGGATACTCTACTGCCTCCTGCCCTGTAGGAAAACACACCGATTACCTTTAACCCCTGGCTCTAACCTCTGGATACTCTACTGCCTCCTGCCCTGTAGGAAAACACACAGATGACCTTTAACCCCTGGCTCTAACCTCTGGATACTCTACTGCCTCCTGCCCTGTAGGAAAACACACAGATGACCTTTAACCCCTGGCTCTAACCTCTGGATACTCTACTGCCTCCTGCCCTGTAGGAAAACACATCGATGACTTTTAACCCCTGAAATTGTACACTTAACGTCGGTGACAGCTCCTGGTGTAGTCTACCTACCATCAAACTGTCAGTACTCTACCTCCCATCATACTGCAGTACTCTGTCTACCTCCCATCATACTGCAGTACTCTGTCTACCTCCCATCATACTGCAGTACTCTGTCTACCTCCCATCATACTGTCAGTACTCTGTCTACCTCCCATCATACTGTCAGTACTCTGTCTACCTCCTATCATACTGTCAGTACTCAGTCTACCTACCATCAAACTGTCAGTACTCTACCTCCCATCATACTGCAGTACTCTGTCTACCTCCATCATACTCTCAGTACTCTGTCTACCTCCCATCATACTGTCAGTACTCTGTCTACCTCCTATCATACTGTCAGTACTCAGTCTACCTACCATCAAACTGTCAGTACTCTACCTCCCATCATACTGCAGTACTCTGTCTACCTCCATCATACTCTCAGTACTCTGTCTACCTCCCATCATTCTGTCAGTACTCTGTCTACCTCCCATCATACTGCAGTACTCTGTCTACCTCCCATCATACTGTCAGTACTCTGTCTACCTCCCATCATACTGCAGTACTCTGTCTACCTCCCATCATACTGCAGTACTCTGTCTACCTCCATCATACTCTCAGTACTCTGTCTACCTCCCATCATACTGTCAGTACTCTGTCTACCTCCTATCATACTGTCAGTACTCAGTCTACCTACCATCAAACTGTCAGTACTCTACCTCCCATCATACTGCAGTACTCTGTCTACCTCCATCATACTCTCAGTACTCTGTCTACCTCCCATCATTCTGTCAGTACTCTGTCTACCTCCCATCATACTGCAGTACTCTGTCTACCTCCCATCATACTGTCAGTACTCTGTCTACCTCCCATCATACTGCAGTACTCTGTCTACCTCCCATCATACTGTATTACTCTGTCTACCTCCATCATATTGTCTACTCTGTCTACCTCCATCATAATGTCTACTCTGTCTACCTCCATCATACTGTCAGTACTCTGTCTACCTCCCATCATTCTGTCAGTACTCTGTCTACCTCCCATCATACTGCAGTACTCTGTCTACCTCCATCATACTGTCAGTACTCTGTCTACCTCCTATCATACTGTCAGTACTCTGTCTACCTCCCATCATTCTGTCAGTACTCTGTCTACCTCCATCATACTGTCAGTACTCTATCTACCTCCATCATACTGTCAGTACTCTGTCTACCTCCTATCATACTGTCAGTACTCTGTCTACCTCCCATCATTCTGTCAGTACTCTGTCTACCTCCATCATACTGTCAGTACTCTATCTACCTCCATCATACTGTCACATTGTAGTCTACATACCATCGTATTTGAGAGCCTCAGCATCTGTCTCTTTCACAGCCTTGGATTGGACCCATCTCCTGTAAAACACATGACACATTGTCTTACTGATACGATATTAGTTATATTACTAAGACACTACTATTACTAACTACTATTACCTTGACAATACTATTACTAACTACTATTACCTTGACAATACTATTACTAACTACTGTTACTAAGATAATACTATTACTACCTACTATTACCAAGATATTCCTATTACCACCTACTTTTACCAATATATTACTGTTACTAACTACTATTACCAAGATATTACTGTTACTAACTACTATTACTAAGACAATACTATTACTAACTATTAATTATACCTAGTATTACTAAGATATTACTATGACTAACTACTGTTACTAAGAAAATACTATTACTAACTACTATTACTAAGACAATACTATTACTAACTACTATTACCAAGACTATATTATTACTACCCACTATTACTAAGACAATCCTATTACCAACTACTAATTCTACCTATTATTACTAAGATAGCACTATTACTAGATATTACTATTACTTACTATTATTACTAAGATATTACTATTACTCACTACTATTACTAAGACATTACTATTACCAACTACTAATTCTACCTATTATTACTAAGATATTACTATTACTAACTACCGTTACTAAGACAATACTATTACTAACTACTAATTCTACCTATTATTACTAAGATATTACTATTACTAGATATTACTATTACTTACTACTATTACTAAGACAATACTATTGCTAACTACTATTACCAAGACCTTACTATTGCTAACTACTATTACTAAGACAATACTATTACTAAGACATTACTATTACAACCTACTATTACTAAGACAATACTATTACTAACTACTAATTCTACCTATTATTACTAAGATATTACATGTACTAACTACCGTTAACCAAAACAATACTATTACTAACTACTAATTCTACATATTATTACTAAGACATTACTATTGCTAACTACTATTACCAAGATATTACTATTACTAACTACTATTACTACAACATTACTATTGCTAACTACTATTACTAAGACAATACTATTACTAACTACTAATTATACCTATTATTACTAAGATAGTACTATTACGAACTACTATTACTAAGACAATACTATTACTAACTACTATTACTAAGACAATACTATTACTAACTACTATTACTAAGACAATACTAATGCTAACTACTATTACTAAGACATTACCATTACTAACTACTATTACTAAGACAATACTATTACTAACTACTATTACTAAGACAATACCATTACTAACTACTATTACTAAGACAATACTGTTACTAACTACTATTACTAAGACAATACTATTACTAAGTACTATTACTAAGACATTACTATTACTAACTACTATTACTAAGACAATACTATTACTAACTGCTAATTCTACCTATTATTACTAAGATAGTACTATTACTAGATATTACTATTACTTACTACTATTACTAAGACAATACTATTACTAACTACTATTACTAAGACAATACTATTACTAACTACTATTACTAAGACAATACTATTACTAACTACTATTACTAAGACAATACCATTACTAACTACTATTACTAAGACAATACTATTACTAACTACTATTACTAAGACAATGCTATTACTAACTACTAATTCTACCTATTATTACTAAGATAGTACTATTACTAGATATTACTATTACTTACTACTATTACTAAGACAATACTATTACTAACTACTATTACTAAGACATTACTATTACTAACTACTATTACTAAGACAATACTATTACTAACTACTAATTCTACCTATTATTACTAAGATAGTACTATTACTAGATATTACTATTACTTACTACTATTACTAAGACAATACTATTACTAACTACTATTACTAAGACATTACTATTACTAACTACTATTACTAAGACAATACTATTACTAACTACTAATTCTACCTATTATTACTAAGATAGTACTATTACTAGATATTACTATTACTTACTACTATTACTAAGACAATACTATTACTAACTACTATTACTAAGACAATACTATTACTAACTACTATTACTAAGACAATACTATTACTAACTACTATTACTAAGACAATACTATTACTAACTACTATTACTAAGACAATACTATTACTAACTACTATTACTAAGACAATACCATTACTAACTACTATTACTAAGACAATACTGTTACTAACTACTATTACTAAGACAATACTATAACTAAGTACTATTACTAAGACATTACTATTACTAACTACTATTACTAAGACAATGCTATTACTAACTACTAATTCTACCTATTATTACTAAGATAGTACTATTACTAGATATTACTATTACTTACTACTATTACTAAGACAATACTATTACTAACTACTATTACTAAGACATTACTATTACTAACTACTATTACTAAGACAATACTATTACTTACTACTATTACTAACTACTATTACCAAGACATTAATATTACTAAGACATTACTATATGGTGAATGTAGAATATAGATTTAAACAGATCACGTCACCTATCTAGAGGATCTGAGTCAAACGTCTCTGCAAAATGTGCTTCTTCTGGAACCTGAACAAGTCTGTAGGTAGCCTGAAAGAGAGAGAGGGGGGAGAGAGAGGGGAATAGAGTGAGAGAGAGCGAGAGAGAGAGAAGAGAGAGAGAGAGAGAAGGGAGAGAGAGAGAAAGACAGAGAGAGAGAGTGAAGGGAGAAAGAGAGAAGGGAGAGAGACAGAGACAGAGAGAGAGATAAGAGAGACAGAAAGAGAGAGAGACAGAGACAGAGAGAGATGAGAGAGAGAGAGAGACAGAGAGAGAGAGGGGCAAACAACAGTTTATAGGTTAACAGGGTAGTTAAAGAGTAAAGAGGTCAGTGTCACCTCAGTTAATAAAACAACGACAGGAGAACAGCACTCAATATCTCTTATAATATGGCACATGTAGTAGACATTACAGTAATCCAGTCCATATATCTAGTATGAATGAGAGTAATCCAGGTCATATATCTAGTATGAATGACAGTAATCCAGGTCATATTTCTAGTATGAATGACAGTAATCCAGGTCATATATCTAGTATGAATGACAGTAATCCAGGTCATATTTCTAGTATGAATGACAGTAATCCAGGCAATATATCTAGTTTGAATGACAGTAATCCAGGCCATATATCTAGTTTGAATGATATTAGCAGAGCCTGACCTGAACTGGATCCGCCGGGGTTAAACACACACAGGCAAGCAGCAGGCGGCCGAACATCATGTCTGTTTCACACGCACGCACGCACACACAGACACACAGACACACAGACACACACACACACACACACACACGCACGCACGCACGCACACACAGACACACAGACACACAATACATAACCATGTTTCCCTCTCGTCAAGGGTTACGTCGCTAGCTACTAGATAACAGATACTGTATCAACACAACAGATCCTATAACCTACAAACCCGCTACTCCAAAAAGATACAGTACGTAATCACCACGTGTGTAAAAAAAAACATACAGGTGTTTACCTGTTAATACACTTATAATAATTGTGAGTGTTTACCTGGTCAGACGAGGTTCTCAGAGACTGGTTGCTCGGTGGGAAACAGACTTCCTCAAAGTGTTCGTGTAATTACAGCTGGACTCTGACCCCTCCTCAGTCAGTCAGCCATCTCTTAGCAACCAATGAGCTTTGTCACCATTAAGGGATTAAGAGCAGCAATGCACTGTGGGATTGACATCAGGTGCTGCAGTTTCATCTGTATTGGTTCATCATTATTTAGTGATGTTAAACCAGTTTAATCTGTATTGGTCATCATTATTTAGTAAAGTAAAACCAGTTTAATCTGTATTGGTCATCATTATTTAGTGATGTAAAACAAAGGTTACGTATGAAACCAAGGTTATGTGAGCTATATGGACCACTCCATTATATTTGTGTCACTCCGCGGCGGAGGGATACATCCGAGGTGAGGATTTACCGATTTACTCCCGTGTACACCTGTGTCACGGTTAGGTCCGCCCCTATGTATAGACCCCATGGCAGCGACACACGTTCTCCACATCATTGAGGCGCCTCTAGCACCGTAGAGGATTGGAGTGATTCATATAGCTCATAACCGTGGTTACATACATAACCTTCATTATGTTTCACTATATTGGATCACTCCAATTTATTGGTATACCCGTACCAGATTAGTCGATGGGGAGATTAACAAGAAGTTTATCTTTCATTTGGTGTATTGGACTTATTAATGTGTGAAAGTTGCATATTTCAAAAAAATATTTTTTAATTTCGCACGCTGCCTTTTCAGCGGAATGTTGTCGAGCGGAACCCCTAGCCATAAGAAGCTTAGCTTAGTGATGAGCTTTGAGGACACCATGGTGTCGAACGCTGAGCTGTAGTCAATTAATAGCATTCTCAGGTGTGAAAGGGCAGTGTGGAGTGCAATAGAGAATGCATCATCTGTGGATCTGTTGGGGCGAGTCTAGGGTTTCTGGGATAATGGTGTTGATGGTGTTGATGTGAGCCATGACCAGCCTTTCAAAGCATTTCATGGCTATGGGTCGGTAGTCATTTAGGCAGGTTACCTTAGTCCCTGTGCCCAAGAATACTATGGTGGTCTACTTGAAGGATGTTGGTATTACAAACTCAGTCAGGGAGAGGTTGAAAATGTCAGTGAAGACACTTGCCAGTTGGTCAGCTCATGCTCGGAGTACACGTCCTGGTAGTCCATCTGCCCCAGCGGCTGTGTGACTGTTGACCGGTTTAAAGGTCTTACTCACATTGGCTGCGGTAAGCAGGATCACACAGTCGTCCGGAACAGCTGATGCTCTCATGCATGTTTCAGTGTTACTTGCCTCGAAGCGAACATAGAAGTTATTTAGCTCGTCTGGTAGGCTCGTGTCACTGGGCAGCTCTCTTTGTGCTTCCCTTTGTAGTCTGTTATAGTTTGCAAGCCCTGCCACATCTGACGAGAGTAGGAGCCGGTGTCGTACGATTCGATCTTAGTTTTATATTGACGCTTTGTCTGTTTGATGGTTTGTCGGAAAGCGGCAGCTCTACCCTTTAGCTCAGTGCGAATGTTGCCTGTAATCCATGGCTTCTGGTTGGGGTATGTACGTACAGTCACTGTGTGTGCAAAGTCATCGACACACTTATTGATGAAGCCAGTGCTTGATGTGATGTACTGCTCAATGCCATTTGAAGAATCCCAGAACATATTCCAGTCTGTGCTAGCAAAACCATTCCTGTTAGTAGAGATCCTGAAGAGTATGAATATTAAAATAAAAAGTACCAATTTAAAAGACTAAAAAGAAAAAAGATAGATAAAAAATAATCTGTGCTCAAACAAGTGGTTGATATGTCAATAAAAGGTAGACTAAGAATAAGGTACTTTTATTTTTTTATATACTTATTTTGGTGAAAAGTATTATTGAATTGTCGACAATATACTATAACCTATGGTCAATAATGAGAAAGCGTGTGTTATGGGTTTTCAACCTCTGCCATATCGTGGATTGAGAGCTATCTAATAGAACAGAGGGTTTTCTTTAATGGAAGCATCTCTAATGTCAAACATGTAAAGTGGGGTGTACCGCAGGGCAGCTCTCTAGGCCCTCTACTCTTTTCTATTTTTTACCAATGACCTGACACTGGCATTAAACAAAGCATGGTGTGTCTATGTATACTGATGATTCAACCATATACCCATCAGCAACCGCAGACACTTAAACCCTTAACAAAGAGTTGAGGTCTGTTTTGGAATGGGTAGCCAGTAATAAATTGGTCCTGAACATCTGTAAAACTAAGAGTATTGTATTTGGTACAAATAATTCCTTAAAACTTGTTAAGGCGATGGGTTCCCCTACAGGAACTCCACCCCCCCGTTCAGCTGAAAAGGTGGCGCAGGGAATGCAAATATATTATTTAGAAATATCTAACCTTCACACATTAACAAGTCCAATACCTCAAATGAAAGATAAACACCTTGTTCATCTACCCAGCGTGTTAGATTTTTAAAATGTTTTACGGCGAAAACACAACATATATTTATGTTAGACCACCACCAAACCAAAGAAAAAACGTAGCCATTTTTTCCAGCAAAAGATAAAAATCACAAAAGCAGGATTTAAAAAAAAATCAATCACTAACCTCTTGAAAATCTTCATCAGATGACAGTCATATGACATGTTACACAGTACATTTATGTTTTGTTCGATAATATGCATTTTATATCCATAAATCTCAGTTTACATTGACAAATACAAATACAAATATCCGGAGGAATTATTGAAAGCTACGCCAGATAACAGAAATACTCATCATAAACTTTGACTAAAGATACATGTTCTACATATAATTAAAGATACACTGGTTCTTAATGCAACCGCTGTGTCACATTTCTTTTTAAACTTACGGAAAAAGCCTAACATACCTATAATCTGAGATGGCGCTCAGACGTAACAATATTTCTCCGCCATGTTGGAGTCAACAGAAATACAAAATTACAACATAAATATTCCTTTTGCGACACCAACTACTTTCCTTCCCATTAGGTCAAAGTTCACAGCAAATGCTCCATTATACTTTCTACTGAATGAGGACATCTAGTGGAAGACGTAGGAAGTGTTTCCAGATCCATAACTTGTTGGGAAGGGAGGGGGCGATGACGTCAAAGTTGCCCCAACTTTCAGGATTTCAAAACTTGTTTGGAAGATTGCCTGCCCTGTGAGTTCTGTTATACTCACAGACATAATTTAAACGGTTTTAGTAACTTCAGAGTGTTTTCTATCCAATATTAATAATAATATGCATATATTAGCAATTTAGGACAGATTTTGATGCAGTTCACTATGGGCACGCAATTCATCCAAAGTGGAAATACTGCCCCCTATCTCTAACTGGTTTTAAGTTCTAGACCTCAGGTGAATCTGGTAATGAATGGTGTGGCTGTTGAACAAATTGAGGAGACTAAATTACTTGATATTACCTTAAATTGTAAACCGTCATGGTCTAAATATATTGATTCAATGGTTGTAAAGATGGGGAGAAAAAATGCTTTGCTTTTTTGACACGACACACCACAAAGCAAGTTCTGCAGGCTCTAGTTTTATCTTATCTTGATTATTGTCCAGTCATATGGTCAAGTGCTGCAATAAAAGACCTAGTTAAGCTGCAGCTGATCCAGAATAGAGCTGCACGTCCTGCTCTTCATCGTAATCAGATGGCTATACTGTATCAACACCGTGCATGCCAGTCTCTCTCGGCTAAGAGTTGAGGAAGACTGACTGCGTCACATCTTGTTTTTATAAGAAACATTCATGTGAAGGAAATTCTAAATTGTTTGCATAGTCAACTTCCACACAGCACTGACACACACACTTATCCCAGCAAACATGCCACCAGGGGTCTTTTCACAGACCCCAGGTCCAGAACAAATTCAAGGAAACATACAGTATTATACAGAGCCATGAGTGCATGGGACTCCCTTCATATAGTGAACAGCATACCTGGTTTCAAAAATGAATAAAACAACAACTCATTTCAGTTGAATGCATTCAGTTGTACAACTGACAAGGTATCCCCCTTCCCCTTTCCCTCATGGCACAACGACTCTCCTCCATGTGACCTACTTGTTGTGTGTATGTACTGATATGTATGTGGAGCAGCGGTCTAAGGCACTGCATCTCAGTGAAAAAGGCATCACTACAATCCCCGGTTCAAATCCAGGCTGTATCACAGCTCTGTTATTTCCTGTTGACTTCTCAACCGCCTGGTAGAGAGAGCTCTGTTATTAGAGTTCTATGGGGGCACTCCTTGAGGCTAGAGTCCTATGGGGGCATTCCTTGAGGCTAGAGTTCTATGGGGGCACTCCTTGAGATTAGAGTGCTATGGGGGCACTCCTTGAGGCTAGAGTCCTATGGGGGCACTCCTTGAGATTAGAGTGCTATGGGGGCACCCTATTTCCTGTTGACTTCTCAACCGCCTGGTAGAGAGCTCTGTTATTTCCTGTTGACTTCTCAACCGCCTGGTAGAGAGAGCTCTGTTATTTCCTGTTGACTTCTCAACCGCCTGTTAGAGAGCTCTGTTATTTCCTGTTGACTTCTCAACCGCCTGTTAGAGAGCTCTGTTATTTCCTGTTGACTTCTCAACCGCCTGGTAGAGAGCTCTGTTATTTCCTGTTGACTTCTCAACCGCCTGGTAGAGAGCTCTGTTATTTCCTGTTGACTTCTCAACCGCCTGGTAGAGAGCTCTGTTATTTCCTGTTGACTTCTCAACCGCCTGGTAGAGAGCTCTGTTATTTCCTGTTGACTTCTCAACCGCCTGGTAGAGAGAGCTCTGTTATTTCCTGTTGACTTCTCAACCGCCTGGTAGAGAGCTCTGTTATTTAAAAAAATAACCATCAAGTAAAAAAAAAACTATTGGAAGTTATTGTTTGGGTTGTCATTAACAGGAATTTAAGGTGAAATAATTTTTTCAACATGTTTTTCAAGAGACAGTTTCGTTTTTACAATGTTGAACATACAGTAGCTTACAGGTAGACTCAGCGTTACACCATCATTAAGCACAGCGACACCCTGCTGACAGACAAAAACAACAACAACAACAGATATCAAATTGCCACAAAATATTAAATCTAACTAAATAAAACAGAGTAAATAAGATAAACGCTCTTCCAGCTGTCTCTATGGCGATACAGCGTTGTTGTCACAGTCTGATGTTGATCTCACTGCGTGCTCCGTCGTCACCACCACTCTCATTGCCATCGGCGTCGGACAGGAAACCGCTTCCGACGGTAACCGTGGTGCCGACGCTGTGTTCCAGAGCCGTGATTCGCTGCTTCAGACGTTGCTGCGCGGTGGCATACTCCATTTGTAAACGTGCCAACTGCGTCTGGAGACGATCCACACACGCCTCCAACTTCTCCACCTATAAGAGGACAGTAGTTAAGATGATGATGATTAGTATTATAATTCTGTACCCAGTTCAAACTCTCGGTTCACACACTCTTCCATGTGAGGCCCATGAGGAAAATTTGTATTCCGTATACTCTTAGCGGTGCACTCCTTGAGGTTAGAGTTCTATGGGGGCACTCCTTGAGGCTAGAGTCCTATGGGGGCATTCCTTGAGGCTAGAGTTCTATGGGGGCACTCCTTGTGATTAGAGTGCTATGGGGGCACTCCTTGAGGCTAGAGTCCTATGGGGGCATTCCTTGTGATTAGAGTGCTATGGGGGCACTCCTTGAGATTAGAGTGCTATGGGGGCACTCCTTGAGGCTAGAGTCCTATGGGGGCACTCCTTGAGGTTAGAGTCCTATGGGGGCACTCCTTGAGGTTAGAGTTCTATCGGGGCATTCCTTGAGGTTAGAGTCCTATGGGGACACTCCTTGAGGTTAGAGTCCTATGGGGGCATTCCTTGAGGCTAGAGTTCTATGGGGGCACTCCTTGAGATTAGAGTGCTATGGGGGCACTCCTTGAGGCTAGAGTCCTATGGGGGCACTCCTTGAGGTTAGAGTTCTATGGGGGCACTCCTTGAGGTTAGAGTCCTATGGCGGCACTCCTTGAGGTTAGAGTTCTATGGGGGCATTCAGGAAACACATAGGTCTTTAATGTGTCCACCTCAATCATCTTGCTATGCATGTTGTGCTTCCTTACAAACAAACAAACACACACCTTCTCCTCCATTTCCTCCACTCCCAGGCTATCTCCTCCCACTTCATCCAGTAGCCCCTCCTTCCTGAGGATATCCCGCCCCCTCTGCTCCAACTGGGTTCTAGCATGAGGGAAGTCGCTGAGTGCCTCGGTCAGATCTCTCTTAGACAGACAGAACAGGTCAGAGTAACCAAGGCTACGGATGTTAGCTGTTCTCCTGTTTCCCATCTTACTGCCCCGGATGTTCAGGATGCTGACAGAGGAAAACACACAAACATTATAGTATTTATGTAACAACAATTAGACAGAAACACCCACAGTCGTGCACACACTCCCACCCCCACTCCTCCACCCCCACCTACCTGATCTCCCCGAAGCAGCTTCCTGAAGTGAGCATGGCCAGCTGAGTAGCTCCATCATCTCCCACCACCGCCAGGCGGCCATCTTTAATAATGTACATCTCCTTCCCAATATCTCCTTTACGACAGATATAATCTCCTGGAGAGAAGACCTGGGGACGCAGCTTCAATACCAACTCTACTAGCAGGCCTGCTTCACAGTCCTGGAAGATACGCACCTAGAGGAGTGGGAGAGAGGGAGGAACAGAGAGAGAGAGGAGGAGAAGAGAGAGGAGGAGAGAGAGAGAGGCAGGCAGGCAGTCCGAGGGAGATGCCGTGAGAGAGGCAGAGAGAGAGAGAGAGAGAGAGAGAGAGAGAGAGAGAGAGAGAGAGAGAGAGAGTGAGAGAGAGAGAGAGAAAGAGAGAAGCAGAAACAGCTTCAATACCAACTCTACTTCCTCACAGTCATGGAAGTTGCACACCTTGAGAGACGGGGAGAGAGAAAGAGAGGGAGGCGAGGAGATGGGACAACAAGTGTGTGCGAGTATGTGTTTGTGGGTGTGTGTGCGTGTGTGTCTGTGCATGTGTGTGTTCTACCTTCTTTAAAGTTTCCAGGTGCACATTGATAGCGATCTCAGCCCTCAGTTTATTGGGCAGGCTCTTCAGAACTTCCTGTTCGTCTACCGCCTTTTGATTGGTCCAGAGGTAGTCGAACCAGCGAATGACACGATGCTCCAGGTCACGGCTGACGTGTCTGAACTGCATGTAGTGTTTGACCTGGTCGATGCGGCTCTGGAACTCTGCCCGCGTAGCGTTCATATTGGAGATCATGGCTCCCACGTTCCCCACGATGCTGGCAAAGATCAACACGCCCACCTACAATAAACATACCCAATATGTTAATATTCTAGGATTAAGACACCCAATATGTTAATATTCTAGGATTAAGACACCCAATATGTTAATATTCTAGGATTAAGACACCCAATATGTGAAAGTTTCCACAGAGGGTTCTACCTGGAACCAAAAAAAGGATTCTCCCTGGAAACAAAAAGGACCATTTTGGAACACTTTTTCCTAAGAGTATATCTGATCTGGGGAATAAGGTGTACTATCTAGGGAATAGAGAGCACTATCTAGGGAATAGAGAGCACTATCTATGGAATAGGGAGCGCTATCTAGGGCATAGAGAGCACTATCTAGGATATTGATTTTAATATTATTAATTTTGAGTAACAGACATATGACAAAATATACAATGTGGACCCAGAGGATATCACTTGAATGTATTAATTTACACGGTTGTTTCCAAAGTGGTCGTCGATGGTAAAAACAATAACACATATAATGATTAAAAGGCAAGACTAAATTACAAATAAACATAAATACATTAATTTATATTGACATGTTTAAAAGTGTCACTATTCGCTGTAATTGTCCCTAACCTTAAAAATCAACCATATCCATTTCACATTTCGACCTTAAAAAACAATCTATAATTGCCTATCATTCATATGAATACACCTGACCAGCAGTAGGGGCACAAGGGGCAGTGGAGCAGTTTCTCTTACTGAGACAACCTTGTCCAAATGAAAACCTTTGCCTGCTTTTTAAAGCTATTTCTACTTTATCTTTGCTTGATCTCCAAGAGGAAGCTATTCCATAGACAAATGCCTGTATAGAAAAACCTGCTCCTCGCTGTAGTGTTTACTCTTGGGATTTTACAAGACATAACACTAGATCTGGTATTGTGACTGTGTTGGTTATGGACCATGTCAATGTGGTTTTTCATATAACCTGGGGTACGATAATTTATGATATCATACATATAATTAAGTTGGTCCAAAGGACTACAAAGGCAACAAGCCCACCTCCTGTACCCCTATGTGGGTCCTGCACCCCTATATGGGGGGGACGGACATTCAGCATATACCTGAAACCATTATGTGGGTCCTGGGGGACGGACGGACATTCAGCATATACCTGATAACATTATGTGGGTCCTGGGGGGGGACATTCAGCGTATACCTGATAACATTATGTGGGTCCTGGGGGGGGGGGGGGGGGGGACATTCAGCGTATACCTGATAACATTATGTGGATCCTGGGGAGGGGGACATTCAGCGTATACCTGATAACATTATGTGGGTCCTGGGGAGGGGGACATTCAGCGTAAACCTGATAACATTATGTGGGTCCTGGGGAGGGGGACATTCAGCGTATACCTGATAACATTATGTGGGTCCTGGGGAGGGGGACATTCAGCGTATACCTGATAACATTATGTGGGTCCTGGGGAGGGGGACATTCAGCGTATACCTGATAACATTATGTGGGTCCTGGGGAGGGGGACATTCAGCATTTACCTGATAACATTATGTGGGTCCTGGGTAGGGGGACATTCAGCATATACATGATAACATTATGTGGGTCCTGGGGAGGGGGACATTCAGATTATACCTGATAACATTATGTGGGTCCTGGGGAGGGGGACATTCAGCGTATACCTGATAACATTATGTGGGTCCTGGGGAGGGGGACGTTCAGATTATAGCTGATAACATTATGTGGGTCCTGGGGAGGGGGACATTCAGCGTATACCTGATAACATTATGTGGGTCCTGGGGAGGGGGACATTCAGCATATACCTGATAACATTATGTGGGTCCTGGGGAGGGGAACATTCAGCGTATACCTGATAACATTATGTGGGTCCTGGGGGGGGGGGGGGGATTCAGCATATACCTGATAACATTATGTGGGTCCTGGGGAGGGGGACATTCAGCATATACCTGATAACATTATGTGGGTCCTGGGGAGGGGGACATTCAGCGTATACCTGATAATATTATTTTGCATGACCTGCATTCTCTTTTTCATCTGTTTTTATAGCCCAGCATACCATGCAGAGCAGGCATAATTTCTTTGACACTGAATCAAGGTTGAGACAAGCAGTTTCTTAACTTTGATGTTGAAATATCTAGTGTTACGATATCAAAATGTCAATTTGTTCGCCATTTTAGAAATCTTTTGAGAAGCAATCAGGTCTCCAGAAAGGGATTGATCTAGAGACAAACTACGATAATTTACACTTGTTTAAGATTCATTCTCCTTGCCTAAACGGTTTACCTTTATCTTGTCAGCCCTAAGCAATCTACATTTTGTTCCAAACAAAATTGGTTCAGTTTATCCCAAATGCAGTGACAATTTGTTGTCAGTCAACCCACCTCTAACAAAACCTCTATGTAACCTGTGTCCTTCCCTGATACCAGTATGGCTGAGTCATCAGCATAAAAGCAGGACTTTACTGTATCTGGCATATCATTAACATATATTAGAAATGAGAGAGGCCCTAAAATGGATCCCTGTGGTACTCCACAGGATATTTCTTTGGCCTCTGACATCACCAACATTACATACTTGTGTTCTGTTGGTCAGATAAGACCTAAACCAATTCACTGCTACATCATTTAGACCCATGCATTTCAGTTTCATCAGGAGAATATCATTGGTCCACAGTGTCAAAATCTTTCCACAACTCTAGCATGACCATAGCTGTATAGTTTCACTTCTCACTTTCCTGCTTAATGTGGTCAAAAAGGTGGATACGGCAAGTATCAGTGGAATGAGCTGTTCTAAAGTCAGACTGGAGTTCATAAAGAAGATTGTTCTCCAGAAGGTATCCTTCAAGTTGATTAAAAACTAACAACTTTGGATGAGGTTCTGAGGATTGACACGGGCCTGTAGTTTCCTACATTTGTTTTACTGCCCTTCTTGTGGAGTGGAACCATCCGGGCTGTTTTGAGATGCTTGGGAAACATACCACTAGTAATAGAAAGGTTTACTATATGAGTTATAATTTTAGCAGTGACACCACCATTATCCTTTATGAATCTTGCAGGAAGGTTATCCAGCCCAGTTGCTTTGTTGGTGCTCATTAAGCATAGCAGATTGGACATTTTGTCCTCTGTTACCATGCACATCTCAAACAAATCACTAGTGATCCTTTGCTGTGGTAAAAGTTGATAATAAAGACTGGCCATAGTGTCCAGAGCAGGTGGGTTACTTCTTAACCAGAGATGAGGCTATAGTGGTTAAAAATGGGTTAAAGTAATTAGCAACCTTTGCCTGGTCATAACATGAAACATCATCAATATCCAGGCCAATACTACAGGATTTTACCGTTTGGGGAGCTTTTCAGCCAATGTCTTTGAAAATGTTCCACATTTTACGAGGCTGATGTAAGGTATCATTCACAGTGTCTATGTAATGTTAGGATTTGGCCTTATCCATTTTGTATCTTGCCTGGTTTCTACAGTTACTTTAACCATCATCATCTTGAAGTAGATTTGTCCTTCTGAATCTGGCCAGGTGGCTATTCCCTTTTCCTTATGAGGTCTAAGATCTTCCAAGTGATCCATTTCCCTGACCGCTGTTTGATTCTAATTTGTTTCATTGGAGTCAGAGAGTTGAGTGCAGACAGAAACAGATCTTTAAAAAGATACCAAGCTTGATCAACATCAAACTTTAATTTGTCACATGCGCCGAATACAACAACCGTGAAATACTTACTTCCAAGCCCTTAACAGTGCAGTTCAAGAAGAGTTAAGAAAATATTTACCCAATAGACTAAAGTAAAAAATCATAAAAAGTGACACAGTAACATAACAATAATGAGTCTATATACAGGGGGCACTAGTACCGAGTCAGTGTGTGGGGGTACAGGTTAGTTGAGGTACGTGACATCACAGTACATGAGACCAATCCAAATTTCCAAGTCCTTCTACAAAACGTTCCATTGAGTATTGTGTCATGAACTGTACCTTCATGTAGTTATTACCTGGCTCAAGTAGCATTTTGGATGTCTTACGGGTACAGCAGGATACCATATAATCACTAAAACCAATATTTGAGACTCCTGACTGACAGATGTTCTCTTGGTCTGATACAATAATCAAATCCAAAGTTGATTTACTGTCAATACACATCTGGCTCAACAATCAGTTGTTTTAGTCCAAATAACTGATTAAAGTCATACAGGGCATTTACTAGTGTACGTCTCTGTGGTGGTAACTGCACATTTGTATTAAAACCACCAAGCAGAATACATTCTCTATCAGTCAATACATTGTGATCACAGCAATTCAATCATGGAAATGATTCTGCTTAGGAGGCCGATAGCACAGACCAACAAGTACAGGACAACATTCAGGAAGAAGTGTTTCTACACATACAACCTCAAGACCATCCATTTTCAGATCTGAACGAGGGTTAAAATGCACATTCTTCCTATTAAAAACACACTGCCACCGTTTCAGTTTCAGATAATTCTATAAATACTAAAACCTGGTGGCTCAACCTCATTGTCCTCAGTTGACCCATCAATTCTCAGTCACAGCAACTACTGAAGCCCGGGTGTTAGAAGCCAGGAGGTTTAATTCCTCTAATTTCGTCAGCAGGCTCCGTGCGTTCACATGGATAAAGTGAAGACCTCTGATTGAAGCAGTCAAACATGTCATCTTCTGTGCCCACTGCTGATACATCGACTATCTCATCTAGATTTCACTCATCATCCCTGCTTGTGTCCAGCATTCCAATGTTTGGAACCACATTTACCCAGCATACATTGCAAACAAGCTAAATGTTACTTTGAGACTGTACAGATTCATCATTTAACAAGTGTTGGATATCTCCACACTTTAAGAGCAAACAAATCACAAATGTCATTAGCCACCGCATTTGAATTCTTCCTTACGGACTCACCACAGTTTGGGCATAGTTTTTTAGCTTGCTTTGTGGTGTTTGGGCCAGAACATCACCACAGAATAGCAGACAAAGTAATAAGCAGCTTGTTAGGGTTAACACAGGTCTTAGCTGCGCTGCAGAGTACACCAAGATAAGAGGATTCCTCTGCACCTAGCACCAAGATAAGTGGTCTCTACCTCTTTGGGACACTGTAAAGTCCATGGAGAATAAGAGCACCTCCTCCCAGCTGCCCACTGCACTGAGGATAGGAAACATTGTCACCACGATATATCTACGACAATCGATCATTTCAATAAGCATTTTTCTACGGCTGGCCATGCTTTCCACCTGGCTACCCCTACCCCGGCCAACATTTCATCACCCCCCACGGCAACTTGCCCAAGTTTCCCCCCACTTCTCTTTCACCCAAATCCAGACAGTTGATGTTCTGTAAGAGCTGCAAAATCTGGAACCCTACAAATCAGCCGGGCTAGACAATCTGGACCATCTCTTTCTAAAATGATCCACCGAAATTGTTCCAATCCCTATTACTAGCCTGTTCAACCTCTCTTTCGTATCGTCTGAGATCCCCAAAGATTGGAAAGCAGCTGCGGTCATCCCCCTCTTCAAAGTGCAAGACACTCTAGACCCAAACTGCTACAGACCTATATCTATCCTACCCTGCCTTTCTAAGGTCTTCGAAAGCCAAGTCAACAAACAGATTACTGACCATTTCAAATCCCACCATACCTTCTCCGCTATGCAATCTGGTTTCAGAGCTGGTCATGGGTGCACCTCAGCCCTGCTCAAGGTCCTAAACAATATCATAACCGCCATCGATAAAAGACAATACTGTGCAACTGTCTTCATCGACCTGACCAAGGCTTTCGACTCTGTCAATCACTGCATTCTTATTGACTCAATAGCCTTGGTACTGCACTATCTATGGAACAGGGTTCCATGTCAGACAAAGTAGTGCACTATCTGGGGGATAGGGTTCAATGTCAGACAAAGTAGTGCACTATCTAGGGAACAGGGTTCCATGTCAGACAAAGTAGTCCGCTATCTAGGGAACAGGGTTCCATGTCAGACAAAGTAGTGCACTATCTAGGGGATAGGGTTCAATGTCAGACATAAAGTAATCCACTATCTAGGTCAATTGGTTCCTTGTCAGAAATAAAATGGTACACTATCTATGGAATAGGGTATATGGTATACGGTTACATTATACACTCACCAGGAAGTCAAAGACCACAAAGAGGAACTCCTCATCTCGTACGGGTGGCGGTGTCTCTCCTATGGTGGTGAGGGTGAGGGTGGACCAGTAGAGGCAGTAGATGTAACCCCGCGACAGAGTTGTCTGGTTGGGATACACCCAGGAGTCAGACCCCAGTCCCAGGGCCTTGGAGAAGGAGTAGTACATACAGGCGTTCCAGTGGATGATCACCTGGAGGAGAGACAGCAGGGTTAAAACAAATCAACATGAATTAGTCAACAGGTGATCAGACTAACAGACTAACAGGAAAAGCTAACTTATGGGTCCTTTTCCGACAACCCACTGGGCAAAAAATAGACATTTCAAACCCTCAAATCTATGCGATAACGTTGAATCAGTGGCAGACAGACTCAGGCTATTAGATTACTCATTGGATTTGCAAAAAGTCATCAACATAAGGGCATTTCAGTATTTTTTTCATCCAACTTTTACCCTAAATCCGATGATAGGTAGCCTAGCGGTCAGGAGTGTTGGGCCAGTAACCGAAAGGTTGCTGGTTTGTAAAAAATCTGCCGATGTGCCCATGAGCAAGGCACTTAACCCTAATCGCACTTGTAAGTCACTCTGAATAAGAGGGTCTGCTAAATTACTCAAGTGTGTGTGTGTTGGGGTGTCAGTATATGTATGTGTGTATGTATGTGTGAGTGTATGGGTAGAGTCAGTGTAAAAGAGTTAGCTGGAAAAAGGGTCAATGCAGGTAGTCCGAGGTAGCCATTTGATGAGCTATTTAGCGGTCTATGGCTTGGGGGTAGAAGCTGTTCAGGGTCCTGTTGGGTGGCTGGACTCTCCTCCTGGTATAGAGGTACTGGATGGAAGGGAACTCAGGCCAAGTGATGTACTGGGTCGTTCACACCACTTTCCCAGTGATGTACTGGATCGTTCACACCACCTTCCCAGTGATGTACTGGGCCGTTCACACCACCCTTCCCAGTGATGTACTGGGTCGTTCACATCACCTTCCCAGTGATGTACTGGGCCGTTCACACCACCCTTCCCAGTGATGTACTGGGTCGTTCACACCACCTTCCCAGTGATGTACTGGGTCGTTCACACCACTTTCCCAGTGATGTACTGGATCGTTCACACCACCTTCCCAGTGATGTACTGGGCCGTTCACATCACCTTCCCAGTGATGTACTGGGTCGTTCACATCACCTTCCCAGTAATGTACTGGGCCGTTCACATCACCTTCCCAGTGATGTACTGGGTCGTTCACATCACCTTCCCAGTGATGTACTGGATCGTTCACACCACCTTCCCAGTGATGTCCTGGGCCGTTCACACCACCCTTCCCAGTGATGTACTGGGCCGTTCACACCACCCTTCCCAGTGATGTACTGGGTCGTTCACATCACCTTCCCAGTGATGTACTGGGCCGTTCACACCACCCTTCCCAGTGATGTACTGGGCCGTTCACACCACCCTTCCCAGTGATGTACTGGGTCGTTCACATCACCTTCCCAGTGATGTACTGGGCCGTTCACACCACCCTTCCCAGTGATGTACTGGGCCGTTCACACCACCCTTCCCAGTGATGTACTGGGCCGTTCACACCACCCTTCCCAGTGATGTACTGGGCCGTTCACACCACCTTCCCAGTGATGTACTGGGTCGTTCACATCACCTTCCCAGTGATGTACTGGGCCGTTCACACCACCCTTCCCAGTGATGTACTGGGTCGTTCACATCACCTTCCCAGTGATGTACTGGGTCGTTCACATCACCTTCCCAGTGATGTACTGGGCCGTTCACATCACCTTCCCAGTGATGTACTGGGTCGTTCACATCACCTTCCCAGTGATGTACTGGGTCGTTCACACCACCCTTCCCAGTGATGTACTGGGTCGTTCACATCACCTTCCCAGTGATGTACTGGGTCGTTCACATCACCTTCCCAGTGATGTACTGGGTCGTTCACATCACCTTCCCAGTGATGTACTGGGCCGTTCACATCACCTTCCCAGTGATGTACTGGGTCGTTCACATCACCTTCCCAGTGATGTACTGGGCCGTTCACACCACCTTCCCAGTGATGTACTGGGTCGTTCACATCACCTTCCCAGTGATGTACTGGGTCGTTCACATCACCTTCCCAGTGATGTACTGGGTCGTTCACACCACCCTTCCCAGTGATGTACTGGGTCGTTCACATCACCTTCCCAGTGATGTACTGGGTCGTTCACATCACCTTCCCAGTGATGTACTGGGCCGTTCACATCACCTTCCCAGTGATGTACTGGGTCGTTCACATCACCTTCCCAGTGATGTACTGGGTCGTTCACATCACCTTCCCAGTGATGTACTGGGTCGTTCACACCACCCTTCCCAGTGATGTACTGGGTCGTTCACATCACCTTCCCAGTGATGTACTGGGTCGTTCACATCACCTTCCCAGTGATGTACTGGGCCGTTCACATCATCTTCCCAGTGATGTACTGGGTCGTTCACATCACCTTCCCAGTGATGTACTGGGTCGTTCACACCACCTTCCCAGTGATGTACTGGGTCGTTCACACCACCTTCCCAGTGATGTACTGGGCCGTTCACACCACCCTTTGAAGTCACATCATTACTGTCACAACAGCGCCTTACGGTTGGGTGCATTGCAGTTGCCATACCAAGCGGTGGCGCAGCTAGTCAAGATGCAGCTGTAGAATCTTGTGAAGATCCGAGGGCCCATGCCAATATTTTCAGCCTCGTGAGAGGGACGAGGCGCTGTTGTGCCCTCTTCACAACTGTGTGGGTGTGTGTGGACCATGATAATTCCTTAATAATGTGGACACTGAGAAACTAATACAACCCCATTGATGTGGATATGGGTGTGCTCGCTCCCCCGTTTCCTGTGGTCCACGATCAGCTCCTTTTTGATGTTAGAGTCTGTGTGTGTTTATATACTGGTTTAATGCTGTTTGCTTATCAGTATAGCTTCCTTCTTGATGAGCCCAAACTGGTATGCCATGTTGAATCCTCAGCCTCGCAAACCCATGTGACCACCCTGTTTGAAACACTTTAGACAGCTGTGCAAAAAATGGCGCAGGTGGTGGTATTTTTAGCTGTGCTGTTAGTTTAACTAATTCAACTTGG
Source organism: Oncorhynchus mykiss (assembly GCF_057628025.1). Classification (NCBI taxonomy): domain Eukaryota; kingdom Metazoa; phylum Chordata; class Actinopteri; order Salmoniformes; family Salmonidae; genus Oncorhynchus; species Oncorhynchus mykiss. The sequence continues at coordinate 151,278 of NC_143046.1, read as the reverse complement.
TTACACATGCATGCTTGTGTGTGTAAATGTGTTAGTTTGTGTGTGTACCACATATCTCTCACCAGTGTGTGTGTGTGCGTGTGTGTGCACGTACCAGTATGTAAAGGACCAGGTTAGTGATGCGGAAGGCGTTGGGGTAACTGGTCCTGGTCTCTGTACGGTCGAAGAACTCGAACATGCGGTTGAACCGCAGCAGTCTGTTGAAGCGGAGGAGAGGAGTGTGTATTCCCAGAGATAGGTAGAACAGGTCAGTAGGCAGGATAGACAACAGGTCTAGTTTAAACTGAACCGTCTTCAGATAACTGTCTCTCAGCTTAGAGAGGTCCTTCACCAACAGACCCTGCTCCAGGAAACCTGATAAACAAACAGGTAGAGTTACACAGTCAGTGTTAGGGCACAGGCTCAGGGTAGGCAGACAGATTCAGGGTAGGCAGACAGATTCAGGGTAGGCAGACAGACTCAGGGTAGGCAGACAGACTCAGGGTAGGCAGACAGACTCAGGGTAGGCAGACAGACTCAGGGTAGGCAGACAGACTCTTTCAGGAGGTGACAACAGGGGACGTGAGGAATCAAGGAAAGAGAACAGAAACACGACAGAAACAAATTGTGGAGAATTGACCTCTGACCTGTGCGTAGCCTGACGGCTGTGTCCAAGATGTAGAGACCGTCACACAGGTAGTCCAACACCAGCCACACGATGGCACCACTCGTCTGAAGCTCATCAAAACATGCCCTGCACAGAACACACAACAATTCTGTCAATACATTACTGTCACTACATTACTGTCACAACATTACTGTCACTACAATACTGTCACAACAACACTGTCACAACATTACTGTCACTACATTACTGTCACTACATTACTGTCACTACAATACTGTCACAACAATACTGTCACTACATTACTGTCACTACATTACTGTCACTACATTACTGTCACTACATTACTGTCGCTACATATCTTTAAGGTGAGTAAAGAATGAACCAGTCAGTCTGATGCTAGGTGGGGTAGCTTCAAATCCATATACATTGTTGACAAAAAGGGAGTGGTCGAAATGTACACAATTACCCAGAGGAAAATGGGGGAGGGTCATCCATTTTAAATTTGAATTTAGATTAAATGTCATATCGCTAAGGGGTTGATAATGAGTTGCTTGTTATAGTATCTCATGTGTGCTCGATGATGCCCCCAATCCCTGATTCTCTGCTGGACGCTCAGTATCAAGTTCTGTTAGTGTGGTGTTGATTACTATAGGCCATAGGCCTAATGCCAAAGTATTCACCCCCCCCCCCCCTTGGCATTTTTCCTATTTTGTTGCCTTTGGCTGTTAATATCATTTGATGTACACAACATGCCTACCACTTTGAAGATGCAAAATATTTTTATTATGAAACAAACAAGAAATAAGACTTGAGCGTGCACAACTGTTCATCCCCCCCAAAGTCAATACTTCATAGAGCCACCTTTTGCAAGTCTCTTGGGGTATGTCTCTATAAGCTTGGCACATCCAGCCACTGGGAATTATTCCCATTCTTCAAGGCAAAACTGCTCCAGCTCCTTCAAGTTGGATGGGTTCCGCTGGTATACAGCAATCTTTAAGTCATACCGCAGATTCTCAATTGGATTGTTAAACCATTCAAGTTTTGCTTTAGCAGTATGCTCAGGGTCATTGTCCTGCTGGAAGGTGAACCTACGTCCCAGTCACAAATCTCTGGAAGACTGAAACACGTTTCCCTCAAGAAATTCCCTGTATTTAGTGCCATCCATCATTCCTTCAATTCTGACCAGTTTCCTAGTCCATGCTGATGAAAAACATGTCCCCGGCATGATGCTACCACCATCATGCTTCACTGTGGAGATGGTGTTCTCGGGGTGATGAGAGGTGTTGGGGTTGCGCCAGAGTAGAGTACCAGAGTACCTTCTTCCATATGTTTGGGGTGTCTCCCACATGCCTTTTGGCAAACACCAAATGTGTTTGCTTATATTTTTCTTTAAGCAATTACGTTTTTCTGGCCACTCTTCCGTAAAGCCCAGCTCTGTGGAGTGTACGGCTGAAAGTGGTCCTATGGACAAATACTCCAATCTCCGCGGTAGAGCTTTGCAGCTCCTTCAGGGTTATCTTTGGTCTCTTTGTTGCCTCTCTGATTAATGCCTTCCTTGACTGGTCTGTGAGTTTTGGTGGGCGGCACTCTCTTGGCAGGTATCACGACTTCCGCCGAAGTCGGCTCCTCTCCTTGTTCAGGCAGTGTTCAGCGGTCGACGTCACCGGCTTTCTAGCCATCGCCGCTCCGTTTTTCATTTATCCATTTGTTTTGTCTTGTTCTCTGCACACCTGGTTTTCATTCCCCAATCAATCTACATGTATTTATTCCTCATGTCTTTGTGTGGAATTGTTTGTGTTACGTGTTTATTGTTGACTGGTTTGCTTTTACCGTGTTTGTTCACATGTTTATTGTTAAACATAAATAATTGTGACTGTTTTTGCGCGTTTTTCACTTTTGTCTATGGGCTGGAGGTTTAGACGCAGTTGCGTCCATCTGTTGGTTTCTCCTGCCTCATTAAAGTGTGTGCCTATTCACAACTCTCTGCTCTCCTGCACCTGACTTCGCTACCAGTAGCGCACACCTGATAGCAGGTTTGTTGTGATGCCATATTCTTTCAATATTTTAATAATGGATTTAATGGTACTCCTTGGGATGTTCAAAGTGTTTTTATAACCCAGCCCACAACTTTGTCCCTGACCTTTTTGGAAAGCTCCTTGGTCTTCATGGTGCCGCTTGCTTGGTGGTGCCGATGCTCAGTGGTGTTGCAGACTCTGAGGCCTTTCAGAAAAGGTGTATATACACAGTTGAAGTCTGTGGTTAAATATACCTCAGCCAAATACATTTAAACTCAGTTTTTCACAAATCCTGATATTTAATCATAGTACAATTACCTGAATTAGGTCAGTTAGGATCACCACTTTATTTTAAGAACGTGAAATGTCAGAAAAAATAGTAGATATGACTTATTCTAGCCTTTGTTTCTTTCATCGCATTCCCAGTGGGTCAGAAGTTTACATACACTCAATTAGTATTTGGTAGCATTGCCTTTAAATTCTTTAACTTGGGTCAAACATTTCAGGTAGCCTTCCACAAGCTTCCCACAATAAGTTGGGTGAATGTTGGCCCATTCCTCCTGACAGAGCTGGTGTAAGGCCTCCTGACAGAGCTGGTGTAAGGTCTCCTGACAGAGCTGGTGTAACTGAGTCAGGTTACCTCTTTGCTCACGCACACTTTTTCAGTTCTGCCCATGCATTTTCTATAGGATTGAGGTCAGGGCTTTGTGATGGTCAATCCAATACCTTGACTTTGTTCTCCTTTAGCCATTTTGCCACAACTTTGAAAGTATGCTTGGGGTCATTGTCCATTTGGAAGACCCATTTGCGACCAAGCTTTAACTTGAGATGTTGCTTTGATAAATCCACGTAATTTCCTACCTCATGAAGCCATCTATTTTGTGAAGTGCACCAGACCCTCCTGCAGAAAAGCACCGCCACAACATGATGCTGCCACCCCTGTGATTCACGGTTGGGATGGTGTTCTTCGGCTTGCAAGCCTCCCCCTTTTTCCTCCAAACATAATGATGGTCATTATGGACAAACAGTTCTATTTTTGTTCATCAAACCAGAGGACATTTCTCCAAAAAGTAATATATTTTTCCCCATATGCAGTTGCAAACCATAGTCTGGCTTTTTTTACAGCGGTATTGGAGCAGTGGCTTCTTCCTTGCAGAGCGGCCTTTCAGGTTATGTCGATATAGGACTCTTTTTACTGTGGATTGCGTACTATTGCCTACCTTTTTGACATATTATAATAATATTAATAATAATATTTATATATGCATTGTGTCCGCTGTCTGTATATAGCCTTGCAACTGTTATTTTCAAATGTCTTTTTACTGTTGTTTTATTTCTTTAGTTACCTACACACACACACACCTTTTTTTCGCACTATTGGTTAGAGCCTGTAAGTAAGCATTTCACTGTAAGGTCTACTACACCTGTTGTATTCAGCATTTCACTGTGAGGTCTACTACACCTGTTGTATTCAGCATTTCACTGTGAGGTCTACTACACCTGTTGTATTCAGCATTTCACTGTGAGGTCTACTACTGTTGTATTCAGCATTTCACTGTAAGGTCTACAACTGTTGTATTCAGCATTTCACTGTAAGGTCTACTACACCTGTTGTATTCAACATTTCACTGTAAGGTCTACTACACCTGTTGTATTCAGCATTTCACTGTGAGGTTTACTACACATGTTGTATTCAGCATTTCACTAAGGTTTACAACTGTTGTATTCAGCATTTCACTGTAAGGTCTACTACACCTGTTGTATTCAGCATTTCACTGTAAGGCCTACAACTGTTGTATTCAGCATTTCACTGTAAGGTCTACAACTGTTGTATTCAGCATTTCACTGTAAGGTCTACTACACCTGTTGTATTCAGCATTTCACTGTAAGGTCTACTACACCTGTTGTATTCAGCATTTCACTGTAAGGTATACTACACCTGTTGTATTCAGCATTTCACTGTAAGGTCTACTACACCTGTTGTATTCAGCATTTCACTGTAAGGTCTACTACACCTGTTGTATTCAGCATTTCACTGTAAGGTCTACTACACCTGTTGTATTCAGCATTTCACTGTAAGGTCTACTACACCTGTTGTATTCAGCATTTCACTGTAAGGTCTACTACTGTTGTATTCGACACACGTGACAAATACACTTTGATTTGATTCTATAGTGCTTTTCATAACAATCTGACACTAGCACAGCCAGCTTAGCTATCCCCATTGAGACCATGTCTGTGCCTTGACCTAGGTTGGGCAAAACTAAACATGGCGGTGTTCGCCTTAGCAATCTCACTAGAATAAAGACCTCCTCCATTCCTGCCATTATTGAAAGAGATTGTGATACCTCACATTTCAAAAAAGGGCTACTTAATGTTGGATCCCTCGCTTCAAAGGCAGTTATAGTCAATGAACTAATCACTAATCATAATCTTGATGTGATTGGCCTGACTGAATCATGGCTTAAGCCTGATTTAAATGAGGCCTCACCTCCTGGTTATATTAGTGACCATATCCCCCTTGCATCCCGCAAAGGCGGAGGTGTTGCTATAATTTACGATAGCAGATTTCAATATACAGTGCCTTGCGAAAGTATTCGGCCCCCTTGAACTTTGCGACCTTTTGCCACATTTCAGGCTTCAAACATAAAGATATAAAACTGTATTTTTTTGTGAAGAATCAACAACAAGTGGGACACAATCATGAAGTGGAACGACATTTATTGGATATTTCAAACTTTTTTAACAAATCAAAAACTGAAAAATTGGCCGTGCAAAATTATTCAGCCCCCTTAAGTTAATACTTTGTAGCGCCACCTTTTACTGCGATTACAGCTGTAAGTCGCTTGGGGTATGTCTCTATCAGTTTTGCACATCGAGAGACTGACATTTTTTCCCATTCCTCCTTGCAAAACAGCTCGAGCTCAGTGAGGTTGGATGGAGAGCATTTGTGAACAGCAGTTTTCAGTTCTTTCCACAGATTCTCGATTGGATTCAGGTCTGGACTTTGACTTGGCCATTCTAACACCTGGATATGTTTATTTTTGAACCATTCCATTGTAGATTTTGCTTTATGTTTTGGATCATTGTCTTGTTGGAAGACAAATCTCCGTCCCAGTCTCAGGTCTTTTGCAGACTCCATCAGGTTTTCTTCCAGAATGGTCCTGTATTTGGCTCCATCCATCTTCCCATCAATTTTAACCATCTTCCCTGTCCCTGCTGAAGAAAAGCAGGCCCAAACCATGATGCTGCCACCACCATGTTTGACAGTGGGGATGGTGTGTTCAGCTGTGTTGCTTTTACGCCAAACATAACGTTTTGCATTGTTGCCAAAAGTTCAATTTTGGTTTCATCTGACCAGAGCATCTTCTTCCACATGTTTGGTGTGTCTCCCAGGTGGCTTGTGGCAAACTTTAAACAACACTTTTTATGGATATCTTTAAGAAATGGCTTTCTTCTTGCCACTCTTCCATAAAGGCCAGATTTGTGCAATATACGACTGATTGTTGTCCTATGGACAGAGTCTCCCACCTCAGCTGTAGATCTCTGCAGTTCATCCAGAGTGATCATGGGCCTCTTGGCTGCATCTCTGATCAGTCTTCTCCTTGTATGAGCTGAAAGTTTAGAGGGACGGCCAGGTCTTGGTAGATTTGCAGTGGTCTGATACTCCTTCCATTTCAATATTATCGCTTGCACTGTGCTCCTTGGGATGTTTAAAGCTTAGGAAACCTTTTTGTATCCAAATCCGGCTTTAAACTTCTTCACAACAGTATCTCGGACCTGCCTGGTGTGTTCCTTGTTCTTCATGATGCTCTCTGCGCTTTTAACGGACCTCTGAGACTATCACAGTGCAGGTGCATTTATACAGAGACTTGATTACACACAGGTGGATTGTATTTATCATCATTAGTCATTTAGGTCAACATTGGATCATTCAGAGATCCTCACTGAACTTCTGGAGAGAGTTTGCTGCACTGAAAGTAAAGGGGCTGAATAATTTTGCACGCTCAATTTTTCAGTTTTTGATTTGTTAAAAAAGTTTGAAATATCCAATAAATGTCGTTCCACTTCATGATTGTGTCCCACTTGTTGTTGATTCTTCACAAAAAAATAAAGTTTTATATCTTTATGTTTGAAGCCTGAAATGTGGCAAAAGGTCGCAAAGTTCAAGGGGGCTGAATACTTTCGCAAGGCACTGTACAACCCCCCCCCCCCCCCTGATGTTTTCGTATTTTGAGCTTCTAGTCATGAAATCTATGCAGCCTACTCAAATACTTTTTTTAGCTACTGTTTACAGGCCTCCTGGGCCATATACAGCATTCCTCACTGAGTTCCCTGAATTCCTATCGGACCTTGTAGTCATAGCAGATAATATTCAAATTTTTGGTGATTTTAATATTCACATGGATAAGTCCACAGACCCACTCCAAAAGGCTTTCGGAGGCATCATCGACTCAATGGGTTCTGTCCAACATGTCTCTGGACCTACTCACCCTCACAGTCATAATCTGGACCTAGTTTTGTCCCATGGAATAAATGTTGTGGATCTTAATGTTTTTCCTCATAATCCTGGACTATCGGACCACCATTTTATTACGTTTGCAATCGCAACAAATAATATGCTCAGACCCCAACCAAGGAGCATCAAAAGTCGTGCTATAAATTCTCAGACAACCCATAGATTCCTTGATGCCCTTCCAGACTCCCTCTGCCTACCCAATGATGTCAGAGGACAAAAATCAGTTAACCACCTAACTGAGGAACTCAATTTAACCTTGTGCAATACCCTAGATGCAGTTGCACCCCTAAAAACTAAAAACATTTGTCATAAGAAACTAGCTCCCTGGTATACAGAAAATACCCGAGCTCTGAAGCAAGCTTCCAGAACATTGGAACGGAAATGGCGCCACACCAAACTGGAAGTCTTCTGACAGTACCGTGCAGTATCGAAGAGCCCTCACTGCTGCTCGATCATCCTATTTTTCCAACGTAATTGAGGAAAATAAGAACAATCCTACATTTATTTTTGACACCGTCACAAAGCTAACTAAAAAGCACCTGTCACACCCTGACCATAGTTTGCTTTGTATGTTGTTATGTTTTGTTTGGTCAGGGTGTGATCTGAGTGGGCATTCTGTGTTGTGTGTCTAGTTTTGCTGTTTCTGTGTTTGGCCTGATATGGTTCTCAATCAGAGGCAGGTGTTAGTCATTGTCTCTGATTGGGAACCATATTTAGGTAGCCTGTTTGGTGTTGGGGTTTGTGGGTGATTGTCCCTGTCTCTGTGTTTGTTGCACCAGATAGGGCTGTTTCGGTTTCTTCACGTTTATTGTTTTTGTATATTGTTCTATTGTCATCTTTATTAAAGATGTATCCAAATAACCACGTTGCGTTTTGGTCCGCCTCTCCTTCAACAGAAGAATCCCGTTACAGAATCACCCACCACAACAGGACCAAGCGGCGTGGTGATAAACAGCAACAGCAGGAGAGGCAGCGATGTCTGGACTATACGACTTGGGAAGAGATAGACAGGTGGGCGGTCGACCCAGGGAGAGTGCCGGAGCCCGCCTGGGATTCGCTGGAGCAGTGCTGGAGCAGTGCGAGGAGGGGTATAGGAGAATGGAGTTGGAGAGACAATCAAGGCGGCGCGGTAGGAAGCCCGAGAGTCAGCCCCAAAAATGTATTGGGGGTGGGCACACAGGAAGTGTGGCGAAGCCAGGTAGGAGACCTGCGCCAACTTCCTGTGCTTACCGGGGGGCTAGAGAGACCGGGCAGGCACCGTGTTATGCTGTGGAGCGCACGCTGTCCCCAGTGCGGGTGCATAGCCCGGTGCGGTACATACCAGCTCCGCGTATCGGCCGGGCTAGAGTGGGCATCGAGCCAAGTGCCATGAAGCCGGCTCTACGCATCTGGTCTCCAGTGCGTCTCCTTGGGCCGGCTTGCATGGCACCAGCCTTGCGCATGGTGTCCCCGGTTCGCCTGCATAGCCCAGTGCGGGCTATTCCACATCGCACTGGCAGGGCGACCGGGAGCATTCAACCAGGTAAGGTTGGGCAGGCTCGGTGCTCAAGAGCTCCAGTGCGCCTGCACGGTCCGGTCTATCCAGTACCAACTCCACGCACCAGCCCTCCGGTGGCAGCTCCCCGCACCAGGCTTCCTGTTTATGTCCTCGGCCCAGTACCACCAGTGCCAGCACCACACATCAGGCCTACAGTGCGCTTCGCCTCTCCAGCGTTGCCGGAGTCTCCCGCCTGTCCAGCGCTGCCGGAGCCTTCCTCCTCTACAGCGCTGCCGGAGTCTCCCGCCTGTTCAGCGCTGCCGGAGTCTCCCGCCTGTCCAGCGCAGCTAGAGCTGCCAGTCTGCATGGAGCAGCCAGAGATGCCAGTCTGCATGGAGCAGCCAGAGCTGCCAGTCTGCATGGAGCAGCCAGAGCCGCCAGTCTGCATGGAGCAGCCAGAGCCGCCAGTCTGCATGGAGCAGCCAGAGCCGCCAGTCTGCATGGAGCAGCCAGAGTCGCCAGTCTGCATGGAGCAGCCAGAGCCGCCAGTCTGCATGGAGCAGCCAGAGCCGCCAGTCTTCGTTTTGTTGACGTTGAGTATGAGGTTATTTTCCTGACACCACACTCCGAGGGCCCTCACCTCCTCCCTGTAGGCCGTCTCGTCATTGTTGGTAATCAAGCCTACCACTGTTGTGTCGTCCGCAAACTTGATGATTGAGTTGGAGGCGTGCGTGGCCACGCAGTCGTGGGTGAACAGGGAGTACAGGAGAGGGCTCAGAACGCACCCTTGTGGGGCCCCAGTGTTGAGGATCAGCGGGGTGGAGATGTTGTTGCCTACCCTCACCACCTGGGGGCGGCCCGTCAGGAAGTCCAGTACCCAGTTGCACAGGGCGGGGTCGAGACCCAGGGTCTCGAGCTTGATGACGAGCTTCGAGGGTACTATGGTGTTGAATGCCGAGCTGTAGTCGATGAACAGCATTCTCACATAGGTATTCCTCTTGTCCAGATGGGTTAGGGCAGTGTGCAGTGTGGTTGAGATTGCATCGTCTGTGGACCTATTTGGGCGGTAAGCAAATTGGAGTGGGTCTAGGGTGTCGGGTAGGGTGGAGGTGATATGGTCCTTGACTAGTCTCTCAAAGCACTTCATGATGACGGAAGTGAGTGCTACGGGGCGGTAGTCGTTTAGCTCAGTTACCTTAGATTTCTTGGGAACAGGAACAATGGTGGCCCTCTTGAAGCATGTGGGAACAGCAGACTGGTATAGGGATTGATTGAATATGTCCGTAAACACACCGGCCAGCTGGTCTGCGCATGCTCTGAGGGCGCGGCTGGGGATGCCCTCTGGGCCTGCAACCTTGCGAGGGTAAACACGTTTAAATGTCTTACTCACCTCGGCTGCAGTGAAGGAGAGTCCGCATGTTTTCGTTGCAGGCCGTGTCAGTGGCACTGTATTGTCCTCAAAGCGGGCAAAAAAGTTATTTAGTCTGCATGGGAGCAGGACATCCTGGTCCGTGACTGGGCTGGATTTCTTCTTGTAGTCCGTGATTGACTGTAGACCCTGCCACATGCCTCTTGTGTCTGAGCCGTTGAATTGAGATTCTACTTTGTCTCTGTACTGACGCTTAGCTTGTTTGATAGCCTTGCGGAGGGAATAGCTGCACTGTTTGTATTCGGTCATGTTACCAGTCACCTTGCCCTGATTTAAAAGCAGTGGTTCGCGCTTTCAGTTTCACGCGAATGCTGCCATCAATCCACGGTTTCTGGTTAGGGAATGTTTTAATCGTTGCTATGGGAACGACATCTTCAACGCACGTTCTAATGAACTCGCACACCGAATCAGCGTATTCGTCAATATTGTTATCTGACGCAATACGAAACATGTCCCAGTCCACGTGATGGAAGCAGTCTTGGAGTGTGGAGTCAGCTTGGTTGGACCAGCGTTGGACAGACCTCAGCGTGGGAGCCTCTTGTTTTAGTTTCTGTCTGTAGGCAGGAAGCAACAAAATGGAGTCGTGGTCAGCTTTTCCAAAAGGAGGGTGGGGGAGGGCCTTATATGTGTCGCGGAAGTTTTACCAGCCCTGGTTGCGCAATCGATATGCTGATACAATTTAGGGAGTCTTGTTTTCAGATTAGCCTTGTTAAAATCCCCAGCTACAATGAATGCAGCCTCAGGATATGTGGTTTCCAGTTTGCAAAGAGTCAAATAAGGTCCGTTCAGGGCCATCAATGTGTCTGCTTGGGAGGGAATATATACGGCTGTGATTATAATCGAAGAGAATTCCCTTGGTAGATAATGCGGACGACATTTGATATTGAGGAATTCTAAGTCAGGTGAACAGAAGGACTTGAGTTCCTGTATGTTGTTGTGACCGCACAATGTCTCGTTAACCATAAAGCATACGCCCCCGCCCCTCTTCTTACCAGAAATATGTTTGTTTCTGAAGGCGCGATGCGTGAAGAAACCAGCTGGCTGCACCGATTCCGGTAGCGTCTCTTGAGTGAGCCATGTTTTCGTGAAGCAAAGAACGTTACAGTCTCTGATGTCTCTCTGGAATGCTACCCTTGCTCGGATTTCATCAACCTTGTTGTCAAGAGACTGGACATTGGCGAGTAGTATGCTAGGGACTGGTGCGCGATGTGCACGTCTCCGGAGCCTGACCAGAAGACCGCTACGATTCCCTCTTTTACGACGTCTTTGTTTTGGGTCGCAGGCTGGGATCATTCCGTTGTCCTGGGTGGAAGGCAGAACACAGGATCCGCTTCGGGAAAGTCATATTCCTGGTCGTACTGATGGTGAGTTGACGTTGCTCTTATATTCAGTAGTTCTTCCCGACTGTATGTAATGAAACCTAAGTTGACCTGGGGTACCAATGTAAGAAATAACACGTAAAAAAACCAAAAAACTGCATAGTTTCCTAGAAACGCGAAGCGAGGCGGCCATCTCTGTCGGTGCCGGAAATGATCGATTCTGTAATGATTTAGGAAGGTAAATTAAATCTCAAAGGTCGACGCCTACCCCATGCCCCGACTTGATGAACTAATAGAATGGCTAGGGACCGCCCGATTGATCAGCACGCTCGACCTGACAAAGGATTATTGACAGGTGCCCTTAGCTCTCAAGGCATGGTAGAAAACTGCTTTAGCCACCCCGGATGGTCTGTTCCATTATAAGAAGCTGCCCTTTGAACTGCAAAGGGCCCCGGAGGTTGATGGACATGGTTCTCTGACCCTATCGGAAGTACGCGGTGGCGTACATTGATGATTTTGTGATCCATGAGAGTGAGTGGGAGGCACATCTAAACCAGGTGATCACAGTACCAAAATCCCTAATAAACTTCCCCTTTGCATTCTATTTGTGCGACTGGTGCCTGTTTTGTTATTGAACTTGGTGACGTGGAAACCCCACACCCTTGATCTTGCTACAATGTAAAGTGCTGGTCCCATGTTAAATGAGCTGAAATTTAAAAAATCCCCGAAATCTTCCATATGCACAAAGCTTATTTGTCTAAAATGTTGTACACAAATGTGATTACATTCCTGTTAGTGAACATTTTATCCTTTGTCAAGATAATCCAGCCACTTGGCATATCAAGATGATTAAACAGCATGATAATTACACACAGCTGCGTGATCATCAAGAAGGGGGGTGTGAATGCTGAAATATAGCCCTTTTGTGGGGAAAAACAAATTCTGATTGGCTGGGGCTGGCTCCCCAGTGGGTGGGTCTGGCTACCTCCCAGGCCCACCCATGGCTACACCACTGCCTAATCATGTGAAATCCATAGATTAGGGCCTAATGAATTTATATAAATTGACTTTCCTCATATAAACTGTAACTGTGAAAAATATTTGAAATTGTTGAATGTTGCTTTTATATTTTTTTTCAGTATAAATAACGTCCCTAACAGACTTTTAAAGGTGGAGCAAAATGCCTTGATTGTCAGCTGTCTAGCGCGCTGCTCTGAAAAATTGCCTTGGATTAATTCCTGACCTAAGTAAAACGACTCAGAAGTCTCACAGCAATGATGTTGTATAAAAGAAAAGAAGTGTGCTGCCATACCTGGCCACCAGGAGGCACCAGTTGTAGAGCACAGCAGTCGAGATGATCAGGAGCCAGTGGTAATAGATATTATCAGCTGGAGATAATATCAACATACCTGGACTCTTACTGCAGGAAGGGGGGAGAGAGGGGTGAGAGGAAGTGAGTGACAGAGAGGGAGTGAGTGACAGAGAGGGGTAGGGAGAGAGAGAGAGAAAGAAAGAGTGGGAGAGAGAGGGGAAGAGTGGAATTGCTTTGCTGTGTTTGTCAGCTGACTGGTGGTATGAATTGTCACTATTTGTAGTAAATCAGAAATTAGGAAATCATACGGAGTATCATACGTGTGTATGTGGTCGTTGTGGTCAGTGGGCTCAGCATCCGGTCGTGATTGGCTGATCCTGCTGGGCGGAGCCTGCAGATCAGGGCCTCGGAACCTTTCCAGGAACGAATCAGGTCTCTCTTGCTCCTCAACCAAACTCTTATGAGCCCACTCTCTCAAAGTCACCACCATGCTGACCAACCTGGAAACACACACAGAAACACACACACAAACACACATGTATATTAGGATATTGTGACATAACATTGTATTGTACTATGTTAGAAAATATTGGCATATTATTTATACCGAAGCAAAAATTATAAAACACAGTTCATATCAGGAAATCAGTCAATTGAAATAATTTTATTAGGCCCGATTCTATGGATTTCATGACTGGGCAGGGGCGCAGCCATTGGTAGGCCTTGGAGAGCATAGGCCCACCCATTGGGGATCCAGGCTCAGCCAATCAGAATGAGTTTTTCCCCCAAAAAGGGCTTTACTACAGACAGAAATACTCCTCAGGATTTTAAAATTCAGTTCATGAAACATTGGACTAAAACTTTACATGTTGCGTCTGTAATTTTGTTCCTTGCATAAACGTTATATGTGAATATAACAGACAACATGGCAGTGTTTTGTGTCACCTTGACATGGCTCCTCTCCCTCTGAAGGAGTTCTGGGAGGTGAGTCCTCTCCGGTCAATGACAGCCATCCGTTGTAGTTCTGACGACGTGTCATCACAAATAGACTGGCCTCTACACGCACACATGAAGGATTAAGAAATGTGTGTGTGTGCGTGCGTGCGTGTGTGTACACCTGAGAGACATCCTATTAAACATCCTGTGTACCAGTCAAAAGTTTGGACACACCTACTCTTTCAAGGGTTTTTCTTTATTTTTACAATTTTCTACATTGTAGAATAATAGTGAAGACATAACAACTAAGAAAAAACACATATGGAATCATGTAGTAACCAAAAGAAGTGTTAAACAAATCAAATATATTTCAGATTTTAGGTTCTTCAAAGTAGCCACCTTTTGCCTTGATGACAGCTTGCACACTCATAGGAAGGCCACCAAAATGTTCAAAGACTCCAGTCACCCGTCATAATTCTCTGTGCTACGACACGGCAAGCCATATCAGAGCACAGGTCCACGTCTAAAAGGCTCCTCCACCCCCAAGCCATCAGACTGCCAAACAGCTTCTACCCCCAAGCCATCAGACTGCCAAACAGCTTCCACACCCAAGCCATCAGACTGCCAAACAGCTTCCACACCCAAGCCATCAGACTGCCAAACAGCTTCTACCCCCAAGCCATCAGACTGCCAAACAGCTTCTATCGCCAAGCCACCAGACTGCCAAACAGCTTCTACCCCCAAGCCATCAGACTGCCAAACAGCTTCCACACCCAAGCCATCAGACTGCCAAACAGCTTCTGCCCCCAAGCCATCAGACTGCCAAACAGCTTCTACCGCCAAGCCATCAAACTGCCAAACAGCTTCCACCCCCAAGCCATTAGACTGCAGAACAGCTTCCACTCCCAAGCCATGAGACTGCTGAACAGCTTCTACCCCCAAGCCATTATACTGCTAAACAGCTTCTAACCCCCAAGCCATCAGACTGCTGAACAGCTTCCACCCCCAAGCCATCAGACTGCCGAACAGCTTCCACCCCCAAGCCATAAGACTTCTGAACAGCTTCTAACACCAGCCATTAGAATGCAGAACAGCTTCCACCCCCAAGCCATCAGACTGTCGAACAGCTTCCACCCTCAAGCTATCAGACTGCCAAACAGCTTCTACCCCCAAGCCATCAGACTGCCAAACAGCTTCCACACCCAATCCATCAGACTGCCAAACAGGTTCTACCCTCAAGCCATCAGACTGCTGAACAGCTTCCACCCTCAAGCCATCAGACTGCTGAACAGCTTCCACCCTCAAGCCATCAGACTGCTGAACAGCTTCCACCCCCAAGCCATCAGACTGCTGAACAGCTTCCACCCCCAAGCCAGCAGACTCCTGAACAACTTCCACCCCCAAGCCATCAGACTGCTGAACAGCTTCTAGCCCCAAGCCATTAGACTGCTGAACAGCTTCTACCCCCAAGCCATCAGACTGCTGAACAGCTTCCACCCCCAAGCCATCAGACTGCCGAACAGCTTCCACCCCCAAGCCATTAGACTGCCGAACAGCTTCTACCCCCAAGCCATCAGACTGCTGAACAGCTTCCACCCCCAAGCCATTAGACTGCCGAACAGCTTCCACCCCCAAGCCATCAGACTGCCGAACAGCTTCCACCCTCAAGCCATCAGACTGCCGAACAGCTTCCACCCCCAAGCCATCCGATTGCTGAACAATTAATCAAATGTTCACTGGGAATATGTACATTGAACCTGACAGACATTAAACACCTGACAGACATCCTGCTAGTAGCTATGTTAAACACCTGACAGACATCCTGTTAGTAGCTATGTTAAACACCTGACAGACATCCTGCTAGTAGCTATGTTAAACACCTGACCTGACAGACATCCTGCTAGTAGCTATGTTAAACACCTGACAGACATGCTGTTAGTAGCTATGTTAAACCCCTGACAGACATCCTGCTAGTAGCTATGTTAAACACCTGACCTGACAGACATCCTGCTAGTAGCTATGTTAAATTCCTGACCTGACAGACATCCTGCTAGTAGCTATGTTAAACACCTGACAGACATCCTGCTAGTAGCTATGTTAAACACCTGACCTGACAGACATCCTGCTAGTAGCTATGTTAAATTCCTTACCTGACAGATATCCTGCTAGTAGCTATGTTAAACACCTGACAGATATCCTGCTAGTAGCTATGTTAAACACCTGACCTGACAGATATCCTGCTAGTAGCTATGTTAAACACCTGACAGACATCCTGCTAGTAGCTATGTTAAACACCTGACCTGACAGATATCCTGCTAGTAGCTATGTTAAATTCCTTACCTGACAGATATCCTGCTAGTAGCTATGTTAAACACCTGACAGATATCCTGTTAGTAGCTATGTTAAACACCTGACCTGACAGATATCCTGCTAGTAGCTATGTTAAACACCTGACAGACATCCTGCTAGTAGCTATGTTAAACACCTGACCTGACAGATATCCTGCTAGTAGCTATGTTAAACACCTGACTTGACAGACATCCTGCTAGTAGCTATGTTAAACACCTGACCTGACAGACATCCTGCTAGTAGCTATGCTAAACACCTGACCTGACAGACATCCTGTTAGTAACTATGTTAAACACCTGACCTGACAGATATCCTGCTAGTAGCTATGTTAAACACCTGACAGACATCATGCTAGTAGCTATGTTAAACACCTGACCTGACAGACATCCTGTTAGTAGCTATGTTAAACACCTGACCTGACAGACATCCTGTTAGTAGCTATGGTAAACACCCAGTTACCCTGCCTCTCAGAGGCTGATGCTGTATATAGATATGGAACACAGGTCACTTTAATATTGGAACACTGGCAAGCCAGCGGTGGAAAATAGGATGGTGTGCTGCTTGAAAATAAATGTGTGTGTGTGTGTGTGTGTGTGTGTGTGTGTGTGTGTGTGTGTGTGTGTGTGTGTGTGTGTGTGTGTGTGTGTGTGTGCGTGCGTGCGTGCGTACCGACTCAGGTGACTCAGGTTGCTGTCTGCTCTCTCGCATTCCTCGTCCAGCCATGTCTTCACTGACAGCCTCTGAGACGCCAGCTCAGTACCCTCACCCAACACCTGCCCCGTCATCTAGACACACAGTGTGAAGGTCAGCCAGGACATGGATTGTCCAGAAACATAACCAAACGTAACCAACAAGCTGCCATCACCATGGAGACAACCTTGGCCACCATAGCAACCGCCTGGTCACAGAAACAAAGAAAGGGATGAGTAACGAAGGAGAGAGAGGGAGGAGAAAGATGGGGGGGGGGAAGGAGAGAAGAGGAAAGAAAATGAGAGGGAGAGAGGAAAGAGAGAGCGTGAGGGACAGAAAGGGAGATGGAGAGAGAGGGAGAGAGGAGAGAAGGAGAGGAGAGAAGGAGAGAGGAGAGAAGGAGAGACAGAGGTAAAGAGGAAAGGACTAGTGGGATGAAGAGAGGAGAAGTGTGAAGTGAGGAACCCTAGACAAATACCTTCACATTTGGTCTTTTTCAGGCTTCACCTTCCTGTTGTCCTCCGTCCCTGTAGAATGCTAGACACTAGATTGTCCCGTCCCAGCCAGTCAACCAGCCACACAACCTCAAAACCAACTCACTGTGTACTAACATTGAGTAGTAAACCACAGACTAAATCATCTGTCTCTCTCCATAGCTGTGTGAATGTGTCTGTGTGTTGAAAAAGTCTGTCAGTTTAGATGTGTGTATATGCTATAGAGGTCTGCCTATATGTCAGTCTGCCCCTGAATGCAACAGGTTATTTCTGTGAAATCCAAACACAGACAGATGGAGGGGCGAGGGGAGAGATGAGAGGGAGGAGGGGAGAGATGGAAGGATGGAGAAACGGAGAGATGGAGAGAGTGGGAAGAGCTGAGAGGAAATGAGAGGGTAATCATATGCCACTCCAAACCGAAACACACCACACGCCTCCCTTCATCTCAGTTCAACTAAGACAAATGCTTTCTCTCTCTCTCCATCCCTCCCTCTCCCTCCATCCATCCGTCTCTCTCCATCGCTCCATCTCCTTTGAGTGGTGGTCTTCCAATGTTCTGTCTGTGTGTTCAACCCCCTCCCAGCTCCTGTCCTATTGTACCATGAGCTCATCATTATTCAGGAAGCTTGTTTGAAGTGTGTGAAGTGCGGAGAACGTTTGGTAATGTGTATGTGTGTGTGGACTAAGTGCAGAAATTCCATTCAGTGTGTTCTGTTTCATGTTCAGATCTGCTAATTAATACATGGTTGTAATTGAGATACAGGTAGCTGATAAATACATGGTTATATTAGAGATACAGGTAGCTGATAAATACATGGTTATATTAGAGATACAGGTAGCTGATTAATACATGGTTATATTAGAGATACAGGTAGCTGATTAATACATGGTTATATTAGAGATACAGGTAGCTGATTAATACATGGTTATATTAGAGATACAGGTAGCTGATTAATACATGGTTATATTAGAGATACAGGTAGCTGATTAATACATGGTTATATTAGAGATACAGGTAGCTGATAAATACATGGTTATATTAGAGATACAGGTAGCTGATTAATACATGGTTATATTAGAGATACAGGTAGCTGATTAATACATGGTTATATTAGAGATACAGGTAGCTGATTAATACATGGTTATATTAGAGATACAGGTAGCTGATAAATACATGGTTATATTAGAGATACAGGTAGCTGATAAATACATGGTTATATTAGAGATACAGGTAGCTGATTAATACATGGTTATATTAGAGATACAGGTAGCTGATAAATACATGGTTATATTAGAGATACAGGTAGCTGATAAACATCAGCATGAGCTTTGGTTGCGAATGGAATGAACTTTGAACTCTTATTTCAAGACAGAAGTGATACCTCCTAGCCATTGAGTTAGCGGCCGCAGCTGCAAACGCAGGTTAGGAAGGAACAGACAGAGTATCCCATCTACCACACAACGACGTTACTACAACTTATCCAAGTGACCATCAGAGACATTCTTCAAAGGACAAAGGACTCGGTTTGGCAACACGGCCTTCCATCTACCACCAACCTACTGAAGCGCAGCTCAGAGTAAATATTTATTGCATTTTCCTTTTCCAAATGGGCGGTAATTTAGAATGCATAAGATACTGTATTTACGATAGCACAGCTTCTTCCCTTTGTTCCCCAGTCTCCCGCTCTTTCACTCAAACCCCGCCCCTTTTCCTTTGTGTAACAAGCTGTCATATCTGTTCCGCCCGCTAGTGACGTTTTCCTATGACGTAAAGAATTATCCAGGTATAATTAATTCTTTGTATATGTAATTATGTGTGATTAGTTAGGTATTTAGTAAATAAATAATTAAACCCAATTTTGTATTGCTGATTCAACTTGTTAGCCAGGATTCTTGCAGATAACCAAGAATTTACAACTTTCAGATTATGAGACTGAAGTAAAATGAGGATTAATGTTGACTGCTATTGATGTAAAATATTATTAGTTCTTTATAGTTTATTCGGAAGATAACAGCTCTATGAATATTATTTTGTGGTGCCCGACTCTCTAGTTAATTACATTTACATGATTAGCTCAATCAGGTGATATTAATTACGGAGAAATTATTTTATAGAATAGCATGTCATAGCAATTAATCCGGCATAGCCAAAGACACGACATTATATATGTAGTATATATGATATAGTAGTAGGTATATATGAATATAGTAGTAGTTATATATGTAGTATATATGATATAGTGGTAGGTATATATGGATATAGTAGTAGTTACATATTGTGGCAGACCAGGGGGTTTGGTCAAGACGTTTACACAGATCAGACAAGGACAGAGTAGGAGTAGCTCAGTTTCAAGGGTGTTTATTTAAATAATAAATAAAAAAGAAAAGGATAGGTCCCCCCATGAGACCCTCTCCGGGATACCGTCTTCGTGTCTTGCTCTATCCACAAAAACTGAACTCCCTCCTCATACCTCTGCAGCCGTCCCCAACTATACGGGAGTCCTTTCTTCCCCCACTCTCCCTGTGTGCTGCCCTTCTGGCAGCTTTATGGGCCTTGCACAGCTGGTGAGCAATCTTCCCTTGATTACTCACCAACTCCCAATCAGTCCCAATTAGTCCTGGCCGGTGAGCCCGTCGAGACCTGGCACATCCTCCCGACCTTGGCTGTTGTTAGGAATATTATGAATAAATTACTAAACAATATCCTCATTTTAAATAGAACTGTAAACTAAGTAAACTTATACTCTGTTTTATTATATTTGATTAACAATATGAGTTCATAATAAGGGATTATGTGGCATGAACAGGGAGTAATTAAATATAACGATTACCATTCCAAACTAGTCTGGAGAGGAGTGGGTTAAGTAAGCAGATAGGGTTGTTAACCTATGGTTGAACCGACGAAACTGAGCTCTGGGGTGTTTTAGATAAGGCAGTGAGTGCATTCCTAGGTTTTCTGTTAATTAGAACTGTCAGCTAAGTGGTGATCGATAATGGTGAGGGATCAAGAGTTAATTCAGTTATGTTGTATGACCTGTGAGTGTGTTAGTGAGTTGGAATGAACTTTTAAACTCACTTAATTCTAGGTCGGGAGGAGGGGATTCATTCTAGAAGCAATGAAATGACATCATGTTATTGTATATAAACTGTTGCTCGTGGTAACGTGGCAGCGCGCTCCAAGAATAAATTCTGTTACCTATTATTGATAAGACTGGTCTCCGTCTATTTTATGCAAACAAGAATCTTACAAATTCTCATAAAATAGATTAAGGGAATTCAATTAATGAAAACATATTGGAATAATTCAATTACAGTAACAGCTGTGGATGATGATATCATTCAGATAGGTCGCTGGGTACTGCTGGTGGGGTTGAAGTACTCTGTTCATCAGTTGCTGGAATGTGGGCGGGACTCCGTGGGGACCGAACGAAAACGCCGTCTTCTCCTGGGAGGAGGCTGCCAATGGTACCTGCCTTTGGTCTTTGGTCAGGTCAAGGGTGCTGATGTACCGGGCCTTTCCCAATCGGTCGATGAACTCGTCCACCCTCGGCATGGGGTAGGCGTGGAATAAGCTTATGTCGTTCACACCCCGGAAATCATTACAGAAGCGGAGGCTACCGAGGACTCTTCAATGACCCCCATCCTCAGCATAGCCTCCACTTCTTGTTTCACGGCCTTCCTTTGGGCCAATGGTATCTGATATGGCCTCTTTCGTACTATTTCCCCGGGCCGGGTACGGATGTGGTGTTCAATGAGGGTTGTGCGGCCTGGCGTGTTCCGATCAATCCCTGAGCTCTTGCTTCTGGGCCGGGTCAAGGTCCTCATTGCTCGGGACCACCACTGGTACCGTTGGCGTCCTGGGTCCCGGCCATAACACGGCCAAGGCTGTCCTCTCGTGCCAGTTCTTCAGCAGTTTCACGTGGTAAATCTGTTAGGGTTTCCATCTCCTCGGTTTCTGTACACGGTAATTGACAGGTCCCAACTTCTCGATCATCTCATATGGCCCGTGCCATGTTGCCAGGAACTTACTTTTGGCCGTGGGGATTAAGACCGACAACCAGTCTCCCACCTGGAATTCTCAGGGCTGGGCTCCCCGATTGTAGACCTGGGCTTGGTGAGTTGGGCCTTCCCCTTATGTTCCCTCACGACTGGCCATATGGCTGTCATCCGCTCCCTCATCGTCTCCATGTGCTCTACCACGCTGCGTAATGGGGTAGGTAGGGCTTCCCACACCTCCTTAGCGACGGCCAGTAGGCTGTGTGGCCTCCTCCCGCAGAGGATTTCAACAGGGGAAAACCCAGTGGAGGACTGGGGTACTTCTCGGATTGAGAACATTAGGTGGGGTAGTAAGCTGGTCCCAGTTGTTCCCGTCCTGCCTGATAACCTTCCACAGCATTTGTTTGAGCATTTTATTGAAGTGCTCGATGAGCCCATCCATCTGCGGGTGAATGACATCACAGGGTTGTGATGGAGCTCATATAATTAAAGATGGACTTTATGATAACTCTGACTTGTGTGTGGTTTGCTCTCATGATTTGGTAAATACAGGAAATTTCCATGACATTTGGCAACGAGGAGGGGATGTGAATCTTCACTCGGTGACCGTTCCTGACGATCTAGGTAAATAAATCGTGCACGAGGGATCCCCTAAACTTGGGATCTTAGGGAAACCACACTTCGGGAACGAATCAGATGGACCAACCTTTGCTCTGAGAGGAAGCGAGCCGAGTGGATACCACATCTCGAACTGAGTTTTTTTTAAAGAAAAAGGTGAGCGAACCACACACAGATTTGAAGTCGAGTTTTTTTATCATGCCTGTTACGTATACTCTGAGCGTGAATTCCTTTGTAAGGAAGGCACCTTGGCGGTGTAAGCAGGGCTGAGTCAGGGGAGAGTAATCTGAGGGTTTGTGGACTCAAAAGATACTCTGCCACTGTCCGGTTGCGAGTGACCAAGAGCCGTCCTGACACTGAATTGATCACAGTGGGGATTTGATGCGGTCTGTCGGGGTGAGGGGCCAAGAGGACTGTGTATTCTAGGTGAAAACACGGCATTTGGTGAAGCCCTATTGGAAGAAGGACCTCATTCTGTGCGTCTGTGTGATTGTCTAAGTGACCTTCAGAGGTGGTGAATTCCAATTATTTTAAATGTGCTAGCCAGGTATGCCCTGGGTTACTCTGTGTGAGTATTTTGTTATGGGATCACTAGGTAATAGTTGTCGGACCGTTCTGTGTGAGCGGGGTAGGGTTAACTCTGTGTGAGTACCTTTCAAATATGTTCTGATGTTCTGTGTGGACGTCTGACCAGTTCTGTGTGAACTTCTGACCAATCCTGTGTGGGTGATCCTTAAAGTTCTGTGTGAGTACCTAAGATTTCTTAAGTTTTACATGGATTCTGTGAATTATTTGAAATTATGATAAATTGTATGTGTGTATAATCAATTACTAGAGATTTGATAAAGTAATGCTGAGAATAATTAGATACAATTTAAACCACCCATTCGTAGACGTACGTAGGTTTTGAGTTGGTATCTTAAATGGATAATTTGATAAAGATGAGGTTTTAAGCACTATTAAAATAGTCTACAAAATCTGGGAAATTGAGCTCTAGAAACTGATTAGAGTGTGTCCACTTTTGGTTATTTTACCCTAACGATGTAACTATAAAACGCATATTGGATTATCTCCATCTGGGTGAAACATTTGAAATTAAACTGCCCTTAAGGTCTGAACATGTTATATTTTTTCTTCCCAAATATGAGAGAAGTTGCGGGATTTATTGAATAAACTGAATAAAGTTAGAGAGAATTAAGAGGGAATCTCGACGTAATTTATAATGTCGTACAAAGCCTAAGGTTTTCCATCAAACTAATTATCATTGCGTGATTAATGTGATGTAGTAAAGTAATTGAAATACGTTGCATAAGTAAACATAATCTACTTTTATTAAAAGGCGCAATATCTGTTTCCTAGTCATTATCTGTCGATTTTATTCTTTGATTGCTAATCTATTCATTTGGCATTTGAGAATCAAAGCTGGAGTAACGCTTGTACATTTAGATTTGGGCTATTTTTTCATCTGGGAATTGCCGATAGTGACGTGTTTTGATTTTACTTGTAAATTGGGTTTATTTGCGGAGAATCTCAGTTTTTCGCATGGTATTGGTGGTTCAGTGGTAGAATTCTCGCCTGCCACGCGGGAGGCCGGGGTTCCGTTCCCAGTTAATGTGCTAACTGAATTCTGAGTTTTTGATTGTAAATAATCTATTTGTATGTTTTGCCTGGAAAGTTATGGTCGCTAGTGTTTGTATAAGAGATCAATTGAACGTTTTCAAAAGATTGTTTAGGTTAAATTGATAGACTAATTCAACTTAAAATAATAACGAAGCGAATTTTGATGCAAGACGATGTCTGTTCACTAAATTATCTGCTGGAATAATGTATTGAGAATTGAGTCGTATTTAAATTACTGTATCAATAGAGAAGACAGTTACCTAAGTTAAAGAAATTCTGAATAATAGCGGGGAGAGGATGGCGATAGGAAGTGATTACCGAAAGGATTTTCATTCTTATAGATTGACTGACGCATGTTATAATTTTGGCGCTGCGTGTGTTATTTTTAAAGAAATAGGATACATTTCATAAGTGTGAAGAGCAAAGAGAAGAGGAAGTTATAAAGTTGGGCTTTTAATCTTACATAGAGGTAAGGAAAAACGTTGAAATGAGAGGGGTTATATATTTTTGCCCAATGGGAAAAAAGAAAGTATGGAAGAGAGTTAGTTGCTATGTTGGCTACTAATTGTCAGGGTAAGTTGCTGGATGCAGGTAGATTGTTGTAGAATAACGTACATTTGCGTTATTAGTTTGAATATACAATAACCTTACTCTAATTGTTTTGACCGTTGTTCAGGTACACTCTTTTTCTGTACTTCTAGCAGTATAATTTTGATTGCCAGATGTTGATTGGGTTTTATTTGGCTGTAAGAAAGAGAGATCTGAAAGTTGTGAGTGAGTAAGACATTGTGAGAATGGATTCTGATGATTATTGATTCTTGGTTTGATTGTTTAAGTAACACCAGTTCATTTGAGCAGGAAAGTTCATGTAATCTAACATTATAGTATGTTTCCATTATGTGGAACAATGTCAGGTCATTAAAGGTGATTGCTGGATTGAGTAGTATGAGAGCCTGTTGGCAGAAGACTGAATGGGTATGAATGTTGAAAAGCAAGCTTGGGCCAAACTAGTAAACTAATATGTTAAGTGGGGGAGTATCATAGATTTTAATTATAGTGTTGTTACCGCAATAGTCAAAACAATTTCATATGTTTTGGGAAATTAGCTAGGTTGAATTTGGTTATTTGAGTTCCTTTATTATTTGTTTTTTAAAAGAAAGGTTGGAATCAAGTATGATGCCTTAGCACTTAAAATCAGATACCACCAGGAGTTTTTTCCACCAGTAGTTGTTTTGTGAGGAACACGCAGACTGTGTTTTATTTTATTGAGATGTAAACATGAGTCTCTGAGCAATTTTGTCATCTGAACCATTATAGTGGTGAGTTCTTGTGTAGTTTGTTATTTGCATGAATTTATCACTGTATCATCTGCATACATTGGAATTTCAGACCCTGTACAGACTAAAGGAAGATCATTAATGGATGTGCTGAACAGTATTGACCTTTGGGGAATGAAAGCTTTGTGGATATGAGTGGGAAAAAATAATACGTTTGTTTTGATTTTTACGCTGATGAGACAGCGCCGACTTTTGAAAGATTTTAGATTTGTTAAAAAAAATCAGGATCGTTTTTACTAAATTTATATCAACAGGTTGACATTATTAGATTGCTGATTAAAGGTTTGTTTTAGGAGTTGATTTAACTTAATTAAACATTGTATCATACATGAACAAACTTTATTTGACTCTTTGCAAACTTGAATCCATTTATCCGGAGGCATTCATTGTAGCTGGGGATTTTAACAAGGCTAATCTGAAAACAAGACTCCCTAAATTTTATCAGCATATCGATTGCGCAACTAGGGCTGGAGAAACCTTGGATCATTGCTATTCTAACTTCCGCGACGCATATAAGGCCCTGCCCCACCCTCCTTTCGGAAAAGCTGACCACGACTCCATTTTGTTGATCTCTGCTACAGACAGAAACTAAAACAAGAAGCTCCCGCGCTGAGGTCTGTTCAACGCTGGTCCGACCAATCTGATTCCACACTCCAAGATTGCTTCCATCACGTGGACTGGGATATGTTTCGTATTGCATCAGACAACAACATTGACGAATACGCTGATTCGGTGAGCGAGTTCATTAGAACGTGCGTTGAAGATGTCGTTCCCATAGCAACGATTAAAACATTCCCAAACCAGAAACCGTGGATTGATGGCAGCATTCGCGTGAAACTGAAAGCCCGAACCACTGCTTTTAATCAGGGCAAGGTGACCGGAAACATGAACGAATACGAATTCCCTCCGCAAGGCAATCAAACAAGCTAAGCGTCAGTATAGAGACAAAGTAGAATCTCAATTCAATGGCTCAGACACAAGAGGTATGTGGCAGGGTCTACAGTCAATCACGGATTACAAAAAGAAAATCAGCCCCGTCACGGACCAGGATGTCTTGCTCCCAGGCAGACTAAATCACTTTTTTGCCCGCTTTGAGGACAATACAGTGCCACTGACACGGCCCGCAACTAAAACATGCGGACTCTGCTTCACTGCAGCCGACGTGTCAACCCTCGCAACGCTGCAGGCCCAGACGGCATCCCCAGCCGCGCCCTCAGAGCATGCGCAGACCAGCTGGCTGGTGTGTTTACGGACATATTCAATCAATCCCTATCCCAGTCTGTTTTTCCCACATGCTTCAAGAGGGCCACCATTGTTCCTGTTCCCAAGAAAGCTAAGGTAACTGAGCTAAATGACTACCGCCCCGTAGCACTCACTTCCGTCATCATGAAGTGCTTTGAGAGACTAGTCAAGGACCATATCACCTCCACCCTACCTGACAACCTAGACCCACTCCAATTTGCTTACCGCCCAAATAGGTCCACATACGATGCAATCTCAACCACACTGCACACTGCCCTAACCCATCTGGACAAGAGGAATACCTATGTGAGAATGCTGTTCATCGACTACAGCTCGGCATTTAACACCATAGTGCCCTCCAAGCTCGTCATCAAGCTCGAGACCCTGGGTCTCGACCCCGCCCTGTGCAACTGGGTACTGGACTTCCTGACGGGCCGCCCCCAGGTGGTGAGGGTAGGCAACAACATTTTCACCCCGCTGATCCTCAACACTGGGGCCCCACAAGGGTGCGTTCTGAGCCGTCTCCTGTACTTCCTGTTCACCCACGACTGCATGGCCATGCACGCCTCCAACTCAATCATCAAGTTTGCGGACGACACAACAGTGGTAGGCTTGATTACCAACAACGACGAGATGGCCTACAGGGAGGAGGTGAGGGCCCTCGGAGTGTGGTGTCAGGAAAATAACCTCACACTCAACGTCAACAAAACTAAGGAGATGATTGTGGACTTCAGGAAACAGCAGAGGGAACACCCCCCTATCCACATTGATGGAACAGTAGTGGAGAGGGTAGTAAGTTTTAAGTTCCTCGGCGTATACATCACAGACAAACTGAATTGGTCTACCCACACAGACAGCATCGTGAAGAAGGCGCAGCAGCGCCTCTTCAACCTCATGAGGCTTAAGAAATTCGGCTTGTCACCAAAAGCACTCACAAACTTCTACAGATGCACAATCGAGAGCATCCTGTCGGGCTGTATCACCGCCTGGTACGGCAACTGCTCCGCCCACAACCGTAAGGCTCTCCAGAGGGTAGTGAGGTCTGCACAACGCATCACCGGGGGCAAACTACTTGTCCTCCAGGATACCTACACCACCCGATGTCACAGGAAGGCCATAAAGATCATCAAGGACAACAACCACCCGAGCCACTGCCTGTTCACCCCGCTATCATCCAGAAGGCGAGGTCAGTACAGGTACATCAAAGCTGGGACCGAGAGACTGAAAAACAGCTTCTATCTCAAGGCCATCAGACTGTTAAACAGCCACCACTAACATTGAGTGGCTGCTACCAACACACTGACTCAACTCCAGCCACTTTAATAATGGGAATTGATGGGAAATGGTGTAAAATATATCACTAGCCACTTTAAACAATGCTACCTAATATAATGTTTACATACCCTACATTATTCATCTCATATGTATATGTATATACTGTACTCTATATCATCTACTGCATCTTTATGTAATACATGTATCACTAGCCACTTTAACTATGCCACTTTGTTTACATACTCATCTCATATGTATATACTGCACTCAATACCATCTACTGTATCTTGCCTATGCCGCTCTGTACCATCACTCATTCATATATCTTTATGTACATATTCTTTATCCCCTTACACTTGTGTCTATAAGGTAGTAGTTTTGGAATTGTTAGCTAGATTACTTGTTGGTTATTACTGCATTGTCGGAACTAGAAGCACAAGCATTTCGCTACACTCGCATTAACATCTGCTAACCATGTGTATGTGACAAATAAAATTTGATTTGATACATATACATTGATGTTGATTAAAACTTATGATTAATGATTTGAGGTACAGTGGAATTATCATTAGGTTTGGTTTATAGTTCACGTTTGAGTTTCTGAATCGATGTAGTGTAATGAATACTAAGTGTTTTGTGGTTTCTCCGGGAAAATGGGTATTTCAGTCTCTCTTTGGAATGTTTCCAGGGACTATACTCTTGGGGAGAGTGAGTGCGATTGAGGCCATAAACTACCACATTGAAAAGGACCTGGAAGTTGTTTGTTTTAGTGCAAAGGTATTTTAAAGGGGCACTCACCACATGGGATTTTAATGAGTTTTTATTTTCTGAGTTTTCATTACACACGCTAATTATTTTGATAAAGGAATGTTCTGGGGACATGGAAATACCAAAATGTTGGAACTAGTTGACTATTGTTTGCAATTTGTTTAATATAGTGAAAAACACTGCTTTGAAGGGTTTTGTATGACCTATGACCTGCTGATGACTTTCCGTTGTGGCTTGATCACCCGCATTGGAAAGCCATTTGGATAATGAATTTATGGTCATTTGTAATACTGCCTTCAAGATCATTTTGTGTAATTGGTAAATATGTTTCTTAGCCATATTTGTAATTTGGACCACTGTGAAGAGGGAGAGGGCCTTGCTTTTAACTAAGGGTATGCTGCTTTAAGTCTATTTTCCTATGACCATAGGGGTTAAATAATTTTTCTTTCTGGAGTTTTTTTCAGTTTAGTGATTTTAATTTGATTAGGTTAGCTGAAATTTTGTTTTATATATTTATTTTTCTTTTTGCACACTACGGCCTTGGGCATCCTTCCCGTAGCGCTGTCCGTTCAAACGTACAGAGGTATGTTTCGATGTCATCGTCTTCCGTTAGCTTGATTAAAAACTGGTTGGGATGTGATTCAGGAGACTCTCCTCCTTGCAGCTTCCTGATTTCCTCAACGAGGCAGACATTTTGTAATCGCTGATCCTCCAGTGTTCGTTCCTGAACCGCCTGTTGTGTTTGTTGGGCCCAGCCGAAATGAGCTATCAACTCGTTCATGCTGATGCTGTGTAAACATCAATCCTGATCTGACCACGTTGTAAGATTACCTGCATTCTCCACCACTTGTGGCAGACCAGAGGGTTTGGTCAAGACGTTTACACAGATCAGACACAGACAGAGTAGGATTAGCTCGGATTCAAGGGTGTTTATTTAAATAATAAATCAAAAGGAAAAGGATAGGTCTCCCCATGAGACCCTCTCCGGAATACTGTCTTCGGGTCTTGCTGTATCCTGTCGGGCACAAAAACTGAACTCCCTCCCCATACCTCTGCAGCCGTCCCCAACTATACGGGAGTCCTTTCTTCCCCCACTCTCCCTGTGTGCTGCCCTTCTGGCAGCTTTATGGGCCTTGCACAGCTGGTGAGCAATCAGCCCTTGATTACTCACCAACTCCCAATCAGCCCCAATTAGTCCTGGCCGGAGAGCCCGTCGAGACCTGGCACATCCAGCAGATGGAGCCATCGCCTCATGATGTATACTCCGTCTGTCACCAGGCCTCGACGAGTCTCCCCCTGGTGGCTGACCTGCTGTACGCCACAATATGTAGTGTATATGAATATAGTTATAGTAGTTATAGTTATATATGTATTATATATAATATATATATATAATGTATTATATATGAATATAGTAGCAGCGTGTGTATATATATATATATGAATATAGTAGTGGTTATATATGTAGTATACATGAATATAGTAGTAGTGTGTATATGTAGTGTATATGAATATAGTAGTAGTCTATATATGTAGTATATATGAATATAGTAGTAGTTATATACAGTTGAAGTCAGAAGTTTACATACACTTAGGTTGCAGTCATTAAAACTTGTTTTTCAACCACTACACAAATATCTTGTTAACAAACTATAGTTTTGGCAAGTCGGTTAGGACATCTACTTTGTGCATGACACAAGTAATTTTTCCAACAATTGTTTACAGACAGATTATTTCACTTATATTTCACTGTATCACAATTCCAGTGGGTCAGATGTTTAAATACACTAAGTTGACTATGCCTTTCAACAGCTTGAAAATTCCAGAAAATTATGTCATGTCTTTAAAAGCTTCTGATAGGCTTATTGACATCATTTGAGTCAATTGGAGGTGTACCTGTGGATGTATTTCAAGGCCCACCTTCAACTCAGTGCCTCTTTGCTTGACATCATGAAAATCAAAAGAAATCAGCCAAGACCTCAGGAAAAATAATTGTAGACCTCCACAAGTCTGGTTCATCCTTGAGAGCAATTTCCAAACGCCTGAAGGTACCACGTTAATCTGTACAAACAATAGTATGCAAGTATAAACAACATGGGACCACGCAGCCATCATACCGCTCAGGAACGAGATGCGTTCTGTCTCCTAGAGATGAACATACTTTGGTGTGAAACGTGCAAATCAATCCCAGAACAACAGCGAAGGACCTTGTGAAGATGCTGGAGGAAACAGGTACAAAAGTATCTATATCCACAGTAAAACGAGTCCTAAATCGACATAACCTGAAAGGCCACTCAGCAAGGAAGAAGCCACTGCTCCTAAACCGCCATAAAAAAGCCAGACTACGGTTAACAACTGCACATGGGGACAAAGATCATACTTTTTGGAGAAATGTCCTCTGGTCTGATGAAACAAAAATCGAACTGTTTGGCCATAATGACCATCATTATGTTTGGAGGAAAAAGCGGGAGGCTTGCAAGCCGAAGAACACCATCCCAATCGTGAAACACATGGGTGGCAGCATCATGTTGTGGGGATGCTTTGCTGCATGAGGGACTGGTGCACTTCACAAAATAGATGGCATCATAAGGCAGGAAAATGATGTGGATATATTAAAGCAACATCTCAAGACATCAGGCAGGAAGTTAAAGCTTGGTCGCAAATGGGTCTTCCAAATGGACATTGACCCCAAGCATACATCCAAAGTTGTGGCAAAATGGCTTAAGGACAACAAAGTCAAGTTATTGGACTGGCCATCACAAATGTCTGACCTCAATCCTATAGAAAATTTGTGGGCAGAACTGAAAAAGTGTGTGCGAGCAAGGAGGCCTACAAACCTGACTCAGTTACACCAGCTCTGTCAGCATTTTTACTAGGATTAAATGTCAGAAATTGTGAAAAAGTGAGTTTAAATGTACTTTGCTAAGGTGTATGTAAACTTCCGACTTCAACTGTATGTCGTGTACATTAATATATTAGTAGTTATATACATACAGTACCAGTCAAACATTTTAGAACACCTACTCATTCCAGGGTTTTTATTTACTTTTACTATTTCTACATTGTAGAATAATAGTGAACACATCAAAACTATGAAATAACACATATGGAATCAAAGTAGCCACCCTTTGCCTTGATGACAGCTTTGCACATTCTTAGCATTCTCTCAACCAGCTTCACCTGGAATGATTTTCAAACGGTCTTGAAGGAGTTCCAACAAATGTTGAGCACTTGTTGGCTGCTTTTCCTTTACTCTGCGGTCCGACTCATCCCAAACCATATCACACCCTGATCTGTTTCACCTGTCTTTGTGCTTGTCTCCGACCCTCTCCAGGTGTCGCCCATCTTCCCTATTATCCCCATTGTATTTATACCCGTGTTCTGTTTGTATGTTGCCAGTTCGTTTTGTTTTGTGAAATCTACCAGAGTTTTCCCCTTTGCTCCTGTCTGTTCTAGTTCCTGTTTTCTAGTTTTCCCAGTTTTGACCATTCTGCCTGCCCTGAGCCTGCCTGCCGTTCTGTACCTTGCCACACCACACTGGATTATTGACCTCTGCCTGCTCTGACCCTGAGACTGCTTGCCGTTCTGGACCTTTTGCACCCTATCTGGATTACTGACCTCTGCCTGCCCTTGACCTGCCGTTTTGCCTGCACCTGTACTGGTAATAAACTTTTGTTAGTTCAACACCGTCTGCAGTCTACTCCTGTAAAGTAATTTACTATATTGCTCGTTGTGCTTCTTTGTAAACACGTGGCTCAAACTGCAGGTTTGGGAAACTAGTAAAGTAAACTAATCTAACAGGTGAAATGATGAACACGATCTGCTTGATCTATTACCAATGAGATGACTGATAGCATTTCTTTAACAAGGTACTAATATTACAATGATAGAGAACCACTGGGTTTAGAGCTAAAGAGAAACACTGGGTTTAGAGCTATAGAGAACCACTGGGTTTAGAGCTAAAGAGAAACACTGGGTTTAGAGTTATAGAGAACCACTGGGTTAAGAGCTATAGAGAAGCATTGGGTTTAGAGCTATAGAGAAGCACTGGGGTTAGAGCTATAGAGAACCACTGGGTTTAGAGCTATAGAGAACCACTGGGTTTAGAGCTATAGAGAAACACTGGGTTTAGAGCTATAGAGAACAACTGGGTTAAGAGCTATAGAGAACAACTGGGTTTAGAGCTATAGAGAACCACTGGGTTAAGAGCTATAGAGAACAACTGGGTTTAGAGCTATAGAGAACACTGGGATTAGAGCTATATAGAGAAGCACTGGCTTTGGAGAGGCAGAGAAGCGCTGGGTTTAGAGCTATAGAGAACACTGGGATTAGAGCTATATAGAGAAGCACTGGCTTTGGAGCGGCAGAGAAGCGCTGGATTTAGAGCTATAGAGAACACTGGGTTTAGAGCTATATAGAAACACTGGGTGTAGAGCTATATAGAAACACTGGGTTTAGAGCTATAGAGAACACTGGGTTTAGAGCTATATAGAAACACTGGGTTTAGAGCTATAGAGAAGCAGTGGGTTTAGAACTATAGAGAACCACTGGGTTAAGAGCTATAGAGAAAACTGGGTTTAGAGCTATATAGAGAACACTGGGTTAAGAGCTATAGAGAAGCACTGGCATAGTGCGACAGAGAACCACTGGCTTGGTGCGACAGAGAAGCACTGGGTTTAGAGCTATAGAGAACACAGGGTTTATAGCTATATAGAAAAACTGGGGTTAGCGCTATAGAGAAACACTGGGTTTAGAGTTATATAGAACACTGGGTTTAGAGCTATAGAGAACACTGGGATTAGAGCTATATAGAGAAGCACTGGCTTTGGAGAGGCAGAGAAGCGCTGGGTTTAGAGCTATAGAGAACACTGGGATTAGAGCTATATAGAGAAGCACTGGCTTTGGAGCGGCAGAGAAGCGCTGGGTTTAGAGCTATAGAGAACACTGGGTTTAGAGCTATATAGAAACACTGGGTGTAGAGCTATAGAGAAACACTGGGTTTAGAGCTATATAGAACACTGGGTTTAGAGCTATAGAGAACACTGGGATTAGAGCTATATAGAGAAGCACTGGCTTTGGAGAGGCAGAGAAGTGCTGGGTTTAGAGCTATAGAGAACACAGGGATTAGAGCTATATAGAGAAGCAATGGCTTTGGAGTGGCAGAGAAGCGCTGGGTTTAGAGCTATAGAGAACCACTGGGTTTAGAGCTATATAGAAACACTGGGTGTAGAGCTATATAGAAACACTGGGTTTAGAGCTATAGAGAACACTGGGTTTAGAGCTATATAGAAACACTGGGTTTAGAGCTATAGAGAAGCAGTGGATTTAGAGCTATAGAGAACCACTGGGTTTAGAGCTATAGAGAACCACTGGGTTTAGAGCTATAGAGAACCACTGGGTTAAGAGCTATAGAGAAGCACTGGGTTTAGAGCTATAGAGAAGCACTGGGTTTAGAGCTATAGAGAACCACTGGGTTTAGAGCTATAGAGAACCACTGGGTTAAGAGCAATAGAGAACCACTGGGTTTAGAGCTATAGCGAACCACTGGGTTAAGAGCTATAGAGAACGACTGGGTTTAGAGCTATAGAGAACCACTGGGTTAAGAGCTATAGAGAACACTGGGTTTAGAGCTATAGAGAAGCACTGGGTTTAGAGCTATAGAGAAACACTGGGTTTAGAGTTATATAGAACACTGGGTTTAGAGCTATAGAGAACACTGGGATTAGAGCTATATAGAGAAGCACTGGCTTTGGAGAGGCAGAGAAGCGCTGGGTTTAGAGCTATAGAGAACACTGGGATTAGAGCTATATAGAAACACTGGGTGTAGAGCTATAGAGAAACACTGGGTTTAGAGCTATATAGAACACTGGGTTTAGAGCTATAGAGAACACTGGGTTTAGAGCTATATAGAGAAGCACTGGCTTTGGAGAGGCAGAGAAGCGCTGGGTTTAGAGCTATAGAGAACACTGGGATTAGAGCTATATAGAGAAGCACTGGCTTTGGAGCGGCAGAGAAGCGCTGGGTTTAGAGCTATAGAGAACACTGGGTTTAGAGCTATATAGAAACACTGGGTGTAGAGCTATATAGAAACACTGGGTTTAGAGCTATAGAGAACACTGGGTTTAGAGCTATATAGAAACACTGGGTTTAGAGCTATAGAGAAGCAGTGGATTTAGAGCTATAGAGAACCACTGGGTTTAGAGCTATAGAGAACCACTGGGTTTAGAGCTATAGAGGACCACTGGGTTAAGAGCTATAGAGAAGCACTGGGTTTAGAGCTATAGAGAAGCACTGGGTTTAGAGCTATAGAGAACCACTGGGTTTAGAGCTATAGAGAACCACTGGGTTAAGAGCAATAGAGAACCACTGGGTTTAGAGCTATAGAGAAGCACTGGGTTTAGAGCTATAGAGAACCACTGGGTTTAGAGCTATAGAGAACCACTGGGTTAAGAGCAATAGAGAACCACTGGGTTTAGAGCTATAGAGAACCACTGGGTTTAGAGCTATAGAGAAAACTGGGTTTAGAGATATATAGAGAACACTGGGTTAAGAGCTATAGAGAAGCACTGGCATAGTGCGACAGAGAACCACTGGCTTGGTGCGACAGAGAAGCACTGGGGTTAGAGCTATAGAGAACACAGGGTTTATAGCTATATAGAAAAACTGGGGTTAGCGCTATAGAGAAACACTGGGTTTAGAGTTATATAGAACACTGGGTTTAGAGCTATAGAGAACACTGGGATTAGAGCTATATAGAGAAGCACTGGCTTTGGAGAGGCAGAGAAGCGCTGGGTTTAGAGCTATAGAGAACACTGGGATTAGAGCTATATAGAGAAGCACTGGCTTTGGAGCGGCAGAGAAGCGCTGGGTTTAGAGCTATAGAGAACACTGGGTTTAGAGCTATATAGAAACACTGGGTGTAGAGCTATAGAGAAACACTGGGTTTAGAGCTATATAGAACACTGGGTTTAGAGCTATAGAGAACACTGGGATTAGAGCTATATAGAGAAGCACTGGCTTTGGAGCGGCAGAGAAGCGCTGGGTTTAGAGCTATAGAGAACACTGGGTTTAGAGCTATATAGAAACACTGGGTGTAGAGTTATAGAGAAACACTGGGTTTAGAGCTATATAGAACACTGGGTTTAGAGCTATAGAGAACACTGGGATTAGAGCTATATAGAGAAGCACTGGCTTTGGAGAGGCAGAGAAGTGCTGGGTTTAGAGCTATAGAGAACACTGGGATTAGAGCTATATAGAGAAGCACTGGCTTTGGAGTGGCAGAGAAGCGCTGGGTTTAGAGCTATAGAGAACACTGGGTTTAGAGCTATATAGAAACACTGGGTGTAGAGCTATATAGAAACACTGGGTTTAGAGCTATAGAGAACACTGGGTTTAGAGCTATATAGAAACACTGGGTTTAGAGCTATAGAGAAGCAGTGGATTTAGAGCTATAGAGAACCACTGGGTTTAGAGCTATAGAGAACCACTGGGTTTAGAGCTATAGAGAACCACTGGGTTAAGAGCTATAGAGAAGCACTGGGTTTAGAGCTATAGAGAAGCACTGGGTTTAGAGCTATAGAGAACCACTGGGTTTAGAGCTATAGAGAACCACTGGGTTAAGAGCAATAGAGAACCACTGGGTTTAGAGCTATAGCGAACCACTGGGTTAAGAGCTATAGAGAACGACTGGGTTTAGAGCTATAGAGAACCACTGGGTTAAGAGCTATAGAGAACACTGGGTTTAGAGCTATAGAGAAGCACTGGGTTTAGAGCTATAGAGAAACACTGGGTTTAGAGTTATATAGAACACTGGGTTTAGAGCTATAGAGAACACTGGGATTAGGGCTATATAGAGAAGCACTGGCTTTGGAGAGGCAGAGAAGCGCTGGGTTTAGAGCTATAGAGAACACTGGGATTAGAGCTATATAGAAACACTGGGTGTAGAGCTATAGAGAAACACTGGGTTTAGAGCTATATAGAGAAGCACTGGCTTTGGAGAGGCAGAGAAGCGCTGGGTTTAGAGCTATAGAGAACACTGGGATTAGAGCTATATAGAGAAGCACTGGCTTTGGAGCGGCAGAGAACCGCTGGGTTTAGAGCTATAGAGAACACTGGGTTTAGAGCTATATAGAAACACTGGGTGTAGAGCTATAGAGAAACACTGGGTTTAGAGCTATATAGAACACTGGGTTTAGAGCTATAGAGAACACTGGGATTAGAGCTATATAGAGAAGCACTGGCTTTGGAGAGGCAGAGAAGTGCTGGGTTTAGAGCTATAGAGAACACTGGGATTAGAGCTATATAGAGAAGCACTGGCTTTGGAGTGGCAGAGAAGCGCTGGGTTTAGAGCTATAGAGAACACTGGGTTTAGAGCTATATAGAAACACTGGGTGTAGAGCTATATAGAAACACTGGGTTTAGAGCTATAGAGAACACTGGGTTTAGAGCTATATAGAAACACTGGGTTTAGAGCTATAGAGAAGCAGTGGATTTAGAGCTATAGAGAACCACTGGGTTTAGAGCTATAGAGAACCACTGGGTTTAGAGCTATAGAGAACCACTGGGTTAAGAGCTATAGAGAAGCACTGGGTTTAGAGCTATAGAGAAGCACTGGGTTTAGAGCTATAGAGAACCACTGGGTTTAGAGCTATAGAGAACCACTGGGTTAAGAGCAATAGAGAACCACTGGGTTTAGAGCTATAGCGAACCACTGGGTTAAGAGCTATAGAGAACGACTGGGTTTAGAGCTATAGAGAACCACTGGGTTAAGAGCTATAGAGAACACTGGGTTTAGAGCTATAGAGAACACTGGGATTAGAGCTATATAGAGAAGCACTGGCTTTGGAGAGGCAGAGAAGCGCTGGGTTTAGAGCTATAGAGAACACTGGGATTAGAGCTATACAGAAACACTGGGTGTAGAGCTATAGAGAAACACTGGGTTTAGAGCTATATAGAACACTGGGTTTAGAGCTATAGAGAACACTGGGTTTAGAGCTATATAGAGAAGCACTGGCTTTGGAGAGGCAGAGAAGCGCTGGGTTTAGAGCTATAGAGAACACTGGGATTAGAGCTATATAGAGAAGCACTGGCTTTGGAGCGGCAGAGAAGCGCTGGATTTAGAGCTATAGAGAACACTGGGTTTAGAGCTATATAGAAACACTGGGTGTAGAGCTATATAGAAACACTGGGTTTAGAGCTATAGAGAACACTGGGTTTAGAGCTATATAGAAACACTGGGTTTAGAGCTATAGAGAAGCAGTGGGTTTAGAACTATAGAGAACCACTGGGTTAAGAGCTATAGAGAACACTGGGTTTAGAGCTATAGAGAACACTGGGTTTAGAGCTATAGAGAAGCACTGGCTTTGAGCGACAGAGAACCACTGGCTTGGTGCGACAGAGAAGCACTGGGTTTAGAGCCAAAGAGAACCACTGGGTTTAGAGCTATAGAGAACACAGGGTTTATAGCTATATAGAAAAACTGTGGTTAGAGCTATAGAGAACACTGGGTTTAGAGCTATAGAGAACACTGGGATTAGAGCTATATAGAGAAGCACTGGCTTTGGAGAGGCATTGAAGCGCTGGGTTTAGAGCTATAGAGAACACTGGGATTAGAGCTATATAGAGAAGCACTGGCTTTGGAGCGGCAGAGAAGCGCTGGATTTAGAGCTATAGAGAACACTGGGTTTAGAGCTATATAGAAACACTGGGTGTAGAGCTATATAGAAACACTGGGTTTAGAGCTATAGAGAACACTGGGTTTAGAGCTATATAGAAACACTGGGTTTAGAGCTATAGAGAAGCAGTGGGTTTAGAACTATAGAGAACCACTGGGTTAAGAGCTATAGAGAACACTGGGTTTAGAGCTATAGAGAACACTGGGTTTAGAGCTATAGAGAAGCACTGGCTTTGAGCGACAGAGAACCACTGGCTTGGTGCGACAGAGAAGCACTGGGTTTAGAGCTATAGAGAACACAGGGTTTATAGCTATATAGAAAAACAGGGGTTAGAGCTATAGAGAAACACTGGGTTTAGAGTTATATAGAACACTGGGTTTAGAGCTATAGAGAACACTGGGATTAGAGCTATATAGAGAAGCACTGGCTTTGGAGAGGCAGACAAGCGCTGGGTTTAGAGCTATAGAGAACACTGGGATTAGAGCTATATAGAAACACTGGGTGTAGAGCTGTAGAGAAACACTGGGTTTAGAGCTATATAGAACACTGGGTTTAGAGCTATAGAGAACCACTGGGATTAGATCTATATAGAGAAGCACTGGCTTTGGAGAGGCAGAGAAGCGCTGGGTTTAGAGCTATAGAGAACACTGGGATTAGAGCTATATAGAGAAGCACTGGCTTTGGAGCGGCAGAGAAGCGCTGGGTTTAGAGCTATATAGAAACACTGGGTGTAGAGCTATATAGAAACACTGGGTTTAGAGCTATAGAGAACACTGGGTTTAGAGCTATATAGAAACACTGGGTTTAGAGCTATAGAGAAGCAGTGGATTTAGAGCTATAGAGAACCACTGGGTTTAGAGCTATAGAGAACCACTGGGTTTAGAGCTATAGAGAACACTGGGTTTAGAGCTATAGAGAAACACTGGCTTTGGAGCTATAGAGAAGCGCTGGGTTTAGAGCTATAGAGAAACACTGGGTTTAGAGCTATAGAGTACACTGGGTTTAGAGCTATAGAGAACACTGGGTTTATAGCTATATAGAGAAGCACTGGCTTTGGAGCGGCAGAGAAGCGCTGGGTTTAGAGCTATAGAGAACACTGGGTTTAGAGCTATATAGAAAAACACTGGGTTTAGAGCTATATAGAAACACTGGGTTTAGAGCTATAGAGAAACACTGGGTTTAGAGCTATAGAGAAACACTGGGTTTAGAGCTATAGAGAACACTGGGTTTATAGCTATATAGAGAAGCACTGGCTTTGGAGCGGCATAGAAGCGCTGTGTTTAGAGCTATAGAGAACCACTGGCTTGGTGCGACAGAGAACCACTGGCTTGGTGCGACAGAGATGCACTGGGTTTAGAGCTATAGAGAAACACTGGGTTTAGAGCTATAGAGAACACTGGGTTTAGAGCTATATAGAAACACTGGGTTTAGAGCTATAGAGAAGCAGTGGGTTTAGAACTATAGAGAACCACTGGGTTAAGAGCTATAGAGAACACTGGGTTTAGAGCTATAGAGAACACTGGGTTTAGAGCTATAGAGAAGCACTGGCTTTGAGCGACAGAGAACCACTGGCTTGGTGCGACAGAGAAGCACTGGGTTTAGAGCTATAGAGAACACAGGGTTTATAGCTATAGAGAACACAGGGTTTATAGCTATATAGAAAAACTGGGGTTAGAGCTATAGAGAAACACTGGGTTTAGAGTTATATAGAACACTGGGTTTAGAGCTATAGAGAACACTGGGATTAGAGCTATATAGAGAAGCACTGGCTTTGGAGAGGCAGACAAGCGCTGGGTTTAGAGCTATAGAGAACACTGGGATTAGAGCTATATAGAAACACTGGGTGTAGAGCTATAGAGAAACACTGGGTTTAGAGCTATATAGAACACTGGGTTTAGAGCTATAGAGAACACTGGGATTAGAGCTATATAGAGAAGCACTGGCTTTGGAGAGGCAGAGAAGCGCTGGGTTTAGAGCTATAGAGAACACTGGGATTAGAGCTATATAGAGAAGCACTGGCTTTGGAGCGGCAGACAAGCGCTGGGTTTAGAGCTATATAGAAACACTGGGTGTAGAGCTATATAGAAACACTGGGTTTAGAGCTATAGAGAACACTGGGTTTAGAGCTATATAGAAACACTGGGTTTAGAGCTATAGAGAAGCAGTGGATTTAGAGCTATAGAGAACCACTGGGTTTAGAGCTATAGAGAACCACTGGGTTTAGAGCTATAGAGGACCACTGGGTTAAGAGCTATAGAGAAGCACTGGGTTTAGAGCTATAGAGAAGCACTGGGTTTAGAGCTATAGAGAACCACTGGGTTTAGAGCTATAGAGAAGCACTGGGTTTAGAGCTATAGAGAACCACTGGGTTTAGAGCTATAGAGAACCACTGGGTTAAGAGCAATAGAGAACCACTGGATTTAGAGCTATAGAGAACCACTGGGTTAAGAGCTATAGAGAACAACTGGGTTTAGAGCTATTGAGAACCACTGGGTTAAGAGCTATAGAGAACACTGGGTTTAGAGCTATATAGAGAACACTGGGTTAAGAGCTATAGAGAAGCACTGGCTTTGTGCAACAGAGAACCACTGGCTTGGTGCGACAGAGAAGCACTGGGTTTAGAGCTAAAGAGAACCACTGGGTTTAGAGCTATAGAGAACACAGGGTTTATAGCTATATAGAAAAACTGTGGTTAGAGCTATAGAGAACACTGGGTTTAGAGCTATAGAGAACACTGGGATTAGAGCTATATAGAGAAGCACTGGCTTTGGAGAGGCAGAGAAGCGCTGGGTTTAGAGCTATAGAGAACACTGGGATTAGAGCTATATAGAGAAGCACTGGCTTTGGAGCGGCAAAGAAGCGCTGGATTTAGAGCTATAGAGAACACTGGGTTTAGAGCTATATAGAAACAGTGGATGTAGAGCTATATAGAAACACTGGGTTTAGAGCTATAGAGAACACTGGGTTTAGAGCTATATAGAAACACTGGGTTTAGAGCTATAGAGAAGCAGTGGGTTTAGAACTATAGAGAACCACTGGGTTAAGAGCTATAGAGAACACTGGGTTTAGAGCTATAGAGAACACTGGGTTTAGAGCTATAGAGAAGCACTGGCTTTGAGCGACAGAGAACCACTGGCTTGGTGCGACAGAGAAGCACTGGGTTTAGAGCTATAGAGAACACAGGGTTTATAGCTATATAGAAAAACAGGGGTTAGAGCTATAGAGAAACACTGGGTTTAGAGTTATATAGAACACTGGGTTTAGAGCTATAGAGAACACTGGGATTAGAGCTATATAGAGAAGCACTGGCTTTGGAGAGGCAGACAAGCGCTGGGTTTAGAGCTATAGAGAACACTGGGATTAGAGCTATATAGAAACACTGGGTGTAGAGCTATAGAGAAACACTGGGTTTAGAGCTATATAGAACACTGGGTTTAGAGCTATAGAGAACACTGGGATTAGAGCTATATAGAGAAGCACTGGCTTTGGAGAGGCAGAGAAGCGCTGGGTTTAGAGCTATAGAGAACACTGGGATTAGAGCTATATAGAGAAGCACTGGCTTTGGAGCGGCAGAGAAGCGCTGGGTTTAGAGCTATATAGAAACACTGGGTGTAGAGCTATATAGAAACACTGGGTTTAGAGCTATAGAGAACACTGGGTTTAGAGCAATATAGAAACACTGGGTTTAGAGCTATAGAGAAGCAGTGGATTTAGAGCTATAGAGAACCACTGGGTTTAGAGCTATAGAGAACCACTGGGTTTAGAGCTATAGAGGACCACTGGGTTAAGAGCTATAGAGAAGCACTGGGTTTAGAGCTATAGAGAAGCACTGGGTTTAGAGCTATAGAGAACCACTGGGTTTAGAGCTATAGAGAACCACTGGGTTTAGAGCTATAGCGAACCACTGGGTTAAGAGCTATAGATAACGACTGGGTTTAGAGCTATAGAGAACCACTGGGTTAAGAGCTATAGAGAACACTGGGTTTAGAGCTATAGAGAAGCACTGGGTTTAGAGCTATAGAGAAGCACTGGGTTTAGAGCTATAGAGAACCACTGGGTTAAGAGCAATAGAGAACCACTGGGTTTAGAGCTATAGAGAACCACTGGGTTTAGAGCTATAGAGAACCACTGGGTTAAGAGCTATAGAGAACACTGGGTTTAGAGCTATATAGAGAACACTGGGTTAAGAGCTATAGAGAATCACTGGCTTTGTGCGACAGAGAACCACTGGCTTGGTGCGACAGAGAAGCACTGGGTTTAGAGCTGAAGAGAACCACTGGGTTTAGAGCTATAGAGAACACAGGGTTTATAGCTATATAGAAAAACTGGGGTTAGAGCTATAGAGAACACTGGGTTTAGAGCTATAGAGAACACTGGGATTAGAGCTATATAGAGAAGCACTGGCTTTGGAGAGGCAGAGAAGCGCTGGGTTTAGAGCTATAGAGAACACTGGGATTAGAGCTATATAGAGAAGCACTGGCTTTGGAGCGGCAGAGAAGCGCTGGATTTAGAGCTATAGAGAACACTGGGTTTAGAGCTATATAGAAACACTGGGTGTAGAGCTATATAGAAACACTGGGTTTAGAGCTATAGAGAACACTGGGTTTAGAGCTATATAGAAACACTGGGTTTAGAGCTATAGAGAAGCAGTGGGTTTAGAGCTATAGAGAACCACTGGGTTAAGAGCTATAGGGAACACTGGGTTTAGAGCTATAGAGAACACTGGGTTTAGAGCTATAGAGAAGCACTGGCTTTGAGCGACAGAGAACCACTGGCTTGGTGCGACAGAGAAGCACTGGGTTTAGAGCTATAGAGAACACTGGGATTAGAGCTATATAGAGAAGCACTGGCTTTGGAGCGGCAGAGAAGCGCTGGGTTTAGAGCTATAGAGAACACTGGGTTTAGAGCTATATAGAAACACTGGGTGTAGAGCTACATAGAAACACTGGGTTTAGAGCTATAGAGAACACTGGGTTTAGAGCCAAATAGAAACACTGGGTTTAGAGCTATAGAGAAGCAGTGGGTTTAGAGCTATAGAGAACCACTGGGTTTAGAGCTATAGAAAAGCACTGGGTTTAGAGCTATAGAGAACCACTGGGTTAAGAGCTATAGAGAAGCATTGGGTTTAGAGCTATAGAGAAGCACTGGGTTTAGAGCTATAGAGAACCACTGGGTTTAGAGCTATAGAGAACCACTAGGTTAAGAGCTATAGAGAACACTGGGTTTAGAGCTATAGAGAAGCACTGGGTTTAGAGCTATAGAGAACCACTGGGTTTAGAGCTATAGAGAACCACTGGGTTAAGAGCAATAGAGAACCACTGGGTTTAGAGCTATAGAGAACCACTGGGTTAAGAGCTATAGAGAACAACTGGGTTTAGAGCTATAGAGAAGCACTGGGTTTAGAGCTATAGAGAACCACTGGGTTTAGAGCTATAGAGAACCACTGGGTTAAGAGCAATAGAGAACCACTGGCTTTAGAGCTATAGCGAACCACTGGGTTAAGAGCTATAGATAATGACTGGGTTTAGAGCTATAGAGAACCACTGGGTTAAGAGCTATAGAGAACACTGGGTTTAGAGCTATAGAGAAGCACTGGGTTTAGAGCTATAGAGAACCACTGGGTTTAGAGCTATAGAGAACCACTGGGGTAAGAGCTATAGAGAACACTGGGTTTAGAGCTATATAGAGAACACTGGGTTAAGAGCTATAGAGAATCACTGGCTTTGTGCGACAGAGAACCACTGGCTTGCTGCGACAGAGAAGCACTGGGTTTAGAGCTAAAGAGAACCACTGGGTTTAGAGCTATAGAGAACACAGGGTTTATAGCTATATAGAAAAACTGGGGTTAGAGCTATAGAGAACACTGGGTTTAGAGCTATAGAGAACACTGGGATTAGAGCTATATAGAGAAGCACTGGCTTTGGAGAGGCAGAGAAGTGCTGGGTTTAGAGCTATAGAGAACACTGGGATTAGAGCTATATAGAGAAGCACTGGCTTTGGAGCGGCAGAGAAGCGCTGGATTTAGAGCTATAGAGAACACTGGGTTTAGAGCTATATAGAAACACTGGGTGTAGAGCTATATAGAAACACTGGGTTTAGAGCTATAGAGAACACTGGGTTTAGAGCTATATAGAAACACTGGGTTTAGAGCTATAGAGAAGCAGTGGGTTTAGAGCTATAGAGAACCACTGGGTTAAGAGCTATAGAGAACACTGGGTTTAGAGCTATAGAGAACACTGGGATTAGAGCTATATAGAGAAGCACTGGCTTTGGAGTGGCAGAGAAGCGCTGGGTTTAGAGCTATAGAGAACACTGGGTTTAGAGCTATATAGAAACACTGGGTTTAGAGCTATAGAGAAGCAGTGGGTTTAGAGCTATAGAGAACCACTGGGTTAAGAGCTATAGAGAACACTGGGTTTAGAGCTATAGAGAACACTGGGATTAGAGCTATATAGAGAAGCACTGGCTTTGGAGTGGCAGAGAAGCGCTGGGTTTAGAGCTATAGAGAACACTGGGTTTAGAGCTATATAGAAACACTGGGTGTAGAGCTATATAGAAACACTGGGTTTAGAGCTATAGAGAACACTGGGTTTAGAGCTATATAGAAACACTGGGTTTAGAGCTATAGAGAAGCAGTGGGTTTAGAGCTATAGAGAACCACTGGGTTTAGAGCTATAGAAAAGCACTGGGTTTAGAGCTATAGAGAACCACTGGGTTAAGAGCTATAGAGAAGCACTGGGTTTAGAGCTATAGAGAAGCACTGGGTTTAGAGCTATAGAGAACCACTGGGTTTAGAGCTATAGAGAACCACTGGGTTAAGAGCAATAAGGAACCACTGGGTTTAGAGCTATAGAGAACCACTGGGTTAAGAGTTATAGAGAATGACTGGGTTTAGAGCTATAGAGAACCACTAGGTTAAGAGCTATAGAGAACACTGGGGTTAGAGCTATAGAGAAGCACTGGGTTTAGAGCTATAGAGAACCACTGGGTTTAGAGCTATAGAGAACCACT
Organism: Oncorhynchus mykiss; assembly: GCF_057628025.1. Lineage (NCBI taxonomy): Eukaryota > Metazoa > Chordata > Actinopteri > Salmoniformes > Salmonidae > Oncorhynchus > Oncorhynchus mykiss. The sequence goes on along the minus strand of NC_143046.1, from coordinate 106,590 downwards.
GGGTTAAGAGCAATAGAGAACCACTGGGTTTAGAGCTATAGAGAACCACTGGGTTAAGAGCTATAGAGAACAACTGGGTTTAGAGCTATAGAGAACCACTGGGTTAAGAGCTATAGAGAACACTGGGTTTAGAGCTATATAGAGAACACTGGGTTAAGAGCTATAGAGAAGCGCTGGCTTTGTGCGACAGAGAACCACTGGCTTGGTGCGACAGAGAAGCACTGGGTTTAGAGCTATAGAGAACCACTGGGTTTAGAGCTATAGAGAAACACTGGGTTTAGAGCTATATAGAACACTGGGTTTAGAGCTATAGAGAACACTGGGATTAGAGCTATATAGAGAAGCACTGGCTTTGGAGAGGCAGAGAAGCGCTGGGTTTAGAGCTATAGAGAACACTGGGATTAGAGCTATATAGAGAAGCACTTGCTTTGGAGCGGCAGAGAAGCCCTGGGTTTAGAGCTATAGAGAACACTGGGTTTAGAGCTATATAGAAACACTGGGTGTAGAGCTATAGAGAACCACTGGGCTAAGAGCTATAGAGAACACTGGGTTTAGAGCTATATAGAAACACTGGGTTTAGAGCTATAGAGAAGCAGTGGGTTTAGATCTGTAGAGAACCACTGGGTTTAGAGCTATAGAGAACACTGGGATTAGAGCTATATAGAGAAGCACTGGCTTTGGAGCGGCAGAGAAGCCCTGGATTTAGAGCTATAGAGAACACTGGGTTTAGAGCTATATAGAAACACTGGGTGTAGAGCTATATAGAAACACTGGGTTTAGAGCTATAGAGAACACTGGGTTTAGAGCTATATAGAAACACTGGGTTTAGAGCTATAGAGAAGCAGTGGGTTTAGATCTATAGAGAACCACTGGGTTTAGAGCTATAGAGAACCACTGGGTTTAGAGCTATAGAGAACCACTGGGTTAAGAGCTATAGAGAACACTGGGTTTAGAGCTATAGAGAAGACTGGGTTTAGAGCTGTAGAGAAGCACTGGCTTTGAGCGACAGAGAACCACTGGCTTTGGAGCGGCAGAGAAGCCCTGGGTTTAGAGCTATAGAGAACACTGGGATTAGAGCTATATAGAGAAGCACTGGCTTTGGAGTGGCAGAGAAGCGCTGGGTTTAGAGCTATAGAGAACACTGGGTTTAGAGCTATATAGAAACACTGGGTGTAGAGCTATATAGAAACACTGGGTTTAGAGCTATAGAGAACACTGGGTTTAGAGCTATATAGAAACACTGGGTTTAGAGCTATAGAGAAGCAGTGGGTTTAGATCTATAGAGAACCACTGGGTTTAGAGCTATAGAGAACCACTGGGTTTAGAGCTATAGAGAACCACTGGGTTAAGAGCTATAGAGAACACTGGGTTTAGAGCTATAGAGAACACTGGGTTTAGAGCTATAGAGAAGCACTGGCTTTGAGCGACAGAGAACCACTGGCTTGGTGCGACAGAGAACCACTGGCTTGGTGCGACAGAGATGCACTGGGTTTAGAGCTATAGAGAACCACTGGATTTAGAGCGATAGAGAACCACTGGATTTAGAGCTATAGAGAACCACTGGGTTTAGAGCTATAGAGAATATTGGGAGCTATACAGAACATTGGGTTTAGAGCTATATAGAGAATACAGGGAGCTATAGAGAAGCACTGGCTTTGTGTGACAGAGAACCACTGGCTTTGTGCGACAGAGAAGCACTGGGTTTAGAGCTATAGAGAAGCACTGGGTTTGGAGCTATAGAGAACACCGGGTTTATAGCTATATAGAAAAACTGGGTTTATAGCTATAGAGAAGCACTGGGTTTAGAGCTATAGAGAAACACTGGGTTTAGAGCTATAGAGAAACACTGGGTTTAGAGCTATATAGAGAAGCACTGGCTTTGGAGCGGCAGAGAAGCGCTGGGTTTAGAGCTATAGAGAACACTGGGATTAGAGCTATATAGAAACACTGGGTTTAGAGCTATATAGAGAAGCACTGGCTTTGGAGCGGCAGAGAAGCGCTGGGTTTAGAGCTATAAAGAACACTGGGTTTAGAGCTATATAGAAAAACACTGGGTTTGGAGCTATATAGAAACACTGGGTTTAGAGCTATAGAGAACACTGGGTTTAGAGATATAGAGAAACACTGGGTTTAGAGCTATAGAGAAACACTGGGTTTAGAGCTATATAGAGAAGCACTGGCTTTGGAGCGGCAGAGAAGCGCTGGGTTTAGAGCTATAGAGAACACTGGGTTAGAGCTATATAGAAACACTGGGTTTAGAGCTATATAGAGAAGCACTGGCTTTGGAGCGGCAGAGAAGCGCTGGGTTTAGAGCTATAGAGAACACTGGGTTTAGAGCTATATAGAAAAACACTGGGTTTAGAGCTATAGAGAACACTGGGTTTAGAGCTATAGAGAACACTGGGATTAGAGCTATATAGAGAACACTGGGTTTAGAGCTATAGAGAACCACTGGGTTAAGAGCTATAGAGAAGCACTGGCTTTGTGCGACAGAGAACCACTGGCTTGGTGCGACAGAGAAGCACTGGGTTTAGAGCTATAGAGAACCACTGGGTTAAGAGCTTTAGAGAACCACTGGATTTAGAGCTATAGAGAACCACTGGATTTAGAGCTATAGCGAACCACTGGGTTTAGAGCTATAGAGAATACTGGGAGCTATAGAGAACACTGGGATTAGAGCTATATAGAGAATACTGGGAGCTATAGAGAAGCACTGGCTTTGTGCGACAGTGAAGCACTGGGTTTAGAGCTATAGAGAAGCACTGGGTTTAGAGCTATAGAGAAGCACTGGGTTTAGAGCTATAGAGAACCACTGGGTTAATAGCTATAGACAACACTAGGTTTAGAGCTATAGAGAACACTGGGTTTAGAGCTATAGAGAAGCACTGGCTTTGAGCGACAGAGAACCACTGGCTTGGTGCGACAGAGAACCACTGGCTTGGTGCGACAGAGATGCACTGGGTTTAGAGCTAAAGAGAACCACTGGATTTAGAGCGATAGAGAACCACTGGATTTAGAGCGATAGAGAACCACTGGGTTAAGAGCTATAGAGAACAACTGGGTTTAGAGCTATAAAGAGAACACTGGGTTAAGAGCAATAGAGAAGCACTGGCTTTGTGCGACAGAGAATCACTGGCTTGGTGCGACAGAGATGCACTGGGTTTAGAGCTATAGAGAAGCACTGGGTTTAGAGCTATAGAGAACACTGGGTTTAGAGCTATAGAGAACACTGGGTTTAGAGCTATATAGAAACACTGGGTTTAGAGCTATAGAGAAGCACTGGATTTAGAGCGATAGAGAACCACTGGATTTAGAGCTATAGAGAACCACTGGGTTTAGAGCCATAGAGAATACTGGGAGCTAAAGAGAACACTGGGTTTAGAGCTATATAGAGAATACTGGGAGCTATAGAGAAGCACTGGATTTGTGCGACAGAGAACCACTGGCTTTGTGCGACAGAGAAGCACTGGGTTTAGAGCTATAGAGAACACAGGGTTTAGAGCTATAGAGAAACACTGGGTTTAGAGCTATAGAGAACACTGGCTTTAGAGCTATAGAGAACACTGGGTTTATAGCTATATACAGAAGCACTGGCTTTGGAGGGGCAGAGAAGCGCTGGGTTTAGAGCTATAGAGAACACTGGGTTTAGAGCTATATAGAAAAACACTGGGTTTAGAGCTATATAGAAACACTGGGTTTAGAGCTATATAGAAACACTGGGTTTAGAGCTATAGAGAAACACTGGGTTTAGAGCTTCAGAGAAGCACTGGATTTAGAGCTATAGAGAAGCACTGGCTTTGAGCGACAGAGAACCACTGGCTTGGTGCGACAGAGAACCACTGGCTTGGTGCGACAGAGATGCACTGGGTTTAGAGCTATAGAGAACCACTGGATTTAGAGCGATAGAGAACCACTGGATTTAAAGCTATAGAGAACCACTAGGTTTAGAGCTATAGAGAATACTGGGAGCTATAGAGAACATTGGGTTTAGAGCTATATAGAGAATACTGGGAGCTATAGAGAAGCACTGGCTTTGTGTGACAGAGAACCACTGGCTTTGTGCGACAGAGAAGCACTGGGTTTAGAGCTATAGAGAACCACTGGGTTAAGAGCTATACAGAACCACTGGGTTAAGAGCTATAGAGAAAAACTGGGTTTAGAGCTATATAGAGAACACTGGGTTAAGAGCTATAGAGAAGCACTGGCTTTGTGCGACAGAGAACCACTGGCTTGGTGCGACAGAGATGCACTGGGTTTAGAGCTATACAGAACCACTGGGTTAAGAGCTATATAGAAAAACTGGGTTTATAGCTATAGAGAAGCAATGGGTTTAGAGCTATAGAGAACAATGGGTTTAGAGCTATAGAGAAACACTGGGTTTAGAGCTATAGAGAACACTGGGTTTATAGCTATATAGAGAAGCACTGGCTTTGGAGCTATAGAGAACCACTGGGTTTAGAGCTATAGAGAACCACTGGGTTAAGAGCTATAGAGAACCACTGGATTTAGAGCTATAGAGAACCACTGGATTTAGAGCTATAGCGAACCACCGGGTTTAGAGCTATAGAGAATACTGGGAGCTATAGAGAACATTGGGTTTAGAGCTATATAGAGAATACTGGGAGCTATAGAGAAGCACTGGCTTTGTGTGACAGAGAACCACTGGCTTTGCGCGACACAGAAGCACTGGCTTAAGAGCTATAGAGAACCACTGGGTTAAGAGCTATAGAGAACAACTGGGTTTAGAGCTATATAGAGAACACTGGGTTAAGAGCTATAGAGAAGCACTGGCTTTGTGCAACAGAGATGCACTGGGTTTATAGCTATAGAGAAGCACTGTGTTTAGAGCTATAGAGAACACTGGGTTTAGAGCTATAGAGAACACTGGATTAAGAGTTATAGAGAAGCACTGGCTTTGTGCGACTGAGATGCACTTGATTTAGAGCTATAGAGAAGCACTGGATTTAGAGCGATAGAGAACCACTGGGTTTAGAGCCATAGAGAATACTGGGAGCTAAAGAGAACACTGGGTTTAGAGCTATATAGAGAATACTGGGAGCTATAGAGAAGCACTGGATTTGTGCAACAGAGAACCACTGGCTTTGTGCGACAGAGAAGCACTGGGTTTAGAGCTATAGAGAACACAGGGTTTAGAGCTATAGAGAAACACTGGGTTTAGAGCTATAGAGAACACTGGCTTTAGAGCTATCGAGAACACTGGGTTTATAGCTATATAGAGAAGCACTGGCTTTGGAGGGGCAGAGAAGCGCTGGGTTTAGAGCTATAGAGAACACTGGGTTTAGAGCTATATAGAAACACTGGGTTTAGAGCTATATAGAAAAACACTGTGTTTAGAGCTATATAGAAACACTGGGTTTAGAGCTATATAGAAACACTGGATTTAGAGCGATAGAGAACCACTGGATTTAGAGCTATAGAGAACCACTGGGTTTAGAGCTATAGAGAATACTGGGAGCTATAGAGAACATTGGGTTTAGAGCTATATAGAGAATACTGGGAGCTATAGAGAAGCACTGGCTTTGTGTGACAGAGAACCACTGGCTTTGTGCGACAGAGAAGCACTGGGTTTAGAGCTATAGAGAACCACTGGGCTAAGAGCTATAGAGAACCACTGGGTTAAGAGCTATAGAGAAAAACTGGGTTTAGAGCTATATAGAGAACACTGGGTTAAGAACTATAGAGAAGCACTGGCTTTGTGCGACAGAGAACCACTGGCTTGGTGCGACAGAGATGCACTGGGTTTAGAGCTATAGAGAAGCACTGGGTTTAGAGCTATAGAGAACACTGGGATTAGAGCTATATAGAGAACACTGGGTTTAGAGCTAGAGAGAACCACTGGGTTAAGAGCTATAGAGAAGCACTGGCTTTGTGTGACAGAGAACCACTGGCTTGGTGCGACAGAGAAGCACTGGGTTTAGAGCTATAGAGAACCACTGGGTTAAGAGCTATAGAGAACCACTGGATTTAGAGCTATAGAGAACCACTGGATTTAGAGCTATAGCAAACCACTGGGTTAAAGCTATAGAGAATACTGGGAGCTATAGAGAACACTGGGATTAGAGCTATATAGAGAATACTGGGAGCTATAGAGAATCACTGGCTTTGTGCGACAGAGAAGCACTGGGTTTAGAGCTATAGAGAATCACTGGGTTTAGAGCTATAGAGAAGCACTGGGTTTAGAGCTATAGAGAACACTGGGTTTAGAGCTATAGAGAACACTGGGTTTAGAGCTATATAGAAACACTGGGTTTCGAGCTATAGAGAAGCACTGGATTTAGAGCGATAGAGAACCACTGGATTTAGAGCTATAGAGAACCACTGGGTTTAGAGCCATAGAGAATACTGGGAGCTAAAGAGAACACTGGGTTTAGAGCTATATAGAGAATACTGGGAGCTATAGAGAAGCACTGGATTTGTGCGACAGAGAACCACTGGCTTTGTGCGACAGAGAAGCACTGGGTTTAGAGCTATAGAGAACACAGGGTTTAGAGCTATAGAGAAACACTGGGTTTAGAGCTAGAGAGAACACTGGCTTTAGAGCTATAGAGAACACTGGGTTTATAGCTATATAGAGAAGCACTGGCTTTGGAGGGGCAGAGAAGCGCTGGGTTTAGAGCTATAGAGAACACTGGGTTTAGAGCTATATAGAAACACTGGGTTTAGAGCTATATACAAACACTGGGTTTAGTGCTATAGAGAAGCACTGGATTTAGAGCTATAGAGAAGCACTGGCTTTGAGCGACAGAGAACCACTGGCTTGGTGCGACAGAGAACCACTGGCTTGGTGCGACAGAGATGCACTGGGTTTAGAGCTATAGAGAACCACTGGGTTTAGAGCCATAGAGAATACTGGGAGCTATAGAGAACCACTGGGTTAAGAGCTATAGAGAACCACTGGGTTAAGAGCTATAGAGAAAAACTGCGTTTAGAGCTATATAGAGAACACTGGGTTAAGAGCTATAGAGAAGCACTGGGTTTAGAGCTATATAGAAAAACTGGGTTTATAGCTATAGAGAACAATGGGTTTGGAGCAATAGAGAAACACTGGGTTCAGAGCTATAGAGAACACTGGGTTTATAGCTATATAGAGAAGCACTGGCTTTGGAGCTATAGAGAACCACTGGGTTTAGAGCTATAGAGAACCACTGGGTTAAGAGCTATAGAGAACCACTGGATTTAGAGCTATAGAGAACCACTGGATTTAGAGCTATAGCGAACCACTGGGTTTAGAGCTATAGAGAATACTGGGAGCTATAGAGAACATTGGGTTTAGAGCTATATAGAGAATACTGGGAGCTATAGAGAAGCACTGGCTTTGTGTGACAGAGAACCACTGGCTTTGTGCGACACAGAAGCACTGGGTTTAGAGCTATAGAGAAGCACAGGGTTTAGAGCTATAGAACACCACTGGGTTAAGAGCTATAGAGAACCACTGGGTTAAGAGCTATAGAGAACAACTGGGTTTAGAGCTATATAGAGAACACTGGGTTAAGAGCTATAGAGAAGCACTGGCTTTGTGCGACAGAGATTCACTGGGTTTAGAGCTATAGAGAAGCACTGGGTTTAGAGCTATAGAGAACACTGGGTTTATAGCTATATAGAAAAACTGGGTTTATAGCTATAGAGAAGCACTGGGTTTAGAGCGATAGAGAACCACTGGATTTAGAGCTATAGAGAACCACTGGGTTTAGAGCCATAGAGAATACTGGGAGCTAAAGAGAACACTGGGTTTAGAGCTATATAGAGAATACTGGGAGCTATAGAGAAGCACTGGATTTGTGCGACAGAGAACCACTGGCTTTGTGCGACAGAGAAGCACTGGGTTTAGAGCTATAGAGAACACAGGGTTTAGAGCTATAGAGAAACACTGGGTTTAGAGCTAGAGAGAACACTGGCTTTAGAGCTATAGAGAACACTGGGTTTATAGCTATATAGAGAAGCACTGGCTTTGGAGGGGCAGAGAAGCGCTGGGTTTAGAGCTATAGAGAACACTGGGTTTAGAGCTATATAGAAACACTGGGTTTAGAGCTATATAGAAACACTGGGTTTAGTGCTATAGAGAAGCACTGGATTTAGAGCTATAGAGAAGCACTGGCTTTGAGCGACAGAGAACCACTGGCTTGGTGCGACAGAGAACCACTGGCTTGGTGCGACAGAGATGCACTGGGTTTAGAGCTATAGAGAACCACTGGGTTTAGAGCCATAGAGAATACTGGGAGCTATAGAGAACCACTGGGTTAAGAGCTATAGAGAACCACTGGGTTAAGAGCTATAGAGAAAAACTGCGTTTAGAGCTATATAGAGAACACTGGGTTAAGAGCTATAGAGAAGCACTGGGTTTAGAGCTATATAGAAAAACTGGGTTTATAGCTATAGAGAACAATGGGTTTGGAGCAATAGAGAAACACTGGGTTCAGAGCTATAGAGAACACTGGGTTTATAGCTATATAGAGAAGCACTGGCTTTGGAGCTATAGAGAACCACTGGGTTTAGAGCTATAGAGAACCACTGGGTTAAGAGCTATAGAGAACCACTGGATTTAGAGCTATAGAGAACCACTGGATTTAGAGCTATAGCGAACCACTGGGTTTAGAGCTATAGAGAATACTGGGAGCTATAGAGAACATTGGGTTTAGAGCTATATAGAGAATACTGGGAGCTATAGAGAAGCACTGGCTTTGTGTGACAGAGAACCACTGGCTTTGTGCGACACAGAAGCACTGGGTTTAGAGCTATAGAGAAGCACAGGGTTTAGAGCTATAGAACACCACTGGGTTAAGAGCTATAGAGAACCACTGGGTTAAGAGCTATAGAGAACAACTGGGTTTAGAGCTATATAGAGAACACTGGGTTAAGAGCTATAGAGAAGCACTGGCTTTGTGCGACAGAGATTCACTGGGTTTAGAGCTTTAGAGAAGCACTGGGTTTAGAGCTATAGAGAACACTGGGTTTATAGCTATATAGAAAAACTGGGTTTATAGCTATAGAGAAGCACTGGGTTTAGAGCTATAGAGAACACTGGGTTTAGAGCTATAGAGAACACTGGGTTTAGAGCTATAGAGAAACACTGGCTTTGGAGCGGCAGAGAAGCGCTGGGTTTAGAGCTATAGAGAAACACTGGGTTTAGAGCTATAGAGTACACTGGGTTTAGAGCTATAGAGAAACACTGGGTTTAGAGCTATAGAGAAACACTGGGTTTAGAGCTATAGAGAACACTGGGTTTATAGCTATATAGAGAAGCACTGGCTTTGGAGCGGCAGAGAAGCGCTGGGTTTAGAGCTATAGAGAACACTGGGTTTAGAGCTATATAGAAAAACACTGGGTTTAGAGCTATATAGAAACACTGGGTTTAGAGCTATAGAGAAACACTGGGTTTAGAGCTATAGAGAAACACTGGGTTTAGAGCTATAGAGAACACTGGGTTTATAGCTATATAGAGAAGCACTGGCTTTGGAGCAGCATAGAAGCGCTGTGTTTAGAGCTATAGAGAACCACTGGCTTGGTGCGACAGAGAACCACTGGCTTGGTGCGACAGAGATGCACTGGGTTTAGAGCTATAGAGAACCACTGGATTTAGAGCGATAGAGAACCACTGGATTTAGAGCTATAGAGAACCACTGGGTTTAGAGCTATAGAGAATACTGGGAGCTATAGAGAAGCACTGGCTTTGTGTGACAGAGAACCACTGGCTTTGTGCGACAGAGAAGCACTGGGTTTAGAGCTATAGAGAAGCACTGGGTTTAGAGCTATAGAGAACCGCTGGGTTTAGAGCTATAGAGAACCACTGGGTTAAGAGCTATAGAGAACCACTGGGTTAAGAGCTATAGAGAACAACTGGGTTTAGAGCTATATAGAAACAATGGGTTTAGAGCTATAGAGAACACTGGGTTTAGAGCTATAGAGAACACTGGGATTAGAGCTATATAGAGAACACTGGGTTTAGAGCTATAGAGAACCACTGGGTTTAGAGCTATAGAGAACACTGGGTTTGGAGCTATATAGAAAAACACTGGGTTTAGAGCTATATAGAAACACTGGGTTTAGAGCTATATAGAACACTGGGTTTAGAGCTATATAGAAACACTGGGTTTAGAGCTATAGAGAACACTGGGTTTAGAGCTATAGAGAACACTGGGATTAGAGCTATATAGAGAACACTGGGTTTAGAGCTATAGAGAACCACTGGGTTAAGAGCTATAGAGAAGCACTGGCTTTGTGCGACAGAGAACCACTGGCTTGGTGCGACATAGAAGCACTGGGTTTAGAGCTATAGAGAACCACTGGGTTAAGAGCTATATAGAACCACTGGATTTAGAGCTATAGAGAACCACTGGATTTAGAGCTATAGCGAACCACTGGGTTTAGAGCTATAAATAATACTGGGAGCTATAGAGAACACTGGGTGTAGAGCTATATAGAGAATACTGGGAGCTATAGAGAAGCACTGGCTTTGTGCGACAGAGAACCACTGGCTTTGTGCGACAGAGAAGCACTGGGTTTAGAGCTATAGAGAAGCAGTGGGTTTAGAGCTATAGAGAAGCACTGGGTTTAGAGCTATATAGAAAAACACTGGGTTTAGAGCTATATAGAAACACTGGGTTTAGAGCTATATAGAACACTGGGTTTAGAGCTATATAGAAACACTGGGTTTAGAGCTATAGAGAACACTGGGTTTAGAGCTATAGAGAACACTGGGATTGGATCTATATAGAGAACACTGGGTTTAGAGCTATAGAGAACCACTGGGTTAAGAGCTATAGAGAAGCACTGGCTTTGTGCGACAGAGAACCACTGGCTTGGTGCGACAGAGAAGCACTGGGTTTAGAGCTATAGAGAACCACTGGGTTAAGAGCTATATAGAACCACTGGATTTAGAGCTATAGAGAACCACTGGATTTAGAGCTATAGCGAACCACTGGGTTTAGAGCTATAAAGAATACTGGGAGCTATAGAGAACACTGGGTTTAGAGCTATATAGAGAATACTGGGAGCTATAGAGAAGCACTGGCTTTGTGCGACAGAGAAGCACTGGGTTTAGAGCTATAGAGAAGCAGTGGGTTTAGAGCTATAGAGAAGCAGTGGGTTTAGAGCTATAGAGAACCACTGGGTTTAGAGCTATAGAGAACCACTGGGTTTAGAGCTATAGAGAACCACTGGGTTAAGAGCCATAGAGAACACTGGGTTTAGAGCTATAGAGAACACTGGGTTTAGAGCTATAGAGAAGCACTGGCTTTGAGCGACAGAGAACCACTGGCTTGGTGCGACAGAGAACCACTGGCTTGGTGCGACAGAGATGCACTGGGTTTAGAGCTATAGAGAACCACTGGATTTAGAGCGATAGAGAACCACTGGATTTAGAGCTATAGAGAACCACTGGGTTTAGAGCTATAGAGAATACTGGGAGCTATAGAGAAGCACTGGCTTTGTGTGACAGAGAACCACTGGCTTTGTGCGACAGAGAAGCACTGGGTTTAGAGCTATAGAGAAGCACTGGGTTTAGAGCTATAGAGAACCGCTGGGTTTAGAGCTATAGAGAACCACTGGGTTAAGAGCTATAGAGAACCACTGGGTTAAGAGCTATAGAGAACAACTGGGTTTAGAGCTATATAGAGAACACTGGGTTAAGAACTATAGAGAAGCACTGGCTTTGTGCGACAGAGAACCACTGGCTTGGTGCGACAGAGATGCACTGAGTTTAGAGCTTTAGAGAAGCACTGGGTTTGGAGCTATAGAGAACACTGGGTTTATAGCTATATAGAAAAACTGGGTTTATAGCTATAGAGAAGCACTGGGTTTAGAGCTATAGAGAACACTGGGTTTAGAGCTATAGAGAAACACTGGCTTTGGAGCGGCAGAGAAGCGCTGGGTTTAGAGCTATAGAGAACACTGGGATTAGAGCTATATAGAAACACTGGGTTTAGAGCTATATAGAGAAGCACTGGCTTTGGAGCGGCAGAGAAGCGCTGGGTTTAGAGCTATAGAGAACACTGGGTTTAGAGCTATATAGAAAAACACTGGGTTTAGATCTATATACAGTGCCTTGCGAAAGTATTCGGCCCCCTTGAACTTTGCGACCTTTTGCCACATTTCAGGCTTCAAACATAAAGATATAAAACTGTATTTTTTTGTGAAGAATCAACAACAAGTGGGACACAATCATGAAGTGGAACAACATTTATTGGATATTTCAAACTTTTTTAACAAATCAAAAACTGAAAAATTGGGCGTGCAAAATTATTCTGCCCCCTTAAGTTAATACTTTGTAGCGCCACCTTTTGCTGCGATTACAGCTGTAAGTCGCTTGGGGTATGTCTCTATCAGTTTTGCACATCGAGAGACTGACATTTTTTCCCATTCCTCCTTGCAAAACAGCTCGAGCTCAGTGAGGTTGGATGGAGAGCATTTGTGAACAGCAGTTTTCAGTTCTTTCCACAGATTCTCGATTGGATTCAGGTCTGGACTTTGACTTGGCCATTCTAACACCTGGATATGTTTATTTTTGAACCATTCCATTGTAGATTTTGCTTTATGTTTTGGATCATTGTCTTGTTGGAAGACAAATCTCCATCCCAGTCTCAGGTCTTTTGCAGACTCCATCAGGTTTTCTTCCAGAATGGTCCTGTATTTGGCTCCGTCCATCTTCCCATCAATTTTAACCATCTTCCCTGTCCCTGCTGAAGAAAAGCAGGCCCAAACCATGATGCTGCCACCACCATGTTTGACGGTGGGGATGGTGTGTTCAGCTGTGTTGCTTTTACGCCAAACATAACCTTTTGCATTGTTGCCAAAAAGTTCAATTTTGGTTTCATCTGACCAGAGCACCTTCTTCCACATGTTTGGTGTGTCTCCCAGGTGGCTTGTGGCAAACTTTAAACGACACTTTTTATGGATATCTTTAAGAAATGGCTTTCTTCTTGCCACTCTTCCATAAAGGCCAGATTTGTGCAATATACGACTGATTGTTGTCCATGGACAGAGTCTCCCACCTCAGCTGTAGATCTCTGCAGTTCATCCAGAGTGATCATGGGCCTCTTGGCTGCATCTCTGATCAGTCTTCTCCTTGTATGAGCTGAAAGTTTAGAGGGACGGCCAGGTCTTGGTAGATTTGCAGTGGTCTGATACTCCTTCCATTTCAATATTATCGCTTGCACAGTGCTCCTTGGGATGTTTAAAGCTTGGGAAATCTTTTTGTATCCAAATCCGGCTTTAAACTTCTTCACAACAGTATCTCGGACCTGCCTGGTGTGTTCCTTGTTCTTCATGACGCTCTCTGCGCTTTTAACGAACCTCTGAGACTATCACAGTGCTGGTGCATTTATACAGAGACTTGATTACACACAGGTGGATTGTATTTTTCATCATTAGTCATTTAGGTCAACATTGGATCATTCAGAGATCCTCACTGAACTTCTGGAGAGAGTTTGCTGCACTGAAAGTAAAGGGGCTGAATAATTTTGCACGCCCAATTTTTCAGTTTTTGATTTGTTAAAAAAGTTTGAAATATCCAATAAATGTTGTTCCACTTCATGATTGTGTCCCACTTGTTGTTGATTCTTCACAAAAAAATACAGTTTTATATCTTTATGTTTAAAGCCTGAAATGTGGCAAAAGGTCGCAAAGTTCAAGGGAGCCGAATACTTTTGCAAGGCACTGTAGAAACACTGGGTTTAGAGCTATAGAGAACCAATGGGTTAAGAGCTATAGAGAAGCACTGGCTTTGTGCGACAGAGAACCACTGGCTTGGTGCGACAGAGAAGCACTGGGTTTAGAGCTATAGAGAACCACTGGGTTAAGAGCTATAGAGAACCACTGGATTTAGAGCTATAGAGAACCACTAGATTTAAAACTATAGCGAACCACTGGGTTTAGAGCTATAGAGAATACTGGGAGCTATAGAGAACACTGGGTTTAGAGCTATATAGAGAATACTGGGAGCTATAGAGAAGCACTGTCTTTGTGCGACAGAGAACCACTGGCTTTGTGCGACAGAGAAGCACTGGGTTTAGAGCTATAGAGAAGCACTGGGTTTAGAGCTATAGAGAACCACTGGGTTAAGAGCTATAGAGAACAACTGGGTTTAGAGCTATATAGAGAACACTGGGTTAAGAGCTATAGAGAAGCACTGGCTTTGTGCGACAGAGATTCACTGGGTTTAGAGCTATAGAGAAGCACTGGGTTTAGAGCTATAGAGAACACTGGGTTTATAGCTATATAGAAAAACTGGGTTTATAGCTATAGAGAAGCACTGGGTTTAGAGCTATAGAGAACACTGGGTTTAGAGCTATAGAGAACACTGGGTTTAGAGCTATAGAGAAACACTGGCTTTGGAGCGGCAGAGAAGCGCTGGGTTTAGAGCTATAGAGAAACACTGGGTTTAGAGCTATAGAGTACACTGGGTTTAGAGCTATAGAGAAACACTGGGTTTAGAGCTATAGAGAAACACTGGGTTTAGAGCTATAGAGAACACTGGGTTTATAGCTATATAGAGAAGCACTGGCTTTGGAGCGGCAGAGAAGCGCTGGGTTTAGAGCTATAGAGAACACTGGGTTTAGAGCTATATAGAAAAACACTGGGTTTAGAGCTATATAGAAACACTGGGTTTAGAGCTATAGAGAAACACTGGGTTTAGAGCTATAGAGAAACACTGGGTTTAGAGCTATAGAGAACACTGGGTTTATAGCTATATAGAGAAGCACTGGCTTTGGAGCAGCATAGAAGCGCTGTGTTTAGAGCTATAGAGAACCACTGGCTTGGTGCGACAGAGAACCACTGGCTTGGTGCGACAGAGATGCACTGGGTTTAGAGCTATAGAGAACCACTGGATTTAGAGCGATAGAGAACCACTGGATTTAGAGCTATAGAGAACCACTGGGTTTAGAGCTATAGAGAATACTGGGAGCTATAGAGAAGCACTGGCTTTGTGTGACAGAGAACCACTGGCTTTGTGCGACAGAGAAGCACTGGGTTTAGAGCTATAGAGAAGCACTGGGTTTAGAGCTATAGAGAACCGCTGGGTTTAGAGCTATAGAGAACCACTGGGTTAAGAGCTATAGAGAACCACTGGGTTAAGAGCTATAGAGAACAACTGGGTTTAGAGCTATATAGAAACACTGGGTTTAGAGCTATAGAGAACACTGGGTTTAGAGCTATAGAGAACACTGGGATTAGAGCTATATAGAGAACACTGGGTTTAGAGCTATAGAGAACCACTGGGTTTAGAGCTATAGAGAACACTGGGTTTGGAGCTATATAGAAAAACACTGGGTTTAGAGCTATATAGAAACACTGGGTTTAGAGCTATATAGAACACTGGGTTTAGAGCTATATAGAAACACTGGGTTTAGAGCTATAGAGAACACTGGGTTTAGAGCTATAGAGAACACTGGGATTAGAGCTATATAGAGAACACTGGGTTTAGAGCTATAGAGAACCACTGGGTTAAGAGCTATAGAGAAGCACTTGCTTTGTGCGACAGAGAACCACTGGCTTGGTGCGACATAGAAGCACTGGGTTTAGAGCTATAGAGAACCACTGGGTTAAGAGCTATATAGAACCACTGGATTTAGAGCTATAGAGAACCACTGGATTTAGAGCTATAGCGAACCACTGGGTTTAGAGCTATAAATAATACTGGGAGCTATAGAGAACACTGGGTGTAGAGCTATATAGAGAATACTGGGAGCTATAGAAAAGCACTGGCTTTGTGCGACAGAGAACCACTGGCTTTGTGCGACAGAGAAGCACTGGGTTTAGAGCTATAGAGAAGCAGTGGGTTTAGAGCTATAGAGAAGCACTGGGTTTAGAGCTATATAGAAAAACACTGGGTTTAGAGCTATATAGAAACACTGGGTTTAGAGCTATATAGAACACTGGGTTTAGAGCTATATAGAAACACTGGGTTTAGAGCTATAGAGAACACTGGGTTTAGAGCTATAGAGAACACTGGGATTAGAGCTATATAGAGAACACTGGGTTTAGAGCTATAGAGAACCACTGGGTTAAGAGCTATAGAGAAGCACTGACTTTGTGCGACAGAGAACCACTGGCTTGGTGCGACAGAGAAGCACTGGGTTTAGAGCTATAGAGAACCACTGGGTTAAGAGCTATATAGAACCACTGGATTTAGAGCTATAGAGAACCACTGGATTTAGAGCTATAGCGAACCACTGGGTTTAGAGCTATAAAGAATACTGGGAGCTATAGAGAACACTGGGTTTAGAGCTATATAGAGAATACTGGGAGCTATAGAGAAGCACTGGCTTTGTGCGACAGAGAAGCACTGGGTTTAGAGCTATAGAGAAGCAGTGGGTTTAGAGCTATAGAGAAGCAGTGGGTTTAGAGCTATAGAGAACCACTGGGTTTAGAGCTATAGAGAACCACTGGGTTTAGAGCTATAGAGAACCACTGGGTTAAGAGCCATAGAGAACACTGGGTTTAGAGCTATAGAGAACACTGGGTTTAGAGCTATAGAGAAGCACTGGCTTTGAGCGACAGAGAACCACTGGCTTGGTGCGACAGAGAACCACTGGCTTGGTGCGACAGAGATGCACTGGGTTTAGAGCTATAGAGAACCACTGGATTTAGAGCGATAGAGAACCACTGGATTTAGAGCTATAGAGAACCACTGGGTTTAGAGCTATAGAGAATACTGGGAGCTATAGAGAAGCACTGGCTTTGTGTGACAGAGAACCACTGGCTTTGTGCGACAGAGAAGCACTGGGTTTAGAGCTATAGAGAAGCACTGGGTTTAGAGCTATAGAGAACCGCTGGGTTTAGAGCTATAGAGAACCACTGGGTTAAGAGCTATAGAGAACCACTGGGTTAAGAGCTATAGAGAACAACTGGGTTTAGAGCTATATAGAGAACACTGGGTTAAGAACTATAGAGAAGCACTGGCTTTGTGCGACAGAGAACCACTGGCTTGGTGCGACAGAGATGCACTGAGTTTAGAGCTTTAGAGAAGCACTGGGTTTGGAGCTATAGAGAACACTGGGTTTATAGCTATATAGAAAAACTGGGTTTATAGCTATAGAGAAGCACTGGGTTTAGAGCTATAGAGAACACTGGGTTTAGAGCTATAGAGAAACACTGGCTTTGGAGCGGCAGAGAAGCGCTGGGTTTAGAGCTATAGAGAACACTGGGATTAGAGCTATATAGAAACACTGGGTTTAGAGCTATATAGAGAAGCACTGGCTTTGGAGCGGCAGAGAAGCGCTGGGTTTAGAGCTATAGAGAACACTGGGTTTAGAGCTATATAGAAAAACACTGGGTTTAGATCTATATACAGTGCCTTGCGAAAGTATTCGGCCCCCTTGAACTTTGCGACCTTTTGCCACATTTCAGGCTTCAAACATAAAGATATAAAACTGTATTTTTTTGTGAAGAATCAACAACAAGTGGGACACAATCATGAAGTGGAACAACATTTATTGGATATTTCAAACTTTTTTAACAAATCAAAAACTGAAAAATTGGGCGTGCAAAATTATTCTGCCCCCTTAAGTTAATACTTTGTAGCGCCACCTTTTGCTGCGATTACAGCTGTAAGTCGCTTGGGGTATGTCTCTATCAGTTTTGCACATCGAGAGACTGACATTTTTTCCCATTCCTCCTTGCAAAACAGCTCGAGCTCAGTGAGGTTGGATGGAGAGCATTTGTGAACAGCAGTTTTCAGTTCTTTCCACAGATTCTCGATTGGATTCAGGTCTGGACTTTGACTTGGCCATTCTAACACCTGGATATGTTTATTTTTGAACCATTCCATTGTAGATTTTGCTTTATGTTTTGGATCATTGTCTTGTTGGAAGACAAATCTCCATCCCAGTCTCAGGTCTTTTGCAGACTCCATCAGGTTTTCTTCCAGAATGGTCCTGTATTTGGCTCCGTCCATCTTCCCATCAATTTTAACCATCTTCCCTGTCCCTGCTGAAGAAAAGCAGGCCCAAACCATGATGCTGCCACCACCATGTTTGACGGTGGGGATGGTGTGTTCAGCTGTGTTGCTTTTACGCCAAACATAACCTTTTGCATTGTTGCCAAAAAGTTCAATTTTGGTTTCATCTGACCAGAGCACCTTCTTCCACATGTTTGGTGTGTCTCCCAGGTGGCTTGTGGCAAACTTTAAACAACACTTTTTATGGATATCTTTAAGAAATGGCTTTCTTCTTGCCACTCTTCCATAAAGGCCAGATTTGTGCAATATACGACTGATTGTTGTCCATGGACAGAGTCTCCCACCTCAGCTGTAGATCTCTGCAGTTCATCCAGAGTGATCATGGGCCTCTTGGCTGCATCTCTGATCAGTCTTCTCCTTGTATGAGCTGAAAGTTTAGAGGGACGGCCAGGTCTTGGTAGATTTGCAGTGGTCTGATACTCCTTCCATTTCAATATTATCGCTTGCACAGTGCTCCTTGGGATGTTTAAAGCTTGGGAAATCTTTTTGTATCCAAATCCGGCTTTAAACTTCTTCACAACAGTATCTCGGACCTGCCTGGTGTGTTCCTTGTTCTTCATGACGCTCTCTGCGCTTTTAACGAACCTCTGAGACTATCACAGTGCTGGTGCATTTATACGGAGACTTGATTACACACAGGTGGATTGTATTTATCATCATTAGTCATTTAGGTCAACATTGGATCATTCAGAGATCCTCACTGAACTTCTGGAGAGAGTTTGCTGCACTGAAAGTAAAGGGGCTGAATAATTTTGCACGCCCAATTTTTCAGTTTTTGATTTGTTAAAAAAGTTTGAAATATCCAATAAATGTCGTTCCACTTCATGATTGTGTCCCACTTGTTGTTGATTCTTCACAAAATGAAATGTGGCAAAAGGTCGCAAAGTTCAAGGGAGCCGAATACTTTTGCAAGGCACTGTAGAAACACTGGGTTTAGAGCTATAGAGAACCACTGGGTTAAGAGCTATAGAGAAGCACTGGCTTTGTGCGACAGAGAACCACTGGCTTGGTGCGACAGAGAAGCACTGGGTTTAGAGCTATAGAGAACCACTGGGTTAAGAGCTATAGAGAACCACTGGATTTAGAGCTATAGAGAACCACTAGATTTAAAACTATAGCGAACCACTGGGTTTAGAGCTATAGAGAATACTGGGAGCTATAGAGAACACTGGGTTTAGAGCTATATAGAGAATACTGGGAGCTATAGAGAAGCACTGTCTTTGTGCGACAGAGAACCACTGGCTTTGTGCGACAGAGAAGCACTGGGTTTAGAGCTATAGAGAAGCACTGGGTTTAGAGCTATAGAGAACCACTGGGTTTAGAGCTATAGAGAACCACTGGGTTTAGAGCTATAGAGAACCACTGGGTTAAGAGCTATAGACAACACTGGGTTTAGAGCTATAGAGAACACTGGGTTTAGAGCTATAGAGAAGCACTGGCTTGGTGCGACAGAGAACCACTGGCTTGGTGCGACAGAGATGCACTGGGTTTAGAGCTATAGAGAACCACTGGATTTAGAGCTATAGAGAACCACTGGGTTTAGAGCTATAGAGAATACTGGGAGCTATAGAGAACATTGGGTTTAGAGCTATATAGAGAATACTGGGAGATATAGAGAAGCACTGGCTTTGTGTGACAGAGAACCACTGGCTTTGTGCGACAGAGAAACACTGGGTTTAGAGCTAGAGAGAACACTGGCTTTAGAGCTATAGAGAACACTGGGTTTATAGCTATATAGAGAAGCACTGGCTTTGGAGGGGCAGAGAAGCGCTGGGTTTAGAGCTATAGAGAACACTGGGTTTAGAGCTATATAGAAACACTGGATTTAGAGCTATATAGAAACACTGGGTTTAGTGCTATAGAGAAGCACTGGATTTAGAGCTATAGAGAAGCACTGGCTTTGAGCGACAGAGAACCACTGGCTTGGTGCGACAGAGAACCACTGGCTTGGTGCGACAGAGATGCACTGGGTTTAGAGCTATAGAGAACCACTGGGTTTAGAGCCATAGAGAATACTGGGAGCTATAGAGAACTACTGGGTTAAGAGCTATAGAGAACCACTGGGTTAAGAGCTATAGAGAAAAACTGCGTTTAGAGATATATAGAGAACACTGGGTTAAGAGCTATAGAGAAGCACTGGGTTTAGAGCTATATAGAAAAACTGGGTTTATAGCTATAGAGAACAATGGGTTTAGAGCAATAGAGAAACACTGGGTTCAGAGCTATAGAGAACACTGGGTTTATAGCTATATAGAGAAGCACTGGCTTTGGAGCTATAGAGAACCACTGGGTTTAGAGCTATAGAGAACCACTGGGTTAAGAGCTATAGAGAACCACTGGATTTAGAGCTATAGAGAACCACTGGATTTAGAGCTATAGCGAACCACTGGGTTTAGAGCTATAGAGAATACTGGGAGCTATAGAGAACATTGGGTTTAGAGCTATATAGAGAATACTGGGAGCTATAGAGAAGCACTGGCTTTGTGTGACAGAGAACCACTGGCTTTGTGCGACACAGAAGCACTGGGTTTAGAGCTATAGAGAAGCACAGGGTTTAGAGCTATAGAACACCACTGGGTTAAGAGCTATAGAGATCCACTGGGTTAAGAGCTATAGAGAACAACTGGGTTTAGAGCTATATAGAGAACACTGGGTTAAGAGCTATAGAGAAGCACTGGCTTTGTGCGACAGAGATTCACTGGGTTTAGAGCTATAGAGAAGCACTGGGTTTAGAGCTATAGAGAACACTGGGTTTATAGCTATATAGAAAAACTGGGTTTATAGCTATAGAGAAGCACTGGGTTTAGAGCTATAGAGAACACTGGGTTTAGAGCTATAGAGAACACTGGGTTTATAGCTATAGAGAAACACTGGCTTTGGAGCGGCAGAGAAGCACTGGGTTTAGAGCTATAGAGAAACACTGGGTTTAGAGCTATAGAGTACACTGGGTTTAGAGCTATAGAGAAACACTGGGTTTAGAGCTATAGAGAAACACTGGGTTTAGAGCTATAGAGAACACTGGGTTTATAGCTATATAGAGAAGCACTGGCTTTGGAACGGCAGAGAAGCGCTGGGTTTAGAGCTATAGAGAACACTGGGTTTAGAGCTATATAGAAAAACACTGGGTTTAGAGCTATATAGAAACACTGGGTTTAGAGCTATAGAGAAACACTGGGTTTAGAGCTATAGAGAAACACTGGGTTTAGAGCTATAGAGAACACTGGGTTTATAGCTATATAGAGAAGCACTGGCTTTGGAGCAGCATAGAAGCGCTGTGTTTAGAGCTATAGAGAACCACTGGCTTGGTGCGACAGAGAACCACTGGCTTGGTGCGACAGAGATGCACTGGGTTTAGAGCTATAGAGAACCACTGGATTTAGAGCGATAGAGAACCACTGGATTTAGAGCTATAGAGAACCACTGGGTTTAGAGCTACAGAGAATACTGGGAGCTATAGAGAAGCACTGGCTTTGTGTGACAGAGAAGCACTGGGTTTAGAGCTATAGAGAAGCACTGGGTTTAGAGCTATAGAGAACCGCTGGGTTTAGAGCTATAGAGAACCACTGGGTTAAGAGCTATAGAGAACCACTGGGTTAAGAGCTATAGAGAACAACTGGGTTTAGAGCTATATAGAAACACTGGGTTTAGAGCTATAGAGAACACTGGGTTTAGAGCTATAGAGAACACTGGGATTAGAGCTATATAGAGAACACTGGGTTTAGAGCTATAGAGAACCACTGGGTTTAGAGCTATAGAGAACACTGGGTTTGGAGCTATATAGAAAAACACTGGGTTTAGAGCTATATAGAAACACTGGGTTTAGAGCTATATAGAACACTGGGTTTAGAGCTATATAGAAACACTGGGTTTAGAGCTATAGAGAACACTGGGTTTAGAGCTATAGAGAACCACTGGGTTAAGAGCTATAGAGAAGCACTGGCTTTGTGCGACAGAGAACCACTGGCTTGGTGCGACATAGAAGCACTGGGTTTAGAGCTATAGAGAACCACTGGGTTAAGAGCTATATAGAACCACTGGATTTAGAGCTATAGAGAACCACTGGATTTAGAGCTATAGCGAACCACTGGGTTTAGAGCTATAAATAATACTGGGAGCTATAGAGAACACTGGGTGTAGAGCTATATAGAGAATACTGGGAGCTATAGAGAAGCACTGGCTTTGTGCGACAGAGAACCACTGGCTTTGTGCGACAGAGAAGCACTGGGTTTAGAGCTATAGAGAAGCAGTGGGTTTAGAGCTATAGAGAAGCACTGGGTTTAGAGCTATATAGAAAAACACTGGGTTTAGAGCTATATAGAAACACTGGGTTTAGAGCTATATAGAACACTGGGTTTAGAGCTATATAGAAACACTGGGTTTAGAGCTATAGAGAACACTGGGTTTAGAGCTATAGAGAACACTGGGATTAGAGCTATAGAGAACCACTGGGTTAAGAGCTATAGAGAAGCACTGGCTTTGTGCGACAGAGAACCACTGGCTTGGTGCGACAGAGAAGCACTGGGTTTAGAGCTATAGAGAACCACTGGGTTAAGAGCTATATAGAACCACTGGATTTAGAGCTATAGAGAACCACTGGATTTAGAGCTATAGCGAACCACTGGGTTTAGAGCTATAAAGAATACTGGGAGCTATAGAGAACACTGGGTTTAGAGCTATATAGAGAATACTGGGAGCTATAGAGAAGCACTGGCTTTGTGCGACAGAGAAGCACTGGGTTTAGAGCTATAGAGAAGCAGTGGGTTTAGAGCTATAGAGAAGCAGTGGGTTTAGAGCTATAGAGAACCACTGGATTTAGAGCGATAGAGAACCACTGGATTTAGAGCTATAGAGAACCACTGGGTTTAGAGCTACAGAGAATACTGGGAGCTATAGAGAAGCACTGGCTTTGTGTGACAGAGAAGCACTGGGTTTAGAGCTATAGAGAAGCACTGGGTTTAGAGCTATAGAGAACCGCTGGGTTTAGAGCTATAGAGAACCACTGGGTTAAGAGCTATAGAGAACCACTGGGTTAAGAGCTATAGAGAACAACTGGGTTTAGAGCTATATAGAAACACTGGGTTTAGAGCTATAGAGAACACTGGGTTTAGAGCTATAGAGAACACTGGGTTTAGAGCTATAGAGAACACTGGGATTAGAGCTATATAGAGAACACTGGGTTTAGAGCTATAGAGAACCACTGGGTTTAGAGCTATAGAGAACACTGGGTTTGGAGCTATATAGAAAAACACTGGGTTTAGAGCTATATAGAAACACTGGGTTTAGAGCTATATAGAACACTGGGTTTAGAGCTATATAGAAACACTGGGTTTAGAGCTATAGAGAACACTGGGTTTAGAGCTATAGAGAACACTGGGATTAGAGCTATAGAGAACCACTGGGTTAAGAGCTATAGAGAAGCACTGGCTTTGTGCGACAGAGAACCACTGGCTTGGTGCGACAGAGAAGCACTGGGTTTAGAGCTATAGAGAACCACTGGGTTAAGAGCTATATAGAACCACTGGATTTAGAGCTATAGAGAACCACTGGATTTAGAGCTATAGCGAACCACTGGGTTTAGAGCTATAAAGAATACTGGGAGCTATAGAGAACACTGGGTTTAGAGCTATATAGAGAATACTGGGAGCTATAGAGAAGCACTGGCTTTGTGCGACAGAGAAGCACTGGGTTTAGAGCTATAGAGAAGCAGTGGGTTTAGAGCTATAGAGAAGCAGTGGGTTTAGAGCTATAGAGAACCACTGGATTTAGAGCGATAGAGAACCACTGGATTTAGAGCTATAGAGAACCACTGGGTTTAGAGCTACAGAGAATACTGGGAGCTATAGAGAAGCACTGGCTTTGTGTGACAGAGAAGCACTGGGTTTAGAGCTATAGAGAAGCACTGGGTTTAGAGCTATAGAGAACCGCTGGGTTTAGAGCTATAGAGAACCACTGGGTTAAGAGCTATAGAGAACCACTGGGTTAAGAGCTATAGAGAACAACTGGGTTTAGAGCTATATAGAAACACTGGGTTTAGAGCTATAGAGAACACTGGGTTTAGAGCTATAGAGAACACTGGGATTAGAGCTATATAGAGAACACTGGGTTTAGAGCTATAGAGAACCACTGGGTTTAGAGCTATAGAGAACACTGGGTTTGGAGCTATATAGAAAAACACTGGGTTTAGAGCTATATAGAAACACTGGGTTTAGAGCTATATAGAACACTGGGTTTAGAGCTATATAGAAACACTGGGTTTAGAGCTATAGAGAACACTGGGTTTAGAGCTATAGAGAACACTGGGATTAGAGCTATATAGAGAACACTGGGTTTAGAGCTATAGAGAACCACTGGGTTAAGAGCTATAGAGAAGCACTGGCTTTGTGCGACAGAGAACCACTGGCTTGGTGCGACATAGAAGCACTGGGTTTAGAGCTATAGAGAACCACTGGGTTAAGAGCTATATAGAACCACTGGATTTAGAGCTATAGAGAACCACTGGATTTAGAGCTATAGCGAACCACTGGGTTTAGAGCTATAAATAATACTGGGAGCTATAGAGAACACTGGGTGTAGAGCTATATAGAGAATACTGGGAGCTATAGAGAAGCACTGGCTTTGTGCGACAGAGAACCACTGGCTTTGTGCGACAGAGAAGCACTGGGTTTAGAGCTATAGAGAAGCAGTGGGTTTAGAGCTATAGAGAAGCACTGGGTTTAGAGCTATATAGAAAAACACTGGGTTTAGAGCTATATAGAAACACTGGGTTTAGAGCTATATAGAACACTGGGTTTAGAGCTATATAGAAACACTGGGTTTAGAGCTATAGAGAACACTGGGTTTAGAGCTATAGAGAACACTGGGATTAGAGCTATAGAGAACCACTGGGTTAAGAGCTATAGAGAAGCACTGGCTTTGTGCGACAGAGAACCACTGGCTTGGTGCGACAGAGAAGCACTGGGTTTAGAGCTATAGAGAACCACTGGGTTAAGAGCTATATAGAACCACTGGATTTAGAGCTATAGAGAACCACTGGATTTAGAGCTATAGCGAACCACTGGGTTTAGAGCTATAAAGAATACTGGGAGCTATAGAGAACACTGGGTTTAGAGCTATATAGAGAATACTGGGAGCTATAGAGAAGCACTGGCTTTGTGCGACAGAGAAGCACTGGGTTTAGAGCTATAGAGAAGCAGTGGGTTTAGAGCTATAGAGAAGCAGTGGGTTTAGAGCTATAGAGAACCACTGGGTTTAGAGCTATAGAGAACCACTGGGTTTAGAGCTATAGAGAACCACTGGGTTAAGAGCCATAGAGAACACTGGGTTTAGAGCTATAGAGAACACTGGGTTTAGAGCTATAGAGAAGCACTGGCTTTGAGCGACAGAGAACCACTGGCTTGGTGCGACAGAGAACCACTGGCTTGGTGCGACAGAGATGCACTGGGTTTAGAGCTATAGAGAACCACTGGATTTAGAGCTATAGAGAACCACTGGGTTTAGAGCTATAGAGAATACTGGGAGCTATAGAGAAGCACTGGCTTTGTGTGACAGAGAACCACTGGCTTTGTGCGACAGAGAAGCACTGGGTTTAGAGCTATAGAGAAGCACTGGGTTTAGAGCTATAGAGAACCGCTGGGTTTAGAGCTATAGAGAACCACTGGGTTAAGAGCTATAGAGAACCACTGGGTTAAGAGCTATAGAGAACAACTGGGTTTAGAGCTATATAGAAAAACTGGGTTTATAGCTATAGAGAAGCACTGGGTTTAGAGCTATAGAGAACACTGGGTTTAGAGCTATAGAGAAACACTGGCTTTGGAGCGGCAGAGAAGCGCTGGGTTTAGAGCTATAGAGAACACTGGGATTAGAGCTATATAGAAACACTGGGTTTAGAGCTATATAGAGAAGCACTGGCTTTGGAGCGGCAGAGAAGCGCTGGGTTTAGAGCTATAGAGAACACTGGGTTTAGAGCTATATAGAAAAACACTGGGTTTAGATCTATATACAGTGCCTTGCGAAAGTATTCGGCCCCCTTGAACTTTGCGACCTTTTGCCACATTTCAGGCTTCAAACATAAAGATATAAAACTGTATTTTTTTGTGAAGAATCAACAACAAGTGGGACACAATCATGAAGTGGAACAACATTTATTGGATATTTCAAACTTTTTTAACAAATCAAAAACTGAAAAATTGGGCGTGCAAAATTATTCTGCCCCCTTAAGTTAATACTTTGTAGCGCCACCTTTTGCTGCGATTACAGCTGTAAGTCGCTTGGGGTATGTCTCTATCAGTTTTGCACATCGAGAGACTGACATTTTTTCCCATTCCTCCTTGCAAAACAGCTCGAGCTCAGTGAGGTTGGATGGAGAGCATTTGTGAACAGCAGTTTTCAGTTCTTTCCACAGATTCTCGATTGGATTCAGGTCTGGACTTTGACTTGGCCATTCTAACACCTGGATATGTTTATTTTTGAACCATTCCATTGTAGATTTTGCTTTATGTTTTGGATCATTGTCTTGTTGGAAGACAAATCTCCATCCCAGTCTCAGGTCTTTTGCAGACTCCATCAGGTTTTCTTCCAGAATGGTCCTGTATTTGGCTCCGTCCATCTTCCCATCAATTTTAACCATCTTCCCTGTCCCTGCTGAAGAAAAGCAGGCCCAAACCATGATGCTGCCACCACCATGTTTGACAGTGGGGATGGTGTGTTCAGCTGTGTTGCTTTTACGCCAAACATAACCTTTTGCATTGTTGCCAAAAAGTTCAATTTTGGTTTCATCTGACCAGAGCACCTTCTTCCACATGTTTGGTGTGTCTCCCAGGTGGCTTGTGGCAAACTTTAAACAACACTTTTTATGGATATCTTTAAGAAATGGCTTTCTTCTTGCCACTCTTCCATAAAGGCCAGATTTGTGCAATATACGACTGATTGTTGTCCATGGACAGAGTCTCCCACCTCAGCTGTAGATCTCTGCAGTTCATCCAGAGTGATCATGGGCCTCTTGGCTGCATCTCTGATCAGTCTTCTCCTTGTATGAGCTGAAAGTTTAGAGGGACGGCCAGGTCTTGGTAGATTTGCAGTGGTCTGATACTCCTTCCATTTCAATATTATCGCTTGCACAGTGCTCCTTGGGATGTTTAAAGCTTGGGAAATCTTTTTGTATCCAAATCCGGCTTTAAACTTCTTCACAACAGTATCTCGGACCTGCCTGGTGTGTTCCTTGTTCTTCATGACGCTCTCTGCGCTTTTAACGAACCTCTGAGACTATCACAGTGCTGGTGCATTTATACGGAGACTTGATTACACACAGGTGGATTGTATTTATCATCATTAGTCATTTAGGTCAACATTGGATCATTCAGAGATCCTCACTGAACTTCTGGAGAGAGTTTGCTGCACTGAAAGTAAAGGGGCTGAATAATTTTGCACGCCCAATTTTTCAGTTTTTGATTTGTTAAAAAAGTTTGAAATATCCAATAAATGTCGTTCCACTTCATGATTGTGTCCCACTTGTTGTTGATTCTTCACAAAAAAATACAGTTTTATATCTTTATGTTTGAAGCCTGAAATGTGGCAAAAGGTCGCAAAGTTCAAGGGAGCCGAATACTTTTGCAAGGCACTGTAGAAACACTGGGTTTAGAGCTATAGAGAACCACTGGGTTAAGAGCTATAGAGAAGCACTGGCTTTGTGCGACAGAGAACCACTGGCTTGGTGCGACAGAGAAGCACTGGGTTTAGAGCTATAGAGAACCACTGGGTTAGAGAACCACTGGATTTAGAGCTATAGAGAACCACTAGATTTAAAACTATAGCGAACCACTGGGTTTAGACCTATAGAGAATACTGGGAGCTATAGAGAACACTGGGTTTAGAGCTATATAGAGAATACTGGGAGCTATAGAGAAGCATTGTCTTTGTGCGACAGAGAACCACTGGCTTTGTGCGACAGAGAAGCACTGGGTTTAGAGCTATAGAGAAGCACTGGGTTTAGAGCTATAGAGAACCACTGGGTTTAGAGCTATAGAGAATACTGGGAGCTATAGAGAACATTGGGTTTAGAGCTATATAGAGAATACTGGGAGATATAGAGAAGCACTGGCTTTGTGTGACAGAGAACCACTGGCTTTGTGCGACAGAGAAGCACTGGGTTTAGAGCTATAGAGAAGCACTGGGTTTAGAGCTATAGAGAAGCACTGGGTTTAGAGCTATAGAGAACCGCTGGGTTTAGAGCTATAGAGAACAACTGGGTTTAGAGCTTTATAGAGAACACTGGGATAAGAGCAATAGAGAAGCACTGGCTTTGTGCGACAGAGAAGCACTGGGTTTAGAGCTATAGAGAAGCACTGGGTTTAGAGCTATAGAGAACACTGGGTTTATAGCTATATAGAAAAACTGGGTTTATAGCTATATAGAAAAACTGGGTTTATAGCTATAGAGAAGCACTGGGTTTAGAGCTATAGAGAACACTGGGTTTAGAGCTATATAGAGAAGCACTGGCTTTGGAGCGGCAGAGAAGCGCTGGGTTTAGAGCTATAGAGAACCACTGGGTTTATAGCTATATAGAGAAGCACTGGCTTTGGAGTGGTAGAGAAGCGCTGGGTTTAGAGCTATAGAGAACACTGGGTTTAGAGCTATATAGAAAAACACTGGGTTTAGAGCTACATAGAAACACTGGGTTTAGAGCTATATAGAACACTGGGTTTAGAGCTATATAGAATCACTGGGTATAGAGCTATAGAGAACACTGGGTTTAGAGCTATAGAGAACACTGGGATTAGAGCTATATAGAGAACACTGGGTTTAGAGCTATAGAGAACCACTGGGTTAAGAGCTATAGAGAAGCACTGGCTTTGTGCGACAGAGAAGCACTGGGTTTAGAGCTATAGAGAACCACTGGGTTAAGAGCTATAGAGAACCACTGGATTTAGAGCTATAGAGAACCACTGGATTTAGAGCTATAGCGAACCACTCGGTTTAGAGCTATAAAGAATACTGGGAGCTATAGAGAACACTGGGTTTAGAGCTATATAGAGAATACTGGGAGCTATAGAGAAGCACTGGCTTTGTGCTACAGAGAAGCACTGGGTTTAGGGCTATAGAGAACCACTGGGTTTAGAGCTATAGAGAAGCACTGGGTTTAGAGCTATAGAGAACAGTGGGTTAAGAGCTATAGACAACACTGGGTTTAGAGCTATAGAGAACACTGGGTTTAGAGCTATAGAGAAGCACTGGCTTGGTGCGACAGAGAACCACTGGCTTGGTGCGACAGAGATGCACTGGGTTTAGAGCTATAGAGAACCACTGGATTTAGAGCTATAGAGAACCACTGGGTTTAGAGCTATAGAGAATACTGGGAGCTATAGAGAACATTGGGTTTAGAGCTATATAGAGAATACTGGGAGATATAGAGAAGCACTGGCTTTGTGTGACAGAGAACCACTGGCTTTGTGTGACAGAGAAGCACTGGGTTTAGAGCTATAGAGAAGCACTGGGTTTAGAGCTATAGAGAAGCACTGGGTTTAGAGCTATAGAGAACCGCTGGGTTTAGAGCTATAGAGAACAACTGGGTTTAGAGCTTTATAGAGAACACTGGGATAAGAGCAATAGAGAAGCACTGGCTTTGTGCGACAGAGAAGCACTGGGTTTAGAGCTATAGAGAAGCACTGGGTTTAGAGCTATAGAGAACACTGGGTTTATAGCTATATAGAAAAACTGGGTTTATAGCTATAGAGAAGCACTGGGTTTAGAGCTATAGAGAACACTGGGTTTAGAGCTATATAGAGAAGCACTGGCTTTGGAGCGGCAGAGAAGCGCTGGGTTTAGAGCTATAGAGAACACTGGGTTTATAGCTATATAGAGAAGCACTGGCTTTGGAGTGGTAGAGAAGCGCTGGGTTTAGAGCTATAGAGAACACTGGGTTTAGAGCTATATAGAAAAACACTGGGTTTAGAGCTACATAGAAACACTGGGTTTAGAGCTATATAGAACACTGGGTTTAGAGCTATATAGAATCACTGGGTATAGAGCTATAGAGAACACTGGGTTTAGAGCTATAGAGAACACTGGGATTAGAGCTATATAGAGAACACTGGGTTTAGAGCTATAGAGAACCACTGGGTTAAGAGCTATAGAGAAGCACTGGCTTTGTGCGACAGAGAACCACTGGCTTGGTGCGACAGAGAAGCACTGGGTTTAGAGCTATAGAGAACCACTGGGTTAAGAGCTATAGAGAACCACTGGATTTAGAGCTATAGAGAACCACTGGATTTAGAGCTATAGCGAACCACTCGGTTTAGAGCTATAAAGAATACTGGGAGCTATAGAGAACACTGGGTTTAGAGCTATATAGAGAATACTGGGAGCTATAGAGAAGCACTGGCTTTGTGCGACAGAGAAGCACTGGGTTTAGAGCTATAGAGAACCACTGGGTTTAGAGCTATAGAGAAGCACTGGGTTTAGAGCTATAGAGAACAGTGGGTTTAGAGCTATAGAGAACACTGGGTTTAGAGCTATATAGAAACACTGGGATTAGAGCTATATAGAAACACTGGGTTTAGAGCTATAGAGAAGCACTGGATTTAGAGCGATAGAGAACCACTGGGTTTAGAGCCATAGAGAATACTGGGAGCTATAGAGAACACTGGGTTTAGAGCTATATAGAGAATACTGGGAGCTATAGAGAAGCACTGGCTTTGTGCGACAGAGAAGCACTGGGTTTAGAGCTATAGAGAACACAGGGTTTAGAGCTATAGAGAAACACTGGGTTTAGAGCTATAGAGAACACTGGCTTTAGAGCTATAGAGAACACTGGGTTTAGAGCTATATAGAAACACTGTATATACTGTACTCGATACCATCTACTGTATCTTGCCTATGCTTACCTATGCTGCTCTGTACCATCACTCATTCATATATCCTTATGTACATATTCTTTATCCCCTTACACTGTGTACAAGACAGTAGTTTTGGAATTGTTAGTTAGATTACTTGTTGGTTATTACTGCATTGTCGGAACTAGAAGCACAAGCATTTCGCTACACTCGCATTAACATCTGCTAACCATGTGTATGTGACAAATAAAATTTGATTTGATTTGATTTATAGAAACACTGGGTTTAGAGCTACATAGAAAAACACTGTGTTTAGAGCTATGTAGAAACATAAGTCAGTTAGAGAACAAATTCTTATTTACAATGATGGCCTACCCCGGCCAAACCTGGATGACACTGGGCCAATTCTGCGTTGCCCTATGGGACTCTAAATCACGGCCGGATGTGATGCAGCCTGGATTTGAACTGGGGACTGCAACTATGCCTCTTACACTGAGATGCAGTACAAAACATTACGCTAAATAGGGACCATCACTAAATTCCTCAATGTACATGGGACAATTTTATTAAATGCCAATAGCTGCAAATTTCAGTGACTTAAAAACCTCCACTTTGCCATGGTCGCACACCGGACAGCTGAAGATAATTGGTGAAAGAAGTTGACTAGTTTACTATCTAACCTAGGCTACTTCCAGCCAAGACCTGGTTAGACTGGGGGTTCTGGGTCAGTCCATTTCTTCTCCTCCTGGGGATTCTGGGTCAGTCTGTTTCTTCTCCTGGGGGTTCTGGGTCAGTCTGTTTCTTCTCCTCTTGGAGGTTCAGGGTCAGTCTGTTTCTTCTCTTCTTGGGGGTTCCATTTCAGGGACTGGTGAGTCATCTTAGTGGTCAGATTCTGAAGGGTGTGTCTTACTTATCAAACTCCACTGATGTAGGGGTTAAAGGTGGCTAAACACAGCAGGGCTAGATGACAGCAAGTCCTAGGGGTTAAAGGTGACTAAACGCTGCCGGGCGAGATGACATCCAGTCCTAGGGGTTAAAGGTGGCTAAACGCTGCAGGGCCAGATGACAGCCAGCCCTAGGGCTTAAAGGTGGCTAAGCGCTGCAGGGCCAGACGACAGCCAGCCCTAGGGTTAAAGGTGGCTAAACGCTGCCGGGCTAGATGACAGACAGTCCTAGGGGTTAAAGGGGGCTAAACGATGCAGGGCCAGATGACATCCAGTCCTAGGGGTTAAAGGTGGCTAAATGCTGCAGGGCCAGATGACAGCCAGCCCTAGGGCTTAAAGGTGGCTAAACGCTGCAGGGCCAGACGACAGCCAGCCCTAGGGTTAAAGGTGGCTAAACGCTGCCTGGCCAGATGACAGACAGTCCTAGGTGTTAAAGGTGGCTAAACGCTGCCAGATGACAGCAAGCCCTAGGGGTTAAAGGTGGCTAAACGCTGCAGAGACAGATGACATCCAGTCCTAGGGGTTAAAGGAGGCTAAACGCTGCAGGGCCAGATGACATCCAGTCCTAGGGGTTAAAGGTGGCTAAACGCTGCCAGGCCAGATGACATCCAGTCCTGCGGGTTAAAGGTGGCTAAACGCTGCCGGGCTAGATGACATCCAGTCCTAGGGGTTAAAGGTGGCTAAACGCTGCAGGGCCAGATGACATCCAGTCCTAGGGGTTAAAGGTGGCTAAACGCTGCCGGGCCAGACGGCAGCCAGTCCTAGGGGTTAAAGGTGGCCAAACGCTGCCGGGCCAGACGACAGCAAGCCCTAGGGGTTAAAGGCGGCTAAACACTGCCAGGCAAGACGACAGCGAGTCCTAGGGGTTAAAGGCGGCTGAACACTGCCAGGCCAGACGACAGCCAGTCCTAGGGGTTAAAGTTGACTAAACGCTTCCAGGCCAGACGACAGCCAGACCTAGGGGTTAAAGGTGACTAAACGCTGCAGGGCCAGAGGACAGCAAGCCCTAGGGGTTAAAGGTCAATAAACACTGTCAGGCCAGACGACAGTCAGTCCTAGGGGTTAAAGGTGGCAAAACGCTGCCAGACAACAGCCAGACCTAGGGGTTAAAGTTGGCTGAACGCTGCCAGGCCAGACGACAGCCAGTCCTAGGGGTTAAAGGTGGCTAAACGCTGCCAGGCATGACGACAGCCAGTCCTAGGGGTTAAAGATGGCTAAATGCTGCCAGGCATGACGACAGCCAGTCCTAGGGGTTAAAGGTGGCTAAACGCTGCCAGGCCAGACGATAGCAAGCCCCAGGGGTTAAAGGTGGTCAAACGCTGCAGGGACGAGATGACAGCAAGCCCTAGGGGTTAAAGGTGAATAAACGCTGGCAGACAACAGCCAGACCTGGGGGGTAAAGGTGGCTAAACACTGCCAGGCCAGACGACAGCCAGTCCTAGGGGTTAAAGTTGACTAAACGCTGCCAGGCCAGAGGACAGCCAGTCCTAGGAGTTAAAGGTGGCCAAACGCTGCCAGGACAGACGACAGCAAGCCCTAGGGGTTAAAGGTGACTAAACGCTGCCAGGCCAGACGACAGCAAGCCCTAGGGTTAAAGGTGGCTAAACGCTGCCTGGCCAGATGACAGACAGTCCTAGGTGTTAAAGGTGGCTAAACGCTGCCAGATGACAGCAAGCCCTAGGGGTTAAAGGTGGCTAAACGCTGCAGAGACAGATGACATCCAGTCCTAGGGGTTAAAGGAGGCTAAACGCTGCAGGGCCAGATGACATCCAGTCCTAGGGGTTAAAGGTGGCTAAACGCTGCCAGGCCAGATGACATCCAGTCCTGCGGGTTAAAGGTGGCTAAACGCTGCCGGGCTAGATGACATCCAGTCCTAGGGGTTAAAGGTGGCTAAACGCTGCAGGGCCAGATGACATCCAGTCCTAGGGGTTAAAGGTGGCTAAACACTGCCGGGCCAGACGGCAGCCAGTCCTAGGGGTTAAAGGTGGCCAAACGCTGCCGGGCCAGACGACAGCAAGCCCTAGGGGTTAAAGGCGGCTAAACACTGCCAGGCCAGACGACAGCAAGCCCTAGGGGTTAAAGGTGACTAAACGCTGCCAGGCCAGACGACAGCAAGCCCTAGGGTTTAAAGGTGGCCAAACGCTGCCGTGCCAGACGAGAGCAAGCCCTAGGGGTTAAAGGTTGCCAAACGCTGCCGGGCCATACGACAGCCAGTCCTAGGGGTTAAAGGTGGCCAAACGCTGCCGGGCCAGACGACAGCCAGCCCTAGGGGTTAAAGGTGGCTAAACACTGCCAGATGACAGCCAGTCCTAGGGGTTAAAGGTGGCCAAATGCTGCCGGGCCAGACGACAGCCAGTCCTAGGGGTTAAAGGTTGCCAAACGCTGCCGGGCCATACGACAGCCAGTCCTAAGGGTTAAAGGTGGCCAAACGCTGCCGGGCCAGACGACAGCAAGCCCTAGTGGTTAAAGGCGGCTAAACGCTGCCAGGCAAGATGACAGCCAGTCCTAGGGGTTAAAGGTGGTAAACGCTGCAGGGCCAGATGATAGCCAGTCCTAGGGGTTAAAGGTGGCTAAACGCTGAAGGGCCAGACGACAGTCAGTCCTAGGGGTTAAAGGTGTCTAAACACTGCCAGGCCAGACGACAGCCAGTCCTAGGGGTTAAAGGTGGCTAAACGCTGCCAGGCAAGACAACAGCAAGCCCTAGGGGTTAAAGGTGACTAAACGCTGCCAGGCCAGACGACAGCAAGCCCTAGGGGTTAAAGGTGACTAAACGCTGCCAGGCCAGACGACAGCAAGCCCTAGGGGTTAAAAGTGGCCAAACGCTGCAGGGCCAGATGACAGACAGTCCTAGGGGTTAAAGGTGGCTAAACGCTGCCAGATGACAGCCAGTCCCATGGGTTAAAGGTGGCCAAATGCTGCCAGGCCAGATGACAGCCAGTCCTAGGGGTTAAATGTGACTAAACGCTGCAGGGCCAGACGACAGCCAGTCCTATGGGTTAAAGTTGACAAAACGCTGCCAGGCCAGACGACAGCCAGTCCTAGGGGTTAAAGGTGGCTAAACGCTGCAGGGCCAGATGACAGCCAGTCCTAGGGGTTAAAGGTGACTTAAAGCTGCAGAGCCAGATGAAAGCAAGCCCTAGGGGTTAAAGGTGACTAAACGCTGCCAGGCCAGACGACAGCAAGCCCTAGGGTTTAAAGGTGGCCAAACGCTGCCGTGCCAGACGAGAGCAAGCCCTAGGGGTTAAAGGTTGCCAAACGCTGCCGGGCCATACGACAGCCAGTCCTAGGGGTTAAAGGTGGCCAAACGCTGCCGGGCCAGACGACAGCCAGCCCTAGGGGTTAAAGGTGGCTAAACACTGCCAGATGACAGCCAGTCCTAGGGGTTAAAGGTGGCCAAATGCTGCCGGGCCAGACGACAGCCAGTCCTAGGGGTTAAAGGTTGCCAAACGCTGCCGGGCCATACGACAGCCAGTCCTAAGGGTTAAAGGTGGCCAAACGCTGCCGGGCCAGACGACAGCAAGCCCTAGTGGTTAAAGGCGGCTAAACGCTGCCAGGCAAGATGACAGCCAGTCCTAGGGGTTAAAGGTGGTAAACGCTGCAGGGCCAGATGATAGCCAGTCCTAGGGGTTAAAGGTGGCTAAACGCTGAAGGGCCAGACGACAGTCAGTCCTAGGGGTTAAAGGTGTCTAAACACTGCCAGGCCAGACGACAGCCAGTCCTAGGGGTTAAAGGTGGCTAAACGCTGCCAGGCAAGACAACAGCAAGCCCTAGGGGTTAAAGGTGACTAAACGCTGCCAGGCCAGACGACAGCAAGCCCTAGGGGTTAAAGGTGACTAAACGCTGCCAGG
Source organism: Oncorhynchus mykiss (assembly GCF_057628025.1). Taxonomy (NCBI): domain Eukaryota; kingdom Metazoa; phylum Chordata; class Actinopteri; order Salmoniformes; family Salmonidae; genus Oncorhynchus; species Oncorhynchus mykiss. The sequence continues at coordinate 70,997 of NC_143046.1, read as the reverse complement.
CCAGACGACAGCAAGCCCTAGGGGTTAAAAGTGGCCAAACGCTGCAGGGCCAGATGACAGACAGTCCTAGGGGTTAAAGGTGGCTAAACGCTGCCAGATGACAGCCAGTCCCATGGGTTAAAGGTGGCCAAATGCTGCCAGGCCAGATGACAGCCAGTCCTAGGGGTTAAATGTGACTAAACGCTGCAGGGCCAGACGACAGCCAGTCCTATGGGTTAAAGTTGACAAAACGCTGCCAGGCCAGACGACAGCCAGTCCTAGGGGTTAAAGGTGGCTAAACGCTGCAGGGCCAGATGACAGCCAGTCCTAGGGGTTAAAGGTGACTTAAAGCTGCAGAGCCAGATGAAAGCAAGCCCTAGGGGTTAAAGGTGACTAAACGCTGCCAGGCCAGACGACAGCAAGCCATAGGGGTTAAACGTGGCCAAACACTGCCGGGCCAGACGACAGCAAGCCCTAGGGGTTAAAGGTGACTAAACGCTGCCAGGCCAGACGACAGCAAACCATAGGGGTTAAACGTGGCCAAACACTGCCGGGCCAGACGACAGCAAGCCCTAGGGGTTAAAGGCGGCTAAACGCTGCCAGGCAAGACTACAGCCAGTCCTAGGGTTAAAGGTGGTAAACGCTGCAGGGCCAGATGACAGCCAGTCCTAGGGGTTAAAGATGGCTAAACGCTGAAGGGCCAGACGACAGTCAGTCCTAGGGGTTAAAGGTGGCTAAACGCTGCCAGGCAAGACAACAGCCAGTCCTAGGAGTTAAAGGTGGCCAAACGCTGCCAGGCCAGACGACAGCAAGCCCTAGGGGTTAAAGGTGGCCGAACGCTACCGGGAAAGACGACAGCAAGCCCTAGGGGTTAAAGGTGACTAAACGCTGCCAGGCAAGACGACAGCAAGTCCTAGGGGTTAAAGGTGACTAAACGCTGCCAGGCCAGACGACAGCAAGCCCTAGGGGTTAAAAGTGGCCAAACGCTGCCGGGCCAGACGAAAGCAAGCCCTAGGGGTTAAAGGTTGACAAACGCTGCTGGGCCAGACGACAGGCAGTCCTAGGGGTTAAAGGTGGCCAAACGCTGCAGGGCCAGACGACAGCCAGCCCTAGGGGTTAAAGGTGGCCAAATCCTGCCGGGCCAGACGACAGCCAGTCCTAGGAGTTAAATGTGACTAAATGCAGCAGGGCCAGACGACAGCTAGTCCTAGGGGTTAGAGGTTGCTAAATGCTGCCGGGCCAGACGACAGCCAGTCCTAGGGGTTAAAGTTGACTAAACGCTGCCAGGCCAGACGACAGACAGTCCTAGGGGTTAAAGGTGACTAAACGCTGCAGGGCCAGACGACAGTCAGTCCTAGGGGTTAAAGGTGGCTAAACGCTAAAGGTCCAGACAACAGTCAGTCCTAGTGATTAAAAGTGGCTAAACGCTGCAGGGCCAGACGACAGTCAGTCCTAGGGGTTAAAGGTGGCTAAACACTGCCAGGCCAGACGACAGCAAGCCCTAGGGGTTAAAGGTGGCCGAATGCTGCCGGGCCAGACGACAGCCAGCACTAGGGGTTAAAGGTGGCTAAACGCTGCAGGGCCAGACGACAGCCAGTCCTAGGGGTTAAAGTTGGCTAAACCCTGTCAGGCAAGACGACAGCCAGTCCTAGGGGTTAAAGGTGGACAAACGCTGCCGGGCCAGACGACAGCCAGTCCTAGGGGTTAAAGGTGGACAAACGCTGCCGGGCCAGACGACAGTCAGTCCTAGGGGTTAAAGGTGGCTAAACGCTGCCAGGCCAGACGACAGTCAGTCCTAGGGGTTAAAGGTGGACAAACGCTGCCGGGCAAGACGACAGCCAGTCCTAGGGTTAAAGGTGGCCAAACGCTGCTGGGCCAGACGACAGCAAGCCCTAGGGGTTAAAGGTGGCCAAACGCTGCCAGGCCAGACGGCAGCAAGCCCTAGGGGTTAAAGGTGACTAAATGCTGCCAGGCCAGACGACAGCAAGCCCTAGGGGTTAAAGGTGGCTAAACGCTGCAGGGCAAGACGACAGTCAGTCCTAGGGGTTAAAGGTGGCTAAACGCTGCCAGGCCAGACGACAGCCAGTCTTAGGGGTTAAAGTTGACTAAACGCTGCAGGGCCAGACGACAGTCAGTCCTAGGGGTTAAAGGTGGCTAAACGCTGCCAGGCCAGACGACAGTCAGTCCTAGGGGTTAAAGGTGGACAAACGCTGCCGGGCAAGACGACAGCCAGTCCTAGGGTTAAAGGTGGCTAAATGCTGCCAGGCCAGACGACAGCAAGCCCTAGGGGTTAAAGGTGGCCAAACGCTGCCGGGCCAGACGACAGCAAGCCCTAGGGGTTAAAGGTGGCCAAACGCTGCCAGGCCAGACGGCAGCAAGCCCTAGGAGTTAAAGGTGACTAAATGCTGCCAGGCCAGACGACAGCAAGCCCTAGGGGTTAAAGGTGGCCAAACGCTGCCGGGCCAGACGACAGCAAGCCCTAGGGGTTAAAGGTGGCCAAACGCTGCCGGGCCAGACGACAGCAAGCCCTAGGGGTTAAAGGTAGCTAAACGCTGCAGGGCCAGACGACAGCCAGTCCTAGGGGTTAAAGGTGGCTAAACGCTGCCAGGCCAGACGACAGCCAGTCCTAGGGGTTAAAGTTGACTAAACGCTGCAGGGCCAGACGACAGTCAGTCCTAGTGGTTAAAGGCGGCTAAACGCTGCAGGGCCAGACGACAGTCAGTCCTAGGGGTTAAAGGTGGCCGAACGCTGCCGGGCCAGACGACAGCCAGCCCTAGGGGTTAAAGGTGGCTAAACGCTGCAGGGCCAGATGACAGTCAGTCCTAGGGGTTAAAGGTGGCTAAACGCTGCCGGGCCAGACCTAGGGGTTAAAGGTGGCTAAAGGCTGCAGGGCCAGATGACAGACAGTCCTAGGGGTTAAAGGTGGCTAAACGCTGCCAGTTGACAGCCAGTCCTAGGGGTTAAAGGTGGCCAAATGCTGCCGGGCCAGACGACAGCCAGACCTAGGGGTTAAAGGTGGATAAACGCTGCAGGGCCAGATGACAGCCAGTCTATAGCACAGATGTTAATGGTATATTCCACAGTAACAGAATGACACAGACAATCAGATTTTTCACTTTAAATCAATGATTTCAAAATTGAACAAACCATACAACTGTTTGCACAAGGACTACTTTGAACACTTTCCACTGAACAGTTCACAAAAACATATTTACTTGAAGAACAGTGGAGATGCAAAGTTAGGTTACAGAATGACGGGTTGTGCTGTTTGGGCTGTCATTCTGGTACAATGCTAATTTGTCAGGACTGTAGTGAGGAGACAGAACACTGGAAACATCCACAGGAGGCGGAGTAGTCATTAAGGCACTTTAATGGCAACAAGCATCATCACCACCTGAGACAGACAGAGACATACAGCAGCTCAGTCAGATATCACATAACCCTCCATACCCCAACACTCAGTTACAGACCCTCTCCGTTCTCTAACCCCAACACCCAGTTACAGACCCTCTCCGTTCTCTAACCCCAACACCCAGTTACAGACCCTCTCCGTTCTCTAACCCCAACACCCAGTTACAGACCCTCTCCATTCTCTAACCCCAACACTCAGTTACAGAACCTCTCCGTTCTCTAACCAAGTCTGTACTGATCATGAACACACTAGACCAGTAAGACACTGTAGAACCATAGACCAACACAGAGCTTTAGATGCATATAGCAGAACAAACACTGCAGACCAATATCCCCTCCCCCATTTCCTCTATGCAGATATAACAACTTTAATCCCTCCCCATTTCCTCTATGCAGATATAACAACTTTATCCCCTCCGCAATGTAGATATATCATCCTTATCCCCCCTCCTCTATGTAGATAGAACATCCTTAACACCCTTCCACTATGTAGATAGAACATCTATATCTCCCCTCCACTATGTAGATGGAACATTCTTATCCCCCCTCCTCTATGTAGATAGAACATCCTTATCTCCCCGCCTCTATGTAGATAGAACATTCTTATCCCCCCTCCTCTATGTAGATATTACATCATTATCCCCCCTCCCCTCTATGTAGATATTACACCATTATCCCCCCTCCCCTCTATGTAGATAGAACATCCTTATCCCCCTCCCCTGAATGTAGATAGAACATCCTTATACCTCCTCCCCTCTATGTAGATAGAACATCCTTATCCTCCTCCCATCTATGTAGATAGAACATCCTTATCCCCCTCCCCTCTATGTAGATAGAATATCCTTATACCTCCTCCCCTCTATGTAGATAGAACATCCTTATCCTCCTCCACTCTATATACATAGCACATCCTTATCCCCCCTCCACTATGTAGATAGAACATCCTTATCCCACCTCCTCCATGTAGACAGAACATCCTTATCTCCACTCCACTATGTAGATAGAACATTCTTATCCCCTCCTCTCCTCCATGTAGATAGAACATTCTTATCCCCTTCCCCATGTAGACAGAACATCATTATCCCCTTCCCCATGTAGACAGAACATCCTTATCCCCCCTCCTCTATGTAGATATAACATCCTTATCCCCCCTCCCCTCCTCCATGTAGATAGAACATCCTTATCTCCCCTCCACTATGTAGATAGAACATCCTTATCTCCCCTCCACTATGTAGATAGAACATCCTTATCCTCCCTCCCCTCCCCCATGTAGATAGAACATCCTTATCAACTCCTATATGTAGATAGAACATCCTTATCTCCCCTCCACTATGTAGATAGAACATCCTTATGCCCCTCCCCCATGTAGATAAAACGTTCTTATCACCCCTCCCCTCCTCCATGTAGATAGAGGCGAGGGGGATACGGATGTTCTATGTAGATATTACATAATTATCCCCTTCCCCTCCTCTATGTAGATAGAACATCCTTATCCCCCTCCCTCTATGTAGATAGAACATCCTTATGCCCCCCCCTCTATGTAGATATTACAACACTATCCCCCCTCTGTAGATATTACATCATTATCCTCCTCCCCTCTATGTAGATATTACATCATTAATCCCCCTCCCCTCTATGTAGATATTACATAATTAATCACCCTCCCCTCTATGTAGATAGAACATCCTTATGCCCCTCCCCTCCTCTATGTAGATAGAACATCCTTATGCCCCTCCCCTCCTCTATGTAGATAGAACATCCGTATCCCCCTCCCCACTATGTAGATAGAACATCCTTATCCCCCTCCCCTCTATGTAGATAGAACATCCTTATCCCCCTCCCCTCTATGTAGATAGAACATCCTTATCCCCCTCCCCTCTATGTAGATAGAACATCCTTATGCCCCTCCCCTCCTCTATGTAGATAGAACATCCTTATGCCCCTCCCCTCTATGTAGATAGAACATCCTTATGCCCCTCCCCTCTATGTAGATAGAACATCCTTATCCCCCTCCCCTCTATGTAGATAGAACATCCTTATGCCCCTCCCCTCCTCTATGTAGATAGAACATCCTTATGCCCCTCCCCTCTATGTAGATAGAACATCATTATCCCCCTCCCCTCTATGTAGATAGAGTAGGGGCATAAGAATGTTCTATCTACATAGAGTAGGGGCATAATAATGTTCTATGTAGATAGAACATCCTTATGCCCCTCCCCTCCTCTATGTAGATAGAACATCCGTATCCCCCTCCCCTCTATGTAGATAGAACATCCTTATCCCCCTCCCCTCTATGTAGATAGAACATCCTTATCCCCCTCCCCTCTATGTAGATAGAACATCCTTATGCCCCTACTGTATGTAGATAGAACATCCTTAACCCCCCTCCCCTCCTCTATGTAGATATAACATCCTTATGCCCCTTCCCTCTATGTAGATAGAACATGCTTATGCCCCTCCCCTCCTCTATGTAGGTAGAACATCCTTATGCCCCCTCCCCTTTATGTAGATAGAACATCCTTAACCCCCCTCCTCCATGTAGATAGAACATCCTCATGCCTCTCCCCTCCTTCCATCTCACCACCATGTTGAACACTGACTAACTGTTATGACCCGTCTGCTGCTGCTGTCAATGGTCACCTTCATATTTACATTTAATGGATTATGTTTATAGTCATGTACAGTATTTATTAATAAAAAGACATTGTGAACTTTGTGAATGTCAATGTAAACAATGTCTTCCTGGTAGTTTCCAGCAACAGAAGAGGAGATAACCCCAGATGAACAGTGTTCTGGTGTGTGAGGCGTCCGAGGCACTATGGAGCTTCCAGGCTTCTTCCTCCCAGCTCTCTAACTCAACAGGAAACTGGAAACACAAACAGTCAGTCAGAAAACGGAATGAAAAGTAGGTAGGTGTGTGTGTGTGTGTGTGTGTGTGTGTGTGTGTGTGTGTGTGTGTGTGTGTGTGTGTGTGTGTGTGTGTGTGTGTGTGTGTGTGTTTATTACCTGTAAGGGTATCCATGGTATTTAGCTCTAAAGATGGACAGCAGCCAACTGAAGAAGAGCATCACCAGACCGATCCCTGCTACACACATGACTAGAGACAGAGGAGACAGAGAGGGGGAAAGGAGAGAGAGAGAAAGGAGAGAGAGAGAGAGAGAGAGAGAGAAAGGAGAGAGAGAGAGAGAGAGAGAGAGAGAGAGAGAGAGAGAGAGAGAGAGAGAAAGAGAGAGAGAAAGAGAGAGAGAAAGAGAGAGAGAAAGAGAGAGAGAGCAGAGGTCACGATCAGATGAGCTCCTGCATTTTTCAGCATTTTCTTTTCTTAAAAAAAGATAGATTAGGAGTTAGATAAACTTTGATTTTTTTGTCAGGAACACATACTGGATTCTACCCTCTACAACATAACCCCCACTTCAAATCAAAACTTAAAACCTACAACCTGATTTTGGACGGAATTACGGAATCACCTGGAAGGTTCACAACTACCAAGGATGATTACTCTATACAGCAAATTCTCTGGAAAACAACAGAAACCTGAAAACACCATCCAACCTGGAACTGAGTGAGTAATGTTTAGTCGGAAACTATATTTTATTTCCAAAAGCCAAGAAGAAAAATACACAAAATTACTTTATAAGGACTGAATTCTAACATAATTCTGCCAAGCTTGATACAGCTTCAACTAGCACTGATGTGTCAAGTGAGAGGTGTCAAAGCCCATTAGCCCAACAATGGCAGGAGAGTTACACAGTCTACCCAAACCAAATGGAGAGGCCTTAGAAGCTCCCTCCCACTGTTCAGAGGTAATTAAAATACAGTACCCTGTGCATGTAAAGAATGATAAGGCAAGAAAAGATTACAAAATGAAGCTCCTTATGGAAAATCAAGAGACACTTTTTGCTGACTATTACAAAAATGGGAACATCAGCAACCTTATCTTCCACACAAACCATCCCCTGGCATGGCACAGTGCTATAAGGGGCAGACTACCCCTTTGTTAAGAGAGGGGAGGTTAACGAGGGGTGGAAACTCAGAATACTTGACAACGAGGACTCTGAGTCAGCTAATATAAACCTCTATAAGTCCGGAACAGTACTGGTACAGGGTAACCCCAAACAGTTTCAGCTGGACTTTCACCAAATTAAAGAATCAGCCCAGCAGGAGAAGCTCTCCCTTGACAAAGATACCCCCACCCCGAGCGGGTCAGACCAGACCTCTTCATTATGTAACCCCACAGACGAGCAACCCCCAGCGGAGAGTCAACCTCCCAGCACAGATTACTACTCCCTCATTGAAATGAAGGATAAATTCACCCAGCTGGAGGTAAGGCAGGTGGAGCTGGAACAGCATGTGATTACACTTCAGTCAGCACAGACCCAGACAACAGTCCAGCACAACAACACCCCCTTTACCAGACCCGGAATGCTGGAGGTAGAGAGAGAAATATCTGCACTCTGGACAGTGGTGAGACTTCAACAGGAGAAAGAGCAGGATCAGGAGAAGAACAGAGCACTAGAGGAGAGGATCAGACTGCTGGTGGAGGAGAGGTTGAGGGGGATGGAAGAGAGGGTGAGGGGGATGGAAGAGAGGGTGAGGGGGACAGAGGAGAGGTTGAGGGGGACGGCGTGTGACAGAGAACAACCCACTAGAGAGGTGGCCACCCCCACAGAGAAGCCAGCAGAACAGCCCTCCTCAGCACCCGACAAAAGTCTCGACACCACAGCAGAACAGTCCACACCAGACCCTGACCATAGAGTCGACATCACAGCAGAACAGACAAATGAAGAACCCCAAGCCCAGCGGCCCTCACCCCCTCTGAGCCCCCCCCTGTCAGCCACCTTGATAGCCCTTCTGACAACCCCCCCACACCCACTGAGGACAAACACAAGACACAGATTGTACTACGTATGGAATCAAATGGGAAATATATAGAAGAAAAAAAAAAAATCCCAAACACAGTGTGTTTAAACTCTGGTGTCCAAACACCCAGCGCGCCTTCGACCTTCTGTCTGAAGACCGACTAGGCTCACCCAGCCACATAATAATACACACAGGCACAAACGACCTGAGAGCACAGCAGGAAAGGGTGGCCACAGCACTGAATGGAGTGATTGAAAAGGCATCTTCTACTTTCCCTAACGCACAAGTGGTTATCTCCACCCTGCTACCGCGAACAGACTTCCACCCTGCCACAATAGTGGGTAAACGCAAGTATTTCCTGTGACTGTGCCTCAAAACCAAATGTTTTCCTGGCCCACCACTCCACCCTGGACTTGAACAGCCTCTATGACCAGGTCCACCTCTACAAGGCAGCAGTGCCCACCTTTGCCCGAACTCTAAAGGACATTGCTCTCAAACGTATCCCCAAAACTTCACACAGGAGCAACAGATCAATAGACACCCCACCCAGACCAGCGAGACACCCTCCCAGACCTGCAGGACCCCCCCCCCCTGGACCTACACATAGAGGACCCACGCCAAGAGGAATTACATCCAGACCACAGCACCCCCAGACACAACCACACCCCCACCCCATCCAATCAACACCCCCCCCACATCAACCTTGCCCACACCCCATTTAGGCCCCCTCAGATCAGACCTATGCCACTCCTGCCCACCCCATGCACCCCACCCCCGCAAAGAGGGCCTCAACATGGAAGCCACACATACGCCCAGGTAGTGAGCGGGCAAACAGTCCCAACCCCCACTCTCACACTCGCCCAAGCCAATGGCATGTACCAGATGCTCAGCAGGCTCTGCTCACACTTACTGGCCTGAGGCCAAACCACGACCAACAACATTGGACACTCTATGGAACAAAAAGCCTTCACTATATCATCCTGGAATATCCAAGGCCTGAGGTCATCTGCCTTTGGCCTAAAGAGCAGGAACCCGGACTTCACCAAAGAAATCGGTAATACAGACATTGTCATCCTGCAAGAAACCTGGTATAGAGGAGACGGACCCACTGGTTGCCCTCTAGGTTACAGAGAGCTGGTAGTCCCATCCACCAAACTACCAGGTGTAAAACAGGGAAGGGACTCAGGGGGTATGCTAATTTGGTATAGAGCAGACCTAACTCACTCCATGAAATTAATCAAAACAGGAACATTCTACATTTGGCTAGAAATTCAAAAGGAAATTATCCTAACAGAGAAAAATGTCCTCCTGTGTCCTACCTATATCCCCCCCCACTAGAATCCCCATACTTTAATGAAGACAGCTTCTCCATCCTGGAGGGGGAAATCAATCATTTCCAGGCCCAGGGACATGTACTAGTCTGTGGCGACCTAAATGCCAGAACCGGACAAGAACCTGACACCCTCAGCACACGGGGACAAGCACCTGCCTGGAGGTGACAGCATTCCCTCCCACATATGCCCCCCTAGGCACAACTATGACAACATAACCAACAAAAACGGGTCACAACTCCTGCAGCTCTGTCGCACTCTGAGTATGTACATAGTCAATGGTAGGCTTCGAGGGGACTCCTATGGTAGGTACACCTATAGCTCATCTCTTGGCAGTAGTACTGTAGACTACTTTATCACTGACCTCAACCCAGAGTCTCTCAGAGCGTTCACAGTCAGCCCACTGACACCCCTATCAGACCACAGCAAAATCACAGTCTACTTAAACAGAGCAATACTCAATCATGAGGCATCAAAGCCAAAGGAACTGAGTAACATTAAGAAATGCTATAGATGGAAGGAATGCAGTTTGGAAAAATACCAAAAAACAATTAGGCAACAACAAATTCAATCCCTTTTAGACAATTTCCTGGGTAAAACAATCCACTGTAATAGTGAAGGTGTAAACTTGGCAGTTGAAAATCTTAACAGTATATTTGACCTCTCAGCTTCCCTATCAAATCTAAAACTCTCAAATAGAAAACCGAAGAAAATTAACAATAGTGACAAATGGTTTGATGAAGAATGCAAAAATCTAAGAAAGAAATTGAGAAACCTGTCCAACCAAAAACATAGAGACCCTGAAAACCCAAGTCTACGCCTTCACTATGGTGAATCACTAAAACAATACAGAAATACACTACGGAAAAAGAAGGAACAGCATGTCAGAAATCAGCTCAATGTAATTGAAGAATCCATAGACTCTAACCACTTCTGGGAAAATTGGAAAACACCAAACAAACAACAACACGAAGAATTATCTATCCAAAATGGAGATGTACAGTGCCTTGCGAAAGTATTCGGCCCCCTTGAACTTTGCGACCATTTCAGGCTTCAAACATAAAGATATAAAACTGTATTTTTTTTGTGAAGAATCAACAACAAGTGGGACACAATCATGAAGTGGAACGACATTTATTGGATATTTCAAACTTTTTTAACAAATCAAAAACTGAAAAATTGGGCGTGCAAAATTATTCAGCCCCTTTACTTTCAGTGCATCAAACTCTCTCCAGAAGTTCAGTGAGGATCTCAGAATGATCCAATGTTGACCTAAATGACTAATGGTGATAAATACAATCCACCTGTGTGTAATCAAGTCTCCGTATAAATGCACCTGCACTGTGATAGTCTCAGAGGTCCGCTAAAAGCGCAGAGAGGGGCCTCCCGGGTGGCGCAGTGGTTAAGGGTGCTGTACTGCAGCGCCAGCTGTGCCATCAGAGTCCCTGGGTTCGCGCCCAGGCTCTGTCGTAACCGGCCGCGACCGGGAGGTCCGTGGGGCGACGCACAATTGGCCTAGCGTCGTCCGGGTTAGGGAGGGCTTGGTCGGTAGGGATGTCCTCGTCTCATCGCGCACCAGCGACTCCTGTGGGCGCTAACCAAGGTTGCCAGGTGCACGGTGTATCCTCCGACACATTGGTGCGGCTGGATTCCGGGTTGGAGGCTCGCTGTGTTAAGAAGCAGTGCGGCTGGTTGGGTTGTGTATCGGAGGACGCATGACTTTCAACCTTCGTCTCTACCCGAGCCCGTACGGGAGTTGTAGCGATGAGACAAGCTACTACAACAATTGGATACCACGAAATTGGGGAGAAAAAAGGGGTAAAAAGGGGTATATTTTTTTTAAAGCAACCCCCACTCTCACACTCGCCCAAGCCAATGGCATGTACCAGAGAGACAGAGGAGAAAGAGAGACAGAGGAGAGACAGCAGCGCAATTAGACCCAACCAAATCATGAGAAAACAAAAAGATAATTACTTGACACATTGGAAAGAATTAACAAAAAAACAGAGCAAATTAGAATGCTATTTGGCCCTAAACAGAGAGTACACAGCAGCAGAATACCTGACCACTGTGACTGACCCAAAATTAAGGAAAGCTTTGACTATGTACAGACTCAGTGAGCATAGCCTTGCTATTGAGAAAGGCCGCCGTAGGCAGACATGGCTCTCAAGAGAAGACAGGCTATGTGCTCACTGCCCACAAAATGAGGTGGAAACTGAGCTGCACTTCCTAACCTCCTGATAAATGTATGACAGTATTAGAGAGACATATTTCCCTCAGATTACACAGATCCACAAAGAATTCGAAAACAAATCCAATTTTGATAAACTCCCATATCTACTGGGGGAAATTCCACAGTGTGCCATCACAGCAGCAAGATTTGTGACCTGTTGCCACGAGAAAAGGGCAACCAGTTAAGAACAAACACCATTGTAAATACAACCCATATTTATGCTTATTTATTTTATCTTGTGTCCTTAAACCTTTTGTACATTGTTAAAACACTGTATATACAGTGCCTTGCGAAAGTATTCGGCCCCCTTGAACTTTGCGACCTTTTGCCACATTTCAGGCTTCAAACATAAAGATATAAAACTGTATTTCTTTGTGAAGAATCAACAACAAGTGGGACACAATCATGAAGTGGAACGACATTTATTGGATATTTCAAACTTTTTTAACAAATCAAAAACTGAAAAATTGGCCGTGCAAAATTATTCAGCCCCCTTAAGTTAATACTTTGTAGCGCCACCTTTTGCTGCGATTACAGCTGTAAGTCGCTTGGGGTATGTCTCTATCAGTTTTGCACATCGAGAGACTGACATTTTTTCCCATTCCTCCTTGCAAAACAGCTCGAGCTCAGTGAGGGTGGATGGAGAGCATTTGTGAACAGCAGTTTTCAGTTCTTTCCACAGATTCTCGATTGGATTCAGGTCTGGACTTTGACTTGGCCATTCTAACACCTGGATATGTTTATTTTTGAACCATTCCATTGTAGATTTTGCTTTATGTTTTGGATCATTGTCTTGTTGGAAGACAAATCTCCGTCCCAGTCTCAGGTCTTTTGCAGACTCCATCAGGTTTTCTTCCAGAATGGTCCTGTATTTGGCTCCATCCATCTTCCCATCAATTTTAACCATCTTCCCTGTCCCTGCTGAAGAAAAGCAGGCCCAAACCATGATGCTGCCACCACCATGTTTGACAGTGGGGATGGTGTGTTCAGCTGTGTTGCTTTTACGCCAAACATAACGTTTTGCATTGTTGCCAAAAAGTTCAATTTTGGTTTCATCTGACCAGAGCACCTTCTTCCACATGTTTGGTGTGTCTCCCAGGTGGCTTGTGGCAAACTTTAAACAACACTTTTTATGGATATCTTTAAGAAATGGCTTTCTTCTTGCCACTCTTCCATAAAGGCCAGATTTGTGCAATATACGACTGATTGTTGTCCTATGGACAGAGTCTCCCACCTCAGCTGTAGATCTCTGCAGTTCATCCAGAGTGATCATGGGCCTCTTGGCTGCATCTCTGATCAGTCTTCTCCTTGTATGAGCTGAAAGTTTAGAGGGACGGCCAGGTCTTGGTAGATTTGCAGTGGTCTGATACTCCTTCCATTTCAATATTATCGCTTGCACAGTGCTCCTTGGGATGTTTAAAGCTTGGGAAATCTTTTTGTATCCAAATCCGGCTTTGAACTTCTTCACAACAGTATCTCGGACCTGCCTGGTGTGTTCCTTGTTCTTCATGATGCTCTCTGCGCTTTTAACGGACCTCTGAGACTATCACAGTGCAGGTGCATTTATACGGAGACTTGATTACACACAGGTGGATTGTATTTATCATCATTAGTCATTTAGGTCAACATTGGATCATTCAGAGATCCTCACTGAATGGGGCTGAATAATTTTGCACGCCCAATTTTTCAGTTTTTGATTTGTTAAAAAAGTTTGAAATATCCAATAAATGTCGTTCCACTTCACAATTGTGTCCCACTTGTTGTTGATTCTTCACAAAAAAATACAGTTTTATATCTTTATGTTTGAAGCTTGAAATGTGGCAAAAGGTCGCAAAGTTCAAGGGGCCGAAAACTTTCGCAAGGCACTGTATATATATAATATGACATTTGTAATGTCTTTATTGTTTTGAAACTTCTGTATGTGTAATGTTTACTGTTAATTTTTGTTTATTTTACTTTATATATATTCACTTTATATATTATCTACCTCACTTGCTTTGGCAATGTTAACACATGTTTCCCATGCCAATGAAGCCCTTGAATTGAAATTGAATTGAGAGACAGAGGGGAGAGAGAAAGAGACAGAGGAGAGAGAGAGGCAGAGAGAGAGAGGGGGGAAGGAGCGACAGAGGAGAGAGAGAGCCAGAGGAGAGAGAGAGCCAGAGGAGAGAGAGAGCCAGAGGAGAGAGAGACAGAGAGAGGGGGAGAGAGAGACAGTTAGTTCCAGCACACCTGTGTCACATACTCATCAAGCCTAGTTGGACCAGCTACTTCAAAAGAGGTAGAGAAATATCAAGAGATAGAGAAATAAAAAGAGACATTTAGAAATATACAGTGCCTTCAGAGAGTATTCAGAACCCTTGAGATTTTCCACATTTTGTTGTAATACAAAGTGTGATTAAAATGGATGTAATTTTTTGTGTCAAAGATCTACTCAACATATTCTGTCAAAGTGGAAAAATAATTCTTACAATATGTTTTTATTAAATGGAGAAAAAACACGAATACACTACATGACCAGAAGTACGACAAAAATCTCAGTACGCGGACACCTACTCGTCAAACATCTCAGTACGCGGACACCTACTCGTCAAACACCTCAGTACGCGGACACCTACTCGTCAAACACCTCAGTACGCGGACACCTACTCGTCAAACACCTCAGTACGCTGACACCTACTCGTCAAACACCTCAGTACGCTGACACCTACTCGTCAAACACCTCAGTACGCGGACACCTACTTGTCAAACACCTCAGTACGCGGACACCTACTCGTCAAACACCTCAGTACGCTGACACCTACTCGTCAAACATCTCAGTACGCGGACACCTACTCGTCAAACACCTCAGTACGCGGACACCTACTCGTCAAACATCTCAGTACGCGGACACCTACTCGTCAAACATCTCAGTACGCGGACACCTACTCGTCAAACATCTCAGTACGCGGACACCTACTCGTCAAACATCTCAGTACGCGGACACCTACTCGTCAAACATCTCAGTACGCGGACACCTACTCGTCAAACATCTCAGTACGCGGACACCTACTCGTCAAACATCTCAGTACGCGGACACCTACTCGTCAAACATCTCCTTACAAAATCAAGGCCTTTGCTGCAATAACAGCCTCCACTCTTCTGGGAAGGCTTTCCACTAGATGTTGGAACATTGCTGCGGGGACTTGCTTCCATCAGCTACAAGAGCATTAGTGAGGTCGGACAGTGATGTTGGGGGCGATTAGGCCTGGCTCACAGTTGGTGTTCCAGTTCATCCCAAAGGTGATCGATGGGGTTAAGGTCAGGGCTCTGTGCAGCCCAGTCAAGTTCTTTCACACTGATCTCGACAAACCATTTTCTATGGACCTTGCTTTGTGCACGGGGGCATTGCCATGCTGAAACAGGAAAGGGCCTTCCCCAAACTTTTGCTACAAAGATGGATTATGCATATTATTCCTCCTCCACCAAACTTTACGGTTGGCACGATGCATTGGGGCAAGTAGCATTCTCCTGGCATCTCCCACACCCAGATTTGTCCGTTGGACTGCCAGAGGGTGAAGCGTGATTCTTCACTCCAGAGAACGCCAGAGTCCAATGGCGACGAGCTTTACACCACTCCAGCCGATGTTTGGCATTGGGCATGGTGATCTCAGGCTTGTGTGCGGCTGTTCAGCCATGGAAACCCATTTCACAAAGCTCCCAACGAACAGTTATTGTGTTGACGTTGCTTGCAGAGGCAGTTTGGAACTCGGTTATGGGTGTTACAAACGAGGACGTTGGATTTTTACGCGGTTCAGCAGTCGGCGGTCGCGTTCTGTGGCCCGGGTGTTCCGCCAAAATGAAATGTGATTCACATAAAACATTTAAAATAAAATTTAAACGCAATTTTTTTTTCTTCTTCACATCTTCAAACAGTCCATTTATATTTTCCAACGGGGCTACACATTTGGGTGAGGTTTTTTCCTCGCCTGAGTAGCCTCGTTTCACTGCCAAAAATACAATGAAACCATCCAGTGTTCATCGAAATAAAAACTAGCCAAATAATGAACATCCAATCACATTAAACGCTTATGGAAATTCCACTAACGGTCCGTATGTAGCCAAACGTAGCTGCTGCTCATGTTGGTATCTGTACTGACGGCACCAAAGCCATAACAGGGAGACATAGTCGAGTGGTAACACGCCTGCAACAGTTGCTACCGACGCCACTTGGGTACACTGCAGCATCAACCGAGAGGCTCTTGCTGTCAAGGGAATGCCTGACAGCTTGAAAGACGTTTTGAACACCACAGTGAAAATAATTAACTTTGTTAAACAAAGGCCCCTGAACTCTCGTGTATTTTCTGCATTATGCACTGATATGGGCAGCGACCATGTAACACTTTTACAACATACAGAAGTGCGCTGGTTATCAAGGGGCAAAGTATTGGCACATTTTTTTGAATTGAGAGACAAGCTTAAAGTTTTCTTTACTGACCATCATTTTCACTTGTCTGACCGCTTGAGTTTCTCACACGACTGGCCTGTCTGGGAGACGATTTTTCCTGAATGATCTGAATCTAGGATTACAGGGACTCTCCGCAACTATATTCAATGTGCGGGACAAAATTTAAGCTATGATTAAGAAGTTGGAGCTCTTCTCTGTCTGCATTAACACGGACAACACACAGGTCTTTCCATCACTAAGTTTTTTTGTGTGCAACTGAACTCAAGCTTACAGACAATGTCAAATGTGATATAGCGAAGCACCTGAGTGAGTTAGTTGCGCATGTACTTTCCCGAAACAGATGACAGAAACAACTGGATTCGTTATCCCTTTCATGCCCTGCCTCCAGTCCACTTACCAATATGGGAACAAGAGAGACTCAACAAAATTGAAACAAGCGGTTCTGTGAAAACTGAATTTAATCAGAAGCCACAGCCAGGTTTCTGGATAGAGCTACGCTCAGAGTTTCTTGCCTTGGCCAATCACACTGTTAAGACACTGATGCCCTTTGCAACCACGTACCTATGTGAGAGTGGATTCTCGGCCCTCACTAGCATGGCAAATAAATACAGGCACAGACTGTGTGTGGAAAGTGATTTAAGACTGAGACTCTCTCCAATACAAGTTATGTGCATCCTTTCAAGCACACCTTTCTCATTAACCTGTGGTGAGTTATTCACAATTGTTGATAAACAAATAAGGTTTTATATGTAAGATGGTTAAATAAAGAGCAAAATTGTTGATTATTATGATATTATTATTTGTGCCCTGGTCTATAAGAGCTCTTTGTCACTTCCCACGAGCCGGGTTGTGACAAACTCACACTCATTCTTATGTTTAATAAATGTATCGTATAGTGTGTGTGTGGCAGGTTTACAATGATGTCAAAAAACAACATTTAAGAGTGCGCTGACCCTGGTGCTAGAGGGGGTACGGGACTATAAAACGTTTGGGAACCACTGGTCTAGACATTTCCACTTCACAATAACAGCACTTACAGTTGACCATTGCAGCTCTAGTAGGGCAGAAGTTTGACCAACTGACTTGTTGGAAAGGTGGCATCCTATGACGGTGCCACCTTGAAAGTCACTGAGCTCTTCAGTAAGGCCATTCTACTGCCAATGTTTATCTGTGGAGATTGCATGAATGTGTGCTCGATTTTATACACCTGTCAGCAACGGGTGTGGCTGAAATAGTCGAATCCACTCATTTGAAAAGGTGTCCACATACTTTTGGTGATGTAGTGTGTTTCCCATGCCAATTAAGCACTTTGAATTCAATTGAAAGAGAGAGACAGAAAGATGGATATAGACAGAGAGAGAGAGAAATATAGACAGAGATCGAGAGAGAGGAGAGAGACAGGCAGAGAGGAGAGAGAGAGATATCTAGATACATACTTTTCCTCTTGCCAATGTCCATATCTGACGTGGCAGCCTCGTGCAACAGCACCATCCCCATGGTAACAGCAGAGTCTGGGACAGGAGGTTAAGGGTCACAGAGAGAAGCTGTAGCCAATGAGAGGCTCTCATACAGGGTTAGAGGTCAGGGGTCAGACTGAGGTGTGTAAAGGATACTGAAGAGCAGCACGATGTGAGTTTCTGCTACAAACTGGGCCTGACTGCTGCCGTGGATGTAACTCTGAAACAACACACGCACAGTGATGAACAAACACACACTGTTAAGACAGAGTTAAAACACACACACACAGTTAACACACACAGTTATTAACACACACAGCTATTAACCTGTCTTGGGTAGGGGGCAGTATTTTCACATCCAGATGAAAAGCGTGCCAAAAGTAAACTGCCTGTTACTCAGGCCCAGAAGCTAGGATATGCATATAATTTGCAGATTTGGATAGAAAACACTCTAAACAGTCTAGTTTCTAAAACTGTTAAAATAATGTCTGTGAATATAACAGAACTGATATGGCAGGCCAAATCCCGAGGACAAACCATCCAAAAAATAATAATTTCAGCCTACCACTGTTTCCAATGGCTTTCATGTTTATTATGAGGCGAAGTCCTCTCAGATTGCAGTTCCTAGGGCTTCCACTAGATGTCAACAGTCTTTAGAAAGAGTTTCAGGCTGGTTTTTGGAAAAATGAGCTAGAAGTTTTAGTTTTTCTAAGTGGCTCGCATTTTGGCTGTAGTGTTTCCATGCGTGTGGATGAAAGCGCGTTCTTTGTTATTTATCTCCGGTAATGAACTTACTATTCTCTGTCTTAAATGTTATTGTTTATTTACATATTATGGTACCTGAGGTTTGATTATAAACGTTGTTTGACTTGTTTGGATAAGTGTATTAGTAACGTTTGGGATTAATTTTGTATGCATTTTGAAGGAGGGAAACCGGTGGATTATTGAATGAAGTGTGCCAGCTAAAATGAGTTTTTATGGATATAAAGAAGGACTTTATCGAACAAAAGGACCATTCACGATGTATCTAGGACCTTTTGGAGTGCCAACAGAAGAAGATCTTCAAAGGTAAGGCATTTATTATATCTCTATTTCTGACTTTCGTGTCACACCTGCCTGGTTGAAAAATGTTTTTCATGCTTTTGTAAGCGGGGCGCTGTCATCAGATAATCGCATGGTGTGCTTTCGCCGTAAAGCCTTTTTATAATCTGACACAGCGGCTGGATTAACAAGTAGTTCAGCTTTATTTTGAAGTATAATACTTGAATTTTTATGAATGGTAAATATTATATTTCTGTCATTTGAATTTCCCACTCTGCAATGTCACCGGATGTTGGCCCGTAAGAAGTTCTCACACACACACGCACACACACACACACACACAAAGGGACGCAGTGATTTCAGAGTTGGTGCGGATAGGAGCGGACGTCCGCACCGGATGTCCACCGGATGTCCACATCAAATCATTTAGTAGGAGCTGACGGAAGGTGTAAATTAGGAGACAGAGAGAGAGACCGAGGGAGAGACAGACCGAGGGAGAGAGAGAGACCGAAAAACAGAGATGGAGAGAGAGACAAAGCGAGAGAGATACCCACTAATTATCAAAATCCAGAAAAAAATAATATAACCACCAAAAAGGAAGCGATTCCCAAACCTTCCATAACAAAGCCATCACCTACAGAGAGATGAACCTGGAGAAGAGTCCCCTAAGCAAGCTGGTCCTGGGGCTCTGTTCACAAACACACCCCACAAAGCCCCAGGACAGCAACACAATTAGACACAACCAAAACCAAAAGATAATTACTTGACACATTGGAAAGAATTAACAAAAAAACTATGCAAACTAGAATGCTATTTGTCCCTAAACTGCACAGGGTGGGGTTGAGACCCAGGGCCTCCAGCTTAATGATGAGCTTGGAGGGTACTATGATGTTGAATGCTGAGCTGTAGTCAATGAATAGAATTCTGACATAGGTATTCTTCTTGTCCAGATGGGATAGGGCAGTGTGCAGTGTGATGGCGATTGCATCGTCTGTTGACCTATTGGGGAGATATGCAAATTGAATTGGGTCTAGGGTGTTGGGTAAGGTGCAGGTGATATGATCCTTGACTAGTCTCTCAAAGAACTTCATGATGACAGAAGTGAGTGCTACGGGGCAATAGTCATTTAGTTCAGTTATCTTTGCCTTCTTGGGTACAGGAACAATGGTGACCATCTTGAAGCATGTGGGGACAGCAGACTGGGATAAGGAGAGACTGAATATGTCGGTAAACACTCCAGCCAGCTGGTCTGCACATGCTCTGAGGACGCGGCTAGGGATGCCGTCTGGGCCATCAGCCTTGCGAGTGTTAACACGTTTAAATGTCTTACTCACGTCAGCTAATTGTCATTATTACAAATAAATAAATAAAAATCGGCCGATTAATCAGTATCAGCTTTTTTGGTCCTCCAATAATCGGTATCGGCGTTGAAAAATCCTATTCGGTCGACCTCTAGTCCAAACACACTAAGACAGTCGTGAAGAAGGCAAGACAACGCCTTTTCCCCTCTCAGGAGACTGAAAAGATTTGGCATGCGTCCCCAGATCCTCAAAAAGTTCTACAGCTGCACTATCAAGAGCATCCTGACCGGATGCATCCCTGCCTGGTATGGCAACTGCTCGGCATCTGACCGTAAGACGCTGCAGAGGGTACTGCGTACGGCCCAGTACATCACTTGGGCCAAGCTTCCTGCCATCCAGGACTTACAGTGGGGAGAACAAGTATTTGATACACTGCCGATTTTGCAGGTTTTCCTACTTACAAAGCATGTAGACGTCTGTAATTTTTATCATAGGTACACTTCATCTGTGAGAGACGGAATCTAAAAAATCAAAAATCCAGACAATCACATTGTATGATTTGTAAGTAATTAATTTGCATTTTATTGCATCACATATGTATTTGATCATCTACCAACCAGTAAGAATTCTGGCTCTCACAGACCTGTTAGTTTTTCTTTAAGAGGCCCACCTGTTCTTCACTCATTACCTGTATTAACTGCAACTGTTTGAACTCGTTACCTGTATAAAAGACACCTGTCCACACACTCAATCAACCTCTCCACAATGGCCAAGACCAGAGAGCTGTGTAAGGACATAAGGGATACAATTGTAGACCTGCACAAGGCTGGGATGGCCTACAGGACAATAGGCAAGCAGCTTGGTGATAAGGCAACAACTGTTGGCGCAATTATTAGAAAATGGAAGAAGTTCAAGATGACGGTCAATCACCCTCGGTCTGGGGCTCCATGCAAGATCTCACCTCGTGGGGCATCAATGATCAAGAGGAAGGTGAGGGATCAGCCCAGAACTACACGGCAGGACCTGGTCAATGACCTGAAGAGAGCTGGGACCACAGTCTCAAAGAAAACCATTAGTAAAACATTACGCCGGCATGGATTAAAATCCTGCTCAAGCCAGCGCATGTCCAGGCCCGTCTGAAGTTTGCCAATGACCATCTGGATGATCCAGAGGAGGAATGGGAGAAGGTCATGTGGTCTGATGAGACAAAAATAGAGCTTTTTGGTCTGAACTCGTGTTTGGAGGAAGAAGAAGGATGAGTACAACCCCAAGAACACCATCCCAACCGTGAAGCATGGAGGTAGAAACATCATTCTTTGGGGATGCTTTTCTGCAAAGGGGACAGGACGACTGCACCGTATTGAGGGAAGGATGGATGGGGCCATGTATCGCAAGATCTTGGCCAACAACCTCCTTCCCTCAGTAAGACCATTGAAGATGGGTCGTGGCTGGGTCTTCCAGCATGACAACGACCCGAAACACACAGCCAGGGCAACTAAGGAGTGGCTCCGTAAGAAGCATCTCAAGGTCCTGGAGTGGCCTAGCCAGTCTCCAGACCTGAACCCAATAGAACATCTTTGGAGGGAGCTGAAAGTCCGTATTGCCCAGCGACAGCCCCGAAACATGAAGGATCTGGAGAAGGTCTGTATGGAGGAGTGGGCCAAAATCCCTGCTGCAGTGTGTGCAAACCTGGTCAAGAACTACAGGAAACATATGATCTCTGTAATTGCAAACAAAGGTTTCTGTACCGAATATTAAGTTCTGCTTTTCTGATGTATCAAATACTTATGTCATGCAATAAAATGCAAGTTAATTACTTAAAAATCATACAATGTGATTTTCTGGATTTTTGTTATAGATTCCATCTCTCACAGTTGAAGTGTACCTATGATAAAAATGACATGCTTTGTAAGTAGGAAAACCTGCAAAATCGGCAGTGTATCAAATACTTGTTCTCCCCACTGTATATAATAGGCAGTGTCAGAGGAAAGCCCATAAAATTGTCGGAGACTCCAGTCACCCAAGTCATAGACTTTTTTCTCTTCTACCGGGGTGGCAGGTAGCCTAGTGGTTAGAGCATTGAACTAGCAACTGGAAGGTTGCAAGATCGAATCACCGAGCTAACAACGTAAAAATTGGTCTTTCTGCCCCTGAACAAGACAGTTAACCCACTGTTCCTAGACCGTCATTGAAAATAAGAATTTGTTCTTAACTTGTAATTCTGCTGGTGGCAGTATTGAGTAGCTTGGATGACTAAGGTGCCCAGAGTAAACTGCCTGCTACTCAGGCCCAGTTGCTAATATATGCATATTATTAGTAAATTTGGATAGAAAACACTCTGAAGTTTCTAAATATGTTTGAATAATGTCTGTGAGTATAACAGAACTCATATGCCAGGCAAAAACCTGAGAAAAAATCCAACCAGGAAGTGGGAAATCTGAGAATTGTAGTTTTTCAACTCTTTGCCTATCGAATATGTGTGCCCAGTGTCTATGGGTTCAAATTGCACTTCCTAAGGCTTCCACTAGATGTCAACAATCTTTAGAACCGTGTATGACGCTTCTACTGTAAAAGGAGGGGGAATGGGAGGGGAGTGAGTCAGTGGTCTGGCAGAGAGGCATTAGCTGATCACGCACGTTCACGTGAGAGTTAGCTTGAGTTCCTTTGCATTTCTGAAGACAAAGAAAGTCTCCGGGTGGAACATTATTGAATAGTTATGATAAAAACATCCTAAAGATTGATTCTATACATCGTTTGACATGTTTCCCAGAACTGTAATATACAGTGCCTTGTGAAAGTATTCGGCCCTCTTGAACTTTGCGACCTTTTGCCACATTTCAGGCTTCAAACAAAGATATAAAACTGTATTTTTTTGTGAAGAATCAACAACAAGTGGGACACAATCATGAAGTGGAACGACATTTATTGGATATTTCAAACTTTTTTAACAAATCAAAAACTGAAAAATTGGGCGTGCAAAATTATTCAGCCCCTTTACTTTCAGTGCAGCAAACTCTCTCCAGAAGTTCAGTGAGGATCTCTGAATGATCCAATGTTGACCTAAATGACTAATGATGATAAATACAATCCACCTGTGTGTAATCAAGTCTCCGTATAAATGCACCTGCACTGTGATAGTCTCAGAGTTCCGTTAAAAGCGCAGAGAGCATCATGAAGAACAAGGAACACACCAGGCAGGTCCGAGATACTGTTGTGAAGAAGTTTAAAGCCGGATTTGGATACAAAAAGATTTCCCAAGCTTTAAACATCCCAAGGAGCATCAGACCACTGCAAATCTACCAAGACCTGGCCGTCCCTCTAAACTTTCAGCTCATACAAGGAAAAGACTGATCAGAGATGCAGCCAAGAGGCCCATGATCACTCTGGATGAACTGCAGAGATCTACAGCTGAGGTGGGAGACTCTGTCCATAGGACAACAATCAGTCGTATATTGCACAAATCTGGCCTGTATGGAAGAGTGGCAAGAAGAAAGCCATTTCTTAAAGATATCCATACAAAGTGTTGTTTAAAGTTTGCCACAAGCCACCTGGGAGACACACCAAACATGTGGAAGAAGGTGCTCTGGTCAGATGAAACCAAAATTGAACTTTTTGGCAACAATGCAAAACGTTATGTTTGGCGTAAAAGCAACACAGCTCATCACCCTGAACACACCATCTCCACTGTCAAACATGGTGGTGGCAGCATCATGGTTTGGGCCTGCTTTTCTTCAGCAGGGACAGGGAAGATGGTTAAAATTGATGGGAAGATGGATGGAGCCAAATACAGGACCATTCTGGAAGAAAACCTGATTGTGTCTGCAAAAGACCTGAGAATGGGACGGAGATTCAAAGTTCAAGGGGGCCGAATACTTTCGCAAGGCACTGTAACTTTTTTGACTTTTCGTCTGAACTAAGCGATCGCGCATTGAGCATTTGGATTAATGGGCTAAACACGCAAACAAAAAGGAGATATTTGGACATAAATGATGGACTTTACCAAACAATTCAAACATTTAATGTGGAACTGGGATTCCTGGGAGTGCATTCTGATGAAGATTTCTGACTTCTGTTGACTCCAACGTGGCGGATATCTGTATGGCTTGATTTGTTGTCTGAGCGCCGTACCCTGATTATCGCATGGTTTGCTTTTTCCGTAATTAAAAAAAAAAATCTGGCACAGCGGTTGCATTAAGGAAAAGTGTATCTCTAATTCCATGCATGATCAATGTTTATTATGAATATTTCTGTAAATTGATGTGGCTCTCTGCAAAATCCCTGGATGTTTTGGAACTACTAAACATAACGCGCCAATGTAAACTCAGATTTTTGTATATAAATATGAACTTTATCGAACAAAAAAAGTCCTATGAGTGTCATCTGATGAAGATCATCAAAGGTTAGTGATTAATTTTATCTATATTTCTGCTTTTTGTGACTCCTCTCTTTGGCTGGAAAAATGGCTGTGTGTGTTTTTGTGACTAGGCTCTGACCGAACAATCATATGTTGTGCTTTCGCTGTAACGCCTTTTTGAAATCGGACACTGTGGTGGGATTAACAACAAGTTTATCTTTAAAATGGTGTAAAATAATTCTATGTTTGAGGAATTTTAATTATGAGATTTCTGTTGTTTTGAATTTGGTGCCCTCCACTTTCACTGGCTGTTGTCATATCGATCCCGTTAACGGGATCCAAGCCATAAGAAGTTAACTGACTTGCCTAGTTAAATAAAGGTTTTAAAAGCAGTACCGAAGGGCCAAGTCTAGGACCAAGAGGCTCCTTAACAGCTTCTACCCCTAAGCCATGAGACTGCTGAACAACTAATCAAATGGCTACCAGCACTATTTACATTGACCCCCCCCCCCCTCCCCATATTTGTTTTTCACTGCTGCTACTCACTGTTTATTATCTATGCATAGTCACTTCACCCCTACCTACATGATCAAATGTACTAACCCCGCACACTGACTTGGTACCGGAAACCCCTGTATATAGCCTTATTGTTATTCTTATTGTGTTACTTTATATTCTTATTTTTACTTTTGTCTATTTAATAAATAAGGGCATTTCCCGTTAAGGTCTACACCTGTAGAAAAGTAAAGTTTGATTTGATAGAGAGACTGTTCATTTTCGATTTTTTATTTCACTTGCTTTGGCAAAGTTCCCAATAAAGTCCTTAAATTTAATAGAAATTGAATTGAGAGAGAAAGAGAGAGGGACGTACCACTAGTCCAGCAGTGGGGTTATGTTAAGAGATATCTATAGAGAGAGAGAAGGAGGTACCACTAGTCCAGCAGTGGGGTTATGTTAAGAGATATCTATAGAAAGAGAGGGACGTACCACTAGTCCAGCAGTGGGGTTATGTTAAGAGATATCTATAGAGAGAGAGGGACGTACCACTAGTCCAGCAGTGGAGTTATGTTAAGAGATATCTATAGAGAGAGAGAAGGAGGTACCACTAGTCCAGCAGTGGGGTTATGTTAAGAGATACCTATAGAGAGAGAGACATACCACTTGTCCAACAGTGGTGTTTTTATTTATTTATTTGACCTTTATTTAACTAGGCAAGTCAGTTAAAAACAAATTCTTATTTTCAACGACGGCCTAGGAACAGTAACCGAAAGGTTTCATGTTCAAATCCCAGTGGGGATACAAAAAACAGTGGGTTAACTGCCTGTTCAGGGGCAGAACGACAGATTTGTACCTTGTCAGCTCTGGGATTTGAACATGAAACCTTTCGGTTACTAGTCCAACGCTCTAACCACTAGGCTACCCTGCCGCCCCATGTTAAGAGATATCTATAGAGAGAGAGAGGGACGTACCACTAGTCCAGCGGTGGGGTTATGCTTTGGGCTGACATCCCGTTACCGGGATGATATTACAACAGCCAGTGAAAGTGCAGGGCGCTTTTTATCAAACAATACATGTATGTTTTGTTTGATAAAGTTCATATTTATATCAAAATATGAGTTTACATTGGAGCGTTACATTCACTAGTTCCAAAAACATCCAGTGATTTTGCATAGCCACATCATTCAACAGAAATACTCATCATAAATGTAGATGATAATACAAGTTATACACATGGAATTATAGATATACCTCTCCTTAATGCAACCGCTGTGTCTGATTTCAAAAAACCTTACGGAATAAGCAAACAATGCAATAATCTGAGACTGCGCTCAGAAAAATAGTCAAAATAGCCGCCATGTTGGCATCAACATAAACAAGAAATTACATGATAAATATTCCCTTACCTTTGATGATCTTCATCAGAAAGCACTCCCAGGAATCCCAGGTCCACAATAAATGTTTGTTTTGTTCGATAATGTCCGTTATTTATGTCCAAATACCTCCTTTTGTTAGCGCGTTACGCCGGACAAAAAATTCAAAAAGTTATATTACAGGTCGAAGAAACATTTCAAACTAAGTACATTAGGATGTTTTTAACATATAGCTTCAATAAAGTTCCAACCGGAGTATTCCTTTGCGTCTTGGTGAGCAATGGAACGCAAGTGGATACCATGAGGAATGCGCATGATCAGAAATTGGCTGACTGCCAGACACCTGATACATTCTGCTCTCATTCAGTCCCACAACACAGTAGAAGTCTCATTCAAATTTCTATAGATGTTTGACATCTAGTGGAAAGCCCTAGGAAGTGCAACATCATTAATATCCCAAGGGGATTTCAATGGGAACTGTGATGAATACATACCAAGCTCAGATTTCTCACTTCCTGTTTTGATTTCTCCTCAGGATTTTGCCTGCCTTATGAGTTCTGTTATACTCACAGACATCATTTAAACAGTTTTAGAAACATTAGAGTGTTTTCTATCCAATACTAATAATAATATGCATATATTAGCAACTGAGACAGAGGAGCAGGCCGTTTACTTTGAGCAACTTATTCATCCAAGCTACTCAATACTGCCCCCAGCTATAAGAAGTTGAGAGATATCTATAGAGAGAGAGGGACGTACCACTTGTCCAGTGGTGGGGTTCTTGTGGGCGTAGGGAGGTCCTCTAATGTGGTTCCACATCTGACCTGAAGTCATGATCAGGCAGAAACACTAGAGAGAACGCAAACCGTTGACAATGACTCAACACTTATTCATCCATAACTTTGATAGTCAGCTACATAATGAACCAGTGTGTTCCTACCAGAGCAGAGAAGGCCCAGACGTTCTTGTTGTAGAGGAATTCCAGGTTGTTTCTGCGGAGGTAAGCCAGTCCTCCTATGACTGCCAGCAGGAATCCCAGCATCAACGGCCCCGCATAGTTAGGAGGACGGATCACACGGATCTACACAGAGAGAGACACACACACAAACAGATTGACACACACACATACATATTGTATTGCCTTACTTTCCTAATCTTACTACTGTCATGACGTTGGCCTGGGGGTATGTTTAGAACAGTCATAAATACCTTTCCCCCTTTTTCCTCACTTTACCGTACTGATGTTACATTTGCAAAACCCTTGGTTAACATAGAGATTCTGGGAACATCAGAAGGTGGGGGGAAATGAACTATATTCTGGTAATCCGACCAATGGAACATATGCGGTGGTACTTATTGAATATGATGTCAGTTCGGTTGTCATCTCAGACATTCTCATCAATGATAAGATGACAAACTCTACAGTGGAAAGTCTACACATCAGAGTTATCGGATTCACATGGAATTGTTGTTCAATTTAAATGTTTGAATATGAAATTATTCATGATGGGATGAAATGTGATTTTAGTTTCTAAAATGTGAGATTTGGGTTTTCATAAGATAGGGCTCTGCTCAATCAGTGGCCCGCCCCTGGGAAGGGACAAGGGCTATAAAACTTTTCAAACACGCCCTCCTCTCCCTTCCTATATAAGCCCTTGACGACAATATAACCTCCTGTTCCGAGGACGTGAGGACGATGGTCCGATGTCAGAATGGTTCAGATAATAACTACAGAACGAAGCCAACATCAGCGTGAGCTTTGGTTGCGAATGGTATGAACTTTGAACTCTTATTCACTACAGAAGAGATACCTAATAGCCGTTGAGTTAGCAACAGCCGCGGCAAACGAGGGTTAGGAAGGAACAGACAGAGTATCCCGTCTATCACACAACGACGTTACTACAACGTATCCAATTGACAATCAGAGACCTTCTTCAAAGGACTAGGTTGGGCAACATGGCCTTCCATCTACCACCAACCTACTGAAGCGCAGCTCAGAGTAAACATTTATTGCATTTTCCTTTTCCAAATTGGCGGTAATTTAGAATGCATAAGATACTGTATTTACGTTAGCACAACTTCGCCCTTTGTTTCTCAGTCTTTCCGCTCTTTCACTTTCACCCAGCCCCTTTTCTTTTGTGTAACAAGCTGTCATATCTGTTCCGCCCGCTAGGGACTTTTTCCTTTATGACGTAATTTGTAATCAAGTTATGATTAATTATGTGTATGTGTAATTCTGTGTGATTAGTTAGGTATTTAGTAAATAAATAATTAAACCCAATTTTGTATTGCTGATTCAACTTGTTAGCCAGGGTTCATGCAGATAACTAAGAATTTACAACTTTCAGATGAGACTGAATTAAGATGACGATTAATACTGACTGCTATTGATGTAAAATATTACTTGGTCTTTAAGAGTTTATTCAGAAGATAACTCTATAAATATTATTTTGTGGTGCCAGACTCTCTAGTTAATTACATTTACATGATTAGCTCAATCAGGTAATATTAATTACGGATAAATTATTTTATAGAATAGCATGTCATATCACTTAATCCGGCAAGGCCAAAGACACGACACTACATTTGCACACACTGTATATAGATTTATTTTCTATTGTGTTATTGATTGTACGTTTGTTTATCCAATGTGTAACTCTGCGTTGTTGTTTTTGTCGCACTGCTTTGCTTTATCTTGGCCAGATCACAGTTGTAAATGAGAACTTGTTCTCAACTGGCCAACCTGGTTAATTAAAGTTGAAATAAAACTAATTTAAAAAATACACACCTGATCACCCATATCTACTCAGATAAACACAGACTAATACATTACGCAAATACCTAGCGTGAGAGGTGAAAGGTAAAGAGGTGAGAGGTCAGGAGGGGCTACCTGTACGTCAGTGCGGTCCCCGACCCAGCGGGCCAGTTGCTCTGCAGCAAAGCCTCTGACCTGCAGCTCATAGGAGTCAGACTTCTTAGGCTTCCCTTTAGCAGGGAAATGGATGAAGGAGGGAGCCGAGTTCATATTCAACTAGGGAGACAAATAACACAGATATATAACTATTACTATATACACAAATAACACAGATATATAAATACTACTATATACACAAATAACACAGATATATAACTACTACTAAATACACAAATAACACAGATATATAACTACTACTATATACACAAATAACAGACATATAACTACTACTATATACACAAATAACACAGATATATAACTACTACTATATACACAAATAACAGACATATAACTACTACTATATACACAAATAAGATATGTAACTACAACTATATACACAAATAACAGATATATAACTACTACTATATTCATATACACTGCATATATGACTACTACTATATTCATATACACTACATATATAACTACTACTATATTCATACATACTACATATATAACTACTACTATATTCATACATACTACATATATAACTACTACTATATTCATACATACTACATATATAACTACTACTATATTCATATACACTACATATATAACTACTACTATATTCATACATACTACATATATAACTACTACTATATTCATACATACTACATATATAACTACTACTATATTCATATACACTACATATATAACTACTACTATATTCATATACACTACATATATAACTACTACTATAATCATATACACTGCATATGACTACTACTATATTCATATACACGACATACACTGCTCAAAAAAATAAAGGGAACACTAAAATAACACATGCTAGATCTGAATGAATGAAATATTCTTATTAAATACTTTTTTCTTTACATAGTTGAATGTGCTGACAACAAAATCACAAAAATTATCAATGGTATTCAAATTTATCAACCCATGTAGGTCTGGATTTGGAGTCACACTCAAAATTAAAGTGGAAAACCACACTACAGGCTGATCCAACTTTGATGTAATGTCCTTAAAACAAGTCAAAATGAGGCTCAGTAGTGTGTGTGGCCTCCACGTGCCTGTATGACCTCCCTACAACGCCTGGGCATGCTCCTGATGAGGACAGTCTGTGGTGCAACGTGGCGTTGGTGGATGGAGCGAGACATGATGTCCCAGATGTGCTCAATTGGATTCAGCTCTGGGGAACGGGCGGGCCAATCCATAGCATCAATGCCTTCCTCTTGCAGGAACTGCTGACACACTCCAGCCACATGAGGTCTAGCATTGTCTTGCATTAGGAGGAACCCAGGGCCAACCGCACCAGCATATGGTCTCACAAGGGGTCTGAGGATCTCATCTTGGTACCTAATGGCAGTCAGGCTACCTCTGGCGAGCACATGGAGGGCTGTGCGGCCCCCCAAAGAAATGCCACCCCACACCATGACTGACCCACCGCCAAACCGGTCATGCTGGAGGATGTTGCAGGCAGCAGAACGTTCTCCACGGCGTCTCCAGACTGTCACATGTGCTCAGTGTGAACCTGCTTTCATCTGTGAAGAGCACAGGGCGCCAGTGGCGAATTTGCCAATCTTGGTGTTCTCTGGCAAATGCCAAACGTCCTGCACGGTGTTGGGCTGTAAGCACAACCCCCACCTGTGGACGTCGGGCCCTCATACCACCCTCATGGAGTCTGTTTCTGTGTTCCCTTTGAGCAGTGTATATAACTACTACTATATTCATACATACTACATATATACACTACTATTATATTCATGTAGTATATGTGAATATAGTAGTAGTTAAATATGTAGTATATATGAATATAGTAGTATTTAAATCTGTAGTATATATGAATATAGTAGTATATGAATATAGTAGTAGTTCAATCTTTAGTATATATGAATATAGTAGTAGTTCAATCTTTAGTATATATGAATATAATAGGAGTTATATATGTAGTGTATATTAATGTAGTAGTAGTTAAATCTGTATTATATATGAATATAGTAGTAGTTATATCTGTATTATATATGAATATAGTAGTAGTTATATCTGTATTATATATGAATATAGTAGTAGTTATATATGTAGTGTATATGAATATAGTAGCAGTTAAATCTGTACTTATTTTCCACCATAATTTGAAAATAAATTCATTAAAAATCCTACAATGTGATTTTATGGATTTTTTTTCTCATTTTGTCTGTCATAGTTGAAGTGTACCTATGATGAAAATTACAGGCCTCTCTCATCTTTTTAAGTGGGAGAACTTGCACAATTGGTGGCTGACTAAATACTTTTTTGCCCCACTGTATAACTACTACTATATTCATATATACTACATATAAGACGACTACTATATTCTTATATAACTACTACTATATTCATACAAAACTACTACTATATTCATACATACTACAAATACACTACCACTATATTCATATATACTACAAATATACACTACTACTATATTCATATATACTACAAATATACACTACTACTATATTCATATACACTACAGATTTAACTACTACTATATTCATATACACTATATATACACACACTACTACTATATTCATATATACTACATATATAACTACTACTACATTCATATACACTACATATTTAACTACTACTATATTCATTTATACTACAGATTTAACTGCTACTATATTCATATACAATACATATTTAACTACTACTATATTCATATACACTATATATACACACTACTACTATATTCATATATACTTCATATATAACTACTACTACATTCATATACACTACATATTTAACTACTACTATATTCATATACACTATATATACACACTACTACTATATTCATATATACTTCATATATAACTACCACTACATTCATATACACTACATATTTAACTACTACTATATTCATTTATACTACATTTATACTACTACTGAGTTGATATGCACCAGTTAAAGCAGTGTTCCAGAAGGTTCATGTTGTAATGATCCAGTCAGGTAGAGTAACCAGACAGAGCTGCTGTCAAGTGTAGTTTCACTTAAAGAATGTGAGCTGTCGAGATCAGGCTGGTTTACCGATGCCAACCGTTAGGCTCTAATGGACAGCTTAAAGCCCGGCTCTAAATAACACATGAAGGGTGAAATAAACTAAAAGAGATAGAATAGTTATACCATCTGAAAGACGTCAGATCCTTCATCAAAGTCGACGGTAGCGAAGAAGACTTTGTTGGTGAAGGCACTGGAGTAACGCCAGGAATTAGCTAGGATCTGGTACTCCTCGTCAGCCTGTCTGTAGAGGGGGTGGACACACACAGTATGTCAAATACCTTTCAATATTTGAGATACGATTGATTTAGTGTGTCCAGAACAATGGAACTAATAGAATAGTCACAAAAGTCTGGCGTACTGGGCGTACCACAAAGGCATATTAGGACATGCATTTGTCCCATCCATGTGTAAAACTAACATGTGACCCCTTACTGGCAGACTACACACAGTCTCTGTTACTGACGGGCAGACTACACACAGTCTCTGTTACTGACGGGCAGACTACACACAGTCTCTGTTACTGACGGGCAGACTACACACAGTCTCTGTTACTGACGGGCAGACTACACACAGTCTCTGTTACTGACGGGCAGACTACACACAGTCTCTGTTACTGACGGGCAGACTACACACAGTCTCTGTTACTGACGGGCAGACTACAAATTGTCTCTGTTACTGACCGGCAGACTACAAATTGTCTCTGTTACTGACCGGCAGACTACAAATTGTCTCTGTTACTGACCGGCAGACTACACACAGTCTCTGTTACTGACTGGCAGACTAGACACAGTCTATGTTACTGACTGGCAGACTAGACACAGTCTCTGTTACTGACGGGCAGACTACACAGTCTCTGTTACTGACCGGCAGACTACAAATTGTCTCTGTTATGGGTTAGGGTTATCATGACATGTAGGGTTAGGGTTATGACATGTGACACCCACCTGTCACCCCAATTCAAATGAAACCCCTGCACTGGAGACAGACATTTTATGAGACTCATGTTTGCACGAATCGTGGACAAATACAGTATCGCCAAGGTTGGTAGAAAATTCCCTCCACTACACCAAACTGTACCCACCCTGTAACTCCCAGTAATGAATACCAAACATCTTTGATTAAATCACATTATCTGGTGTAACAATTTGTAGATAAGTTACTTGCAGACGCCACACTGTCTCTGTGGCTGCAGGGCGGTGAACATGATGACCACAGAGTAGTTCCTGGGAGGAGCCTTCACAAAGCGACGAAACTTCTCCCCGTTCATACGGATCACAGCTCTCTTCCCTGTCCAGTCCATAAGCTGACCCACCTTCTCAGAGAGCAGGGTCTGGAGGGAGAAAAGGGGAAGAGGGGTTAGAGGTCAGAGTCATATAGCGACCTGGTCCATCAGTTGGCCCACCTACTCAGACTGCAGGGTCTGGAGGGAGAGAGAAGAGGGCAAAGAGGTTAGGGGTTACAGGTCAGGGTGTTATACCGGCCCACCCACTCAAACAGCAGGGTCTGGAGGGAGAGAGAAGAGGGGTTAGAGATCAGGGTCTTAATACCAGCCCAGTCCATCAACTGGCCCACCCTCTCAGAGAACAAGTCTCTAGTGTATCTACCTAGCTCGAGCCGAAAGAGGGCACATTTCCTCACCCGGAAGTGCTAACAACGTTTAGGAATGATGCGGATTATAGCTGCAGGAAAGGTCAAAGTTCTAGACCAAGTAGAACATAGACACGGCAATATGTGACGTGTTAGTTATTACAATGAGCTAGATACTTATATATGAAGCATACTGACGATGCAAACTAGCTAGGTAACCGGTTCCTCCCTAATAGTTAATGGCTAGCTAGCTAAACCTATCTCTCCTAGACCCATGAGCTAACGTTAGCCTGCTAGCTAGTGTAATGATTATGACACCGTGCGCTAAGAATAAAATACCTCCTTTTTCTTCTGTCCGGTTGAAGGGATTCCATAGAAACTCAACATCAACAACAACGAATATAAAACTTTTAGATACATTTTAATCATCTTTCACAGAGGCGCTTCCGTCAATCGACTGACCTCGGATTGAAGGATTCTCTGTAACATTCCGATTGGTCGATTTTCCGCCTCAAGAGCCAATGGCGTGATAGGGGCAGAGACTGTAAAGAAAGCGAGACATCCTACTTCCGTTTTTTTCTGATTGGGGTGGGGCATCTCCTTATTGTAATGCTTGTTTTTAGTATTTGATGAGGGTTGTTTACGTTAACCACCTGTATTAAATGGAGAGAGATGCTATGCTACTAGCCTCATATACCAGCCATCACGAGACAATTCCGATATAAAGTGTTTTTTTTCTCAAAGTTGCCGGGATGTCACGTGTCCTACTTATATTAGGACAATCATAAAAACTTAAGCCTTACAAAACTTCTATTCGATCAAAAAAAACTCACGTAGGAAATAAGCCATTCATTTTTTGTTGGCCAAATTAAACACTTTTATTGACCTCCAAACAAAAACTTCTTGCTTGGTGGGGAAATTTAGATTTCATGCTAAATTGGGCCTCTCTTCCTCTTCTCTGCTGTAATGAAGGAACCGTGAGCTCATGAGGGAAAGCATGCTCACAGGACATAAATAAATGCTCACAATTATTTTCAATGGTAAATGGCCGGAGTAAACTATCTTATTTATCCACCATCTTTGAAAATGAGTCTTGGGTGTATGAAGTAAGATTTGGGGTGTATTCAAAATGAGTACTGTTTTTAAACGTTTCAAATAGTTCACTGTGAAACGTTAAAAACAAAGAGTTGAGACAAGTTAAATGAACAGCAAACCAACAAGGGTTTAAGGAGAAGACACGGGTCATCACGTTTTATAACATCACATGTTCAGTTCTTCTACATCCGTGTCACTTTGAAAATATTCAATTAATTAACATCAGAATGTGGTATTGGCATTGGTGTGTCATTGTGTAATAAATCAATCCATCTTTATTCAAATAGTGGACAATCTAAATTAGTTATCGCCGTTGCGGTAATGACCAGAATACAAAACACTTTCCTATTTTGACACATTCACAGACTTTTCTTGAAGGTGGAACCCTCTTGGAACCTACCAAACCCTCTTTCATGTCATATTCTGTTCCACTGTCACTTCCTTTTTTACATTGTCAATTCCTGTTCTACAGCATGCGTCAAATTTTCGCTCCTTCCTTGTATTTGATTGATGAAATAAGGTCACTGATTAGTAAGGAACTCCTAACAAATGGTTGTCTAGTGCTTAAATGAAAGATTTGAAACCTGCAGACACCAGGCCCTCCGAGGAATGAGTTTGACACCCTTGTTCTACACTGACTTCACAGTTCTTGGGTGACTCGATGTCTAAAAATTTTGTAAAACTCCAAAATTGGTCATGTTGTTCAGTGTGATGTTAATGAGGCGATACTGTGAGACAGCTGTTGTGTACAACCATAGAGTACTTAGTCTTATGTACATTTATATAGCTTTATTAATCTGACCCGCTATGTAAATCATGTTTATATAGCTTTATTTATCTGACCCGCAATGTAAATAATGTTTATATAGCTTTATTAATCTGACCCGCTATGTAAATAACATTTATATAGCGTTATTAATCTGACCCGCTATGTAAATAACGTTTATATAGCGTTATTAATCTGACCCGCTATGTTCTGTGGTGTACAGCAAGTCAGCCAGCAGGGGGAGACTCGTAGTGGCCTGGTGACAGACGGTGTATACATCGAGGCGATGGCTCTATCTGCTGGACGTGCCAGGTCTCGACGGGCTCACCGGTCAGAACTAATTAGGGCTGATTGCTCACCAGCTGTGCAAGGCCCATAAAGCTGCCAGAAGGGCAGCACACAGGGAGAGTGGGGGAAGAAAGGACTCCCATATAGTTGGGGACGGCTGCAGAGGTAACAGGAGGGAGTTCAGTTTTTGTACCCGACAGGATACATACAGCAAGACCAGAAGACGGTATCCCGGAGAGGGTCTCATGGGGAGACCTATCCTTTTCTTTTTTATTTATTATTTAAATAAACACCCTTGAAACTGAGCTACTCCTACTCTGTCCTTGTCTGATCTGTGTAAACATCTTGACCAAACCCCCTGGTCTGCCAGAGTACATAACATTTATATAGCGTTATTTATCTGACCTGCTATGTACATAACATTTATATAGCAGTATTTATCTGACCAGCTATGTACATAACATTTATATAGCTAATTGTTTTCATTAAATATTTACAAATTCTCAACATTGTGTAATCCGTAACAGAATATCAAAAATCTGGGTGTGAGACAAGACAAAAACTCAGGGAAATCCGGACATTAAATAAATATATATATATATATATATATATATATATATATATATAAAAATGTGAAAGCTGAAAACAAAGTTACATTATTTTAGTGTCTACTTAAAATATGTAAAATAGTAACTCGGAAGCTGGGTGAGTTGTATGGTGGGGGTAGGCCATCGGGTATGGTGGGGTTGATCCGCTTCTAGGGAGAGTTCTTCTGACATTGGTTCCCGTTGGAAGTGGTGTTGGTCCTCGAGGGGTTAGGGAGGTCCATCCTTGTTCCGTGAGTCCTGGTGAGATTTTTTTAGTTTTTTACACTGTGGTTTATTTTAGAGGTGGCTGCTGACCAATGAATCCTGGATGTTTTTGGTTCCTTTTGAAGGTTAAGGTTAGGGTTAGGTTCACTAAGTGACAGACGAATCTGATGTGCACTGGCACAGGCAACCCCATTAGGATAAGGGTGAGGGATTAGGGTTTACAAGATGAACCACCCAATGAAT
Organism: Oncorhynchus mykiss; assembly: GCF_057628025.1. Classification (NCBI taxonomy): domain Eukaryota; kingdom Metazoa; phylum Chordata; class Actinopteri; order Salmoniformes; family Salmonidae; genus Oncorhynchus; species Oncorhynchus mykiss. Next base: position 33,950 of record NC_143046.1, on the reverse strand, counting down.
AAAAAATAAAAAGTCCATAGTGCCATCAAACAAAGAAAACTCAAAATAAGTGCTATAAAAGTATCCAAACAATAAAATGAAGCCACGCCACAATAAAAGATCAAGGATATGATAAAAATAAGTGTCATCGTATATATGGTCAGTGAGTAGATCCATAAATAAATAAATAAGAAATAAGTATTTAAAAAAAACAATCATAAGTGCTATCAGACAATGTCAAATCCACCATGGACAAGTCAACATAAATAAATAAATAATACAATAAACAAACATTTATAATGAGTGGCTCTCCACAGGCCCCCACCACCTCCCCTCTTCCCTCCCCCCCACCAAATAGCCCATGTCGCTACACCGAAGATGACCCCTTCCATCAGTTAGGTAGGCCAAGGTAAATCAGTATTTTTCATTCAGGCCCTTAGGGTCTATCGTATTGAGACGCCCAATCCAAGTTCTTTCCATCCCCTGTCGTTGTGTCCTGGACCAACTCCCATTTGTCTCCAGACCAAAAATACTCAAACCGTCCACTGCATGTATACCAAAATGCAAATACAATACCGTAGTCTTATTACCTTTGGCTATCTGGTATAGGTGTTGTTTCAGTCTGACCTGTAGTGCATTCTTTGTTTCTCCTATGTAAATCTTTTGGCACAGTTTACACTTAATTCCATAGATCAAGTTTACAGTGGACAATTCGATCCTCTGTCTTACGAGGAACCCCAACCCCGAGAAGGCATTAACAATATACTTTGGTCTCCCCAAATATTTATCCAATTTATTAGGTGCATTTTTCGTCTGGAAGGCAGAGTGGACTAAACTATCCCCAAGGTTTTTGTTTCTTAGGGTTAGGGTTAGGGTTAGGGTTAAGGGTTAGGGTTAGGGTTAGGGGTTAGGGGTTAGGGGTTAGGGATAGGGTTAGGGTTAGAGGGTTAGGGTTAGTTTCTAGTTTTGAGTCTGTTGATCCACTTCCATCTCTGACACGTGGAAGCCGAAGGGGGGGAAGGGAGGGGTGTGCACTCCACATCATATACGCGCGGTCCGGAGGGGTCCGGGCGCGGCCGGCCAAAGTAGTAGGCCCCATGGTTGCCCACTTGTAGATGAACCCGTTGGTTGGGTTTAAAGACTGTCTGTCTGTAGGGTTAGGGTTAGGTACGGTTTTTAGAGTGGTTAAGGTTAGGGTTAAGGTTAGGGTAAGGTATAGTTTTTTAGAATGGTTAAGCTTAGGGTTAGGTTTAGGGTAAGGTATAGTTTTTTAGAATGGTTAAGGTTAGGTTTAGGGTTAGGTAAGGGTTTAGGGTTAGGGTTAGGGTTAGGGTTAGGTTGTCTAGTTTTGAGTCGGTTGATCCACTTCCATCTCTGACACGTGGAAGCCGAAGGGGGGGAAGGGAGGGGTGTGCACTCCACATCATATACGCGCGGTCCGGAGGGGTCCGGGCGCGGCCGGCCAAAGTAGTAGGCCCCATGGTTGCCCACTTGTAGATTAACCCGTTGGTTGGGTTAAAAGACTGTCTGTCAGTAGGTTTTAGGTTTAGGTATAGTTTTTAGAGTGGTTAAGGTTAGGTTTAAGGTTAGGGTAAGGAATAGTTTTTTTTTGGAGAGGTTAAGGTTAGGTTTAGGTAAGGGTTTTTTAGAGTGGTTAAGGTTAGGGTTAGGTTTAGGGTTAGGTATAGTTTTTCAGAATGGTTAAGGTTAGGTTTAGGTAGGTCTGTCAACTCAACTTAGGATCAGGCAAAACCCTTGAGTTGCGTACCTTATGCAGGTCCGGTCCTCGGTTGGTTGCCATGTGTCCATGTCGAGTGGTATGGTCATGATGTCTAGGTCCGCTATGTCAACGGAAGTGGAAAGCATAGTGCAACCTAGGAGTTTACTCTCTGTCGGATCCTTCTTTTTTAGCTCCACGTTGTCTATGTATTTACTACCGTGTTCGTCAGTCTTTGGTCCTGGATGTTTTCAATCATGTGTGTAATTAGGAGTTATTCCCTTCCAGGATCCTAATTTCAAATTAACCCATGTCTACTCAAATCCAGCTGGTCTTTTATGGGTATACTCGGAGTAGGATCAGGCAAAACCATCGAGTTGCGTACCTTGTGCAGGTCCGGACCTCAGTCGGTTGCCATGTGTCCCTGTCAAGTGGTCAGTCTTTAAACTACCAGTGGTTTGAGCAGACAAAAAAACAGGAGGCGAGCCCTCTCTACGGATGTCATGCATCCACCCTTGGAGTTCCGTCCTGTGTTTCACTGGGGTAGATAGTCGTTCAGCGTGGTACGTGAGTCTCCCGTATGTAATGGGGCTGGGAGGGTTGAGCCGATTGGTCTGCCAACAGAACCCCGAGAGGTCCCGAAGGAGTCCGGTCTATCCATATCCTCCTGTCTTCTTGCTTGGTGTATGGAAGGGCCTATTTACTTAGGGTCCAATCGCAGCGGGGGAGTTGCCAAGGTCGGGGTCCCCAGAGTAGTTGGAGAAAAAAGGTTCTCGTCCGTTGGGGGTGCTGGTGGGTGTCTCCAAAAAATATTTTAGAAGGATGGTAGGTTGGTGAAGGTTTTTTTTTGTTTAAATTTGGTCTATTTGTGTACTATTTTATTGTTCTTTCCGTCAAGGGTCCATGGTCATGGTAACTCTTACTTCTAGAAACAAAACAAAAAAGGAAAAAGAAGAAATCATATATATATATATATATATATATATATATTTTTTTTTTTTTTCTTCTTCTTTTTTAAGAATGTGTAAGTAAAAGTAACTAACGGTAAATATTTTTTGAGAGTCCGTGGTCACGGTAACTCTATAGTGCTATTAGAGGTCTATTTTTATGGTCTAAATGACCCCCTATTTTTTATATGGGATGTGGGGTGTGTAAGGTGCGGGTGCAGTGTATGTCCAGATGTTCCTCAGCTGTACTGGAAGCCTCAGTGGTGGTCCAGCCCGTGGTAGTGGTGTTGGGCCTGGAGGGGTTTTAGGGAGGTCCGTCCTTGGTCCATGAGTCTCGGTGGGATTCTTTGATGTCTACGTTGTGGTTTTATTTTGTAGGTGGCTGCTGACCAAGGAATCCTTGAGTTTTTTTTTTTTTTTTGTGTGTGTGTGTTCCCTTTGAAGAGAGAGTAGATTTTTGGATTTGAGACATCATTTTTGGGGGGATACGAGTAGCCACTCGGAAGCTGGGTGAGTTGTATGGTGGGGGTAGGCCATCAGGTATGGTGGGGTTGATCCGCTTCTAGGGAGAGTTCTTTTGACATCGGTTCCCGTGGGAAGTGGTGTTGGTCCTCGAGGGGTTTGGGAGGTCCATCCTTGGTCCGTGGGTCCCGGTGAGATTCTTTGGATCCTTTGTTGTGGTCTTTAGAGGTGGCTGTATACCAAGGAATCCTTGAGGTTTTTTATTCATTTGGGAGGCCAGGATCGGTCTGTGAAGAGGGAGTAGTTGTTTAGACCGTAGTCTCTTCTGGATGTGGGTCGCCATCCGGTGGCTTGGTGAGTTGTATGGTGGAAGTGGGCCATCGGGTGTGGTGGGGTTAGGCCTCTATCTTGGGAGAGTTCCTTTAACATTGGTTCTTGTGGATCTTGGGTTGGTGAGACCAGGTTGTCCCGTGTTTTTCAGAGTGGTAGTGGTGAGGGTCTGGTGTTCCAAACGGTTTCTTATATTTTGCTGTGGTATTGTACCACCTGTGGAGGTATTAACCCTGCGGTACTGGATCGGTGAGGGCTTCGCCTTTCGCTGGGTTTTGCTGCTGGATGGAGCTGGTGGGTTGATCCGGTCCGTGGAGTTTCTGGAGGGGGACAAAGCACGGAGTCAGGGTCCACAAATCGATAGCTTCTGTTGGGGTGTAGGAAGTTGATGGTGTTCTTTGAGTTTCCTGCAGAGTCTAAGTGCTCGTAAAGGTGGTCCGGTACTGGTGCCCTCTGGTCCTATGTGGGGGACCGTCCTCTGGGGTGTCCACGTCCTATCTCTCCATCCTATGGTGTGGTGAGCGGTGGTGGTATTCTGTTTGAAGGGGTGACCTGTTTGGCAGGTTTGAGGCGTGTCCTTCTCGAGGGGCTAGGTGTCTAGAAGGTCCTGGATTCCCCTCATGTAGGATTGGCTGTGGGTTTGGTTGCCTGCTGGGGATGTCATCCAGTGGTTCTGTCCAGCAATCCCATGAATGATGGTGTTGACTGGGAAGAGAGTATGGAGGTAGGTGGTAACGGAGTGTTAACCTGTTCCTGCTGATTATCATTCCATACCACCCAGGTCTGGGTATGGGATGGAGATGAAAATGCAGAGGCCACCTTAACACTCTGCCTCTGCTCCGTTCCCTCAATCACCCTGGTCAGGGTATGATGTGGGGGAAGGTTAGGAGGGTTTGTTTTGCCCAAAAGGAGCCCTTCCCTATGTCAACCTTGTGAGGGTATGACCGGGTCTCTGGGTCCTCTGGTATGGTGGGGGTTTGGCCGCTTTTTTAGAAGGGTTTCTTTGTTCCCGGTTTCGGTTGGTCTTGGGTTTGTGAGGCCGGGTTGTCCTGTGTGGTCGGGGTTGTAGTGGTGGGAGCCTGTTGTGCCATTCGTTGAAGCCTGAAAAAAATACGTTATGTTAGGCGAAGTCGACGTTCCTACAATGAGACTAGGTTGCCAGTCTAAACTTTTTTCGGCTGGCCCCTCTGAGCGTCTCTTCTTAAAAGGTGTAGAGGGTCTAAGTGAGTATCTATGCCCCGTCAAAATTTTTGGGGCCCGTTTTGTGGTGGAGTAGGGGGTCTGAGTTGCCATCAGAGTGCCCGGGGTCCTTGTTGTCTCGTAGATCTTCCATTGTAGTGTGTCCCTGTGTAAAACTCAAAATAAGGGTAAGAGAAAAGTACAAATGAAAATAGGTAGCCAAAAGGAGGTACCCCCGAAGTCCGTGTGGAACCTGCCTTCCTTACAGCTGCACAACGGGTCTAGGGGTAGCCCAGCCACGACGCGTTTCTGCCTTACTCGGCTTCATCAGGTGGCATGGAGGAGAAAAGAAGGGTGCAAAAATAGGTGCACTTGGTCGTAGTACGGTAAAAAGGCCGTATTTTGGACCAGAGAAAATAGGGTGTGTGTGTAGGTATATGTGTAGTTGAGGCTCGATGGTCTGGAGGTCTATGAAGGTCTGTTGAAGAAAAAATGCCAAAAAGGGCGTTGGTTCTCTGGAGGATGGGTTCCGTGATGTAGGGGTACCTAGATTTTAGAGGAGAAATCGCAAGGATTTAAAAACGGCTCGGAGTGGTCCAGATTCGGGGTGTAGCATGAAGCTATTTTAGGGGCCTTTTGTTCAAAAGGAGTAGAGGGATATTCGTGGGGAGTGTGGAGTACCAGCTGGTGGCTTGGTCCAGGTGAGGTGTATCCATGGTGTAGCATGGAGCTGGGGTCTGGTCTTTCAGTCGGAGTAGTCATCTTGGGTGCAGTTCTTTTGTAGAGGTCCAGCTTGTGTCTTCTCCAGGTGAAGTGTCTTCAAAAGGTGTTCAGGTGGAATGGTACTGAGGCTGAGGGATGCTCCTCTTTTATAGGAAATGAGGGGGGTGTGGTTTTGCCAGGTGTCGAATCCTATTGGTGCATGGGGTGTGCATGCGGTGTTCATGTGAGATAAACGACCGTGGCTTGTCCAATGAGATCGCTTGGTTTTTGGGGAGAGGCGTCTAGTAGTCTGTTATGTGATGGGAAGGCCTCCGTCGTTGATTCCAATGGGGAATTGTGTAGGAGAAGTAGACACTTTGCTTTTGGGGTGTTGTTTGGGTTGTGGGTGTCCGAGAGGTACCAGGTGAATTTTAAGTAAAACTAGAAGTCCTGGGGGTCAAGGGGAGCCATACGTGGAGTTCCTGTGATTTGTAGAAGTATGATAGATTCTCCTGTAAAAAGTGTGTGTTTGACTTTTGTGTCACCATTGACTTGTGTGTTAGCGTTGGGAGCGGTCTGCTCTGGTAGGGGGTTTGGGGTTGGAAATACCCGAAGGTGAGGTTCTGTGGGTCCAGGAAAGGTAGAGGATAGAGTGGACATCTGTGGGTTCCTGTAGAATTTTTAGTTGGGGTTCTATTTGTAGAAGATAAATAGAACGGCCAAACTGTACCTTATTTGCCCTATTACTATAAGCTGAGCTGTTATAACACATTGCACCCTCCTTTACACATAGTCAAGGCCAACGCAGCTTACACAACTCACATCCTCATATACGTGCAAGTACAGAGAACTTGCACAATGCCACACACACAGACACTGGAAAGGCAGGATAACAGTATCTCATGACAAACACCAGCTGCATGTACACTCCCAACCTTGAGAAGCAGGAACAGACAAGCACACACACATAATCTCCTTCTTAGCTGAACATTGTGTGACAAAGAACGGGACTCAGAGGGATGACGGACGGCCCAACAGGGCCAATCCAAGAAGACTACACCTCAGCCTGAACCAACCCGAAGACCCGATCTTCTAGAATCAACCTACTTTATGTGCAAACTGTTAGCGGGGCTGTTTTTTCTGCTGGTTCCACATGAACTAACAGAAGGGCCCGTATACGCTGTACCAGATATCTTTACTCATAATTAAACTGTCACTTGTCATACAATTTACCACCTTGTCTGAATCGATCCTTGGCCGACTCATCCCTCTTCATGTCCCATTATCAACATAGGTGACACATAGGTCTGGTTATAGGTCTTTGAATGTGGTTGAGTTATTTTTTCCTCCGATTTTTGTGGAGTCACGTTTACTCATATGTAGTAAGGTGCGATGTGCAGGGAAGAGTAGTAGCCGTGGTTCTTTGGTCTTTTTGTGGTGTTAGAGGGCTTGAACTTTGTTTCTTTATTGAGGGATAGTTGCAGGTAGGGTTACTAGGGGGGTGTTCCTTTTTCCTCGGGTCGAGAATGGTGCTGTGTATATATTTTTAGTTGCCGCTTATAAGAGAGGTATAGCTTTGATCGCGTTCCTGTCCACTTGGGTTCCTGGAAATGCGGTAGTTTTGGCCGTTTAGCTGTGTTCAAGTCCACTTGGAGTATGGGATATATGGATCAAAAAGGCTTTTTATGCTGTTTCCAGTGATGTGTGTCCTCCGGAGTTGGTGTAACCTGTTCTTTTGGGGGTATACTCACCTGGGGGGGGGGGGTCCAGTGTTGAATATTTTGGTGTTTTGTCCGTGTGAGAGAGGTTTTATTTTGGGAAGGCCTCCGTCGTTGATTCCTATGGGGAATTGTATAGGAGAAGTAGACACTTTGCTTTTGGGGTGCTGTTTGGGTTGTGGGTGTCCGAGAGGTACCAGGTGAATTTTAAGTAAGACTAGAAGTCCTAGGGGTCAAGAGGAGCCATACGTGGTTGCAGGTAGGGTTACTAAGGGGGTGTTCCTTTTACCCGGATCGAGAATGCTGCTGTCTTTATCTTTTCTAGTTGGCGCTTATTAGCGGAGTTTTAGCTTTGATCGCGTTCCTGTACACTTTGGTTCCCGGATATGCGGTAGATTTGGCCGATTTGCTGTGTTCAAGTCCACTTGGATTATGGGATGTACGGATCCGAAAAAACGTTTTGTTTATTTTTGCTCCTAAGTTGGACATACGGTCGTCAGCGTTTCTGTGGGAGGGTAGGAGTCTGTTTCCACTGTGTCAGGGTGGTGATGTCTTGTTCTTTGGTGAAAAAGAAGGGTGGGGGTTGCCTCTTAGTTGAAAAAAAATAGAGGAGGTGATGTATATCTGAAGGTGAGGTGCTGGTTGTGGAGTTCTTGGTCTTTTGATGAAAAAATCTTGGTTTTGAGGGTAGAGAAGGCTTGGGGTAGGTGGTTCTGGAGTTCTTCATCGTTCTAGTTGTATCTCAGGAGAAAAAGTGTGTTGGTGGAGGTTTCATGAGTGATGTCCTTCAGAGATTTGGTAGAGTTATTTTAGGTTGTATTAAATCTAATGATTATTTTTAACCTGTTCACCATCAAACCATTTCCCAATGGAGTATACTGGGCGTAAAATCAACACCCCTAGAAAAGGCCTGATTTGAGATGATCCCGGGTGTTTCGTTTCAACTAGTTAGTTTTACGGTGCACAGGCCTATCTCCTGTTTATCCCTCCCATTTCTGATGATCTAATATAATAGGTGTAGTACTTAAAAAGGCCCGTAGATGTCCTCCTAGGATCATAAATTAAACTGTGGTAGGCTCCAAGTTGCCTCTTTTTCTGGGTGGCAGTGCAGAAGTCAATGTGGTGAGAGATTCATTCAACCATAGTGTTGTTAAATATGAACATAAACGCCATATTGTGCATTTAAATGGTTTTATTGTTTTGTTAAAGGAAAGGAAAAACCTAAAAGAGGAAGTGCCAAACTAAAACCAAAAAAAACATAAATATATAGAGAGTAAAAATAAAATATGAATAAAAACATTTTCTTCTCCATCCATTTTCCTGTCTGTTAAAACCCATTTTCTAAAACCTCTCGTTCAGGCCATTTGGCGTTATTGTCTGTAGGTGCTGGATCCACTCCCGTTCTACCCTCCTTCGCTGCCCACAGGTCCAGCCTATATGTGACTGTAACCCTGATATGGTAAGGTGAGTGATGGGGTGCTCCTGGAAGTGAGTTATGAGTTCCGTTTGTAGGTGTGCCCTTTTAATGTTATACAGGTGTTGTTTGAGTCTGGTTTCTATGGTGTGTTTGGTTTCTCCAATGTATTGTTTATTGCAAAGTGTACATGTAATGATATAAATGGTGTTATGTGTGTTCAATGAATAGGATTCTTGTACTGGTGCTGATGTGTGGCTGTGTTTATTTGTAATGAACTTTATCTGTCGAAAATGGAAATGATGAGGTTTGAGGTCTTGTGGTGGCTTACTATTGAATTTTGCTTTGGTGAGGAGGTCCTTTAAGCTTTTGTTTTTTCTAAATGCTGAAATGATTAGCTGACCAGTGGAAGGAAAAGCTTGTGAATACCATCACAAAATATGAAGACATCTTCTCAAGACATAATCTGGACTGCGGAGAAGCCAGGGGTTATCTTCACCGTATCCACCTGGTTGATGACAGACCCTTCCGGCTACCATACAGAAGAGTTCCGCCTGCTCATTACCTGAAGCTGAGGAAGGTATTGACAGATATGGAAGAAGTAGGTCTTATACGCAAGTCAGTTAGTGAGTATGCCTCCCCTTTAGTCATGGTATGGAAGAAAGACGGGAGTCTGAGGTTATGCACTGACTTCAGGTGGATGAATGCACGAACGGTGAAGGACGCTCATCCCCTTCCTCATCAAGCAGATTGCCTCGCAGCCCTTGGTGGCAGTGCATTTTTCAGCACCATGGACTTGACCTCAGGATTTTATAACATTCCAGTTCACGAAGAGGACAAGAAGTACACAGCCTTTACCACACCGATGGGACTTTATGAGTACAATCGCATGCCACAAGGTCTGTGTAACAGCCCGGCCTCTTTCATGAGAATGATGCTGAGTATATTTGGGGACCTAAACTTCTCAAATCTCCTTTGTTACTTAGATGACTTGTTGGTCTTTGCACCCACCGAGGAACAGGCTCTACAGCGACTTGAAGTTGTGTTTAGCCGTCTAAGAGCCAACAATCTCAAGCTAGCACCCAAAAAATGCCACTTTCTACGAAGAACAGTGAAATTCCTCGGACATATCATTAAAGAGGACGGTGTGTCAGTGGATCCTGAGAAGGTGGAGGCCATTGCCAAGATGAGCCAAGCTCAGCTGATGGAGGCAGATGGATGCACTCCCTCTGCTCGGAGGCTGAAATCCTTCTTGGGTATGGTATTATATTACCAGCACTTCATTCCTGACTGTTCTGCTATAGCCAGACCTTTGTTTGCACTCACTGGGGGTCAAAAGAGAAGAGGAAGAGATGGGAAGAAGGGCAACAGTGGGATTTTCCGGAAGCTGACGCTATCGGATTGGACTGAGGAGTGTGTCGTTGCATTCCAGAAGCTGAAGGATGCTCTTTTGAATTGTGTCATGCTAGCTCACCCTGATTTCGAGAGGCCGTTCATTCTCTTCACTGACGCTTCCTTGGATGGTCTTGGGGCTGTGCTTTGCCAAGTACCTGAAGGTGAAGATAAGGCAAGGCCCATAGCATTTGCGAGCAAGACACTGAGTAAGTCGCAGAGAAGGTACCCGGCACACAGACTTGAATTTCTAGCACTGAAATGGAGTGTGTGTGAGAAATTCAGTCACTGGCTTAAGGGGCACGAGTTCACTGTCTGGACAGATAGTAACCCGTTAACGTACATCATGACAAAACCCAAGCTGGACGCTTGCGAGCAAAGATGGGTTGCCAAGCTGGCACCGTACAACTTTGATTTGAAGCGTATCCCAGGCAGCAAGAATACAGTAGCAGATGCACTGAGCCGCGATCCCTTTGCAGTGACTGTCGCGCAGAGACTGATGAGGGAGTCCTACCTAGCACTTCTGTCTGAGGCTGTTGGGACACTGAATGATGATGTCCAACATGCCTTCCGTTGGGCTTCTTATCCCCAGGAGATAACCTCTTTGACCACTGCTGAAGTGAAGGCCATATGTCAGCTCCATATTGACTGGGAATGTTCAATGGAGATGCAAGCAATCCAGCTTGGTTCCAACACCCAACGGCTGCTTTCTCCTGGTATTGACACTTTGCCTGAACTCTCGCACGAGGAACTTCGAGATCTCCAGCTGCAAGACTCTGTGACTTCCAAAGTCATCCCTTTCGTCTTCAATAAGAAACGTCCCACCAGACGAGATCGATACAGTGTTTCTTCTAAAGTGTTGTTGCTGATGAAACAGTGGGATCGCTTGATCCTAAGAGAGGGAGTTCTGTATCGTGTCATTAAGGGGAGTCACACAAACCGGAGAAGGTTCCAGTATGTCTTGCCAGAGGTGTTGAGACGCAAAGCGATGACTGGCATTCACGACCTTGCAGGACATCAAGGCCAAGCTAGAACTCTAGCTCTGGCCAGACAGAGATTTTTCTGGCCGGCAATGGAGAGAGACATCAAGGAGTATGTGCGCTGCTGCCAGAGATGCGTTCTAGCAAAGACACCAGAGCCAGCGGCTAGAGCCCCGTTAGAGAGCATCAAAACTTGCTCTCCCATGGAGTTGGTGTGTTTGGATTTTTGGACAGCGGAAGACAGTAAGAAGAACTCAGTTGATGTTCTGGTGGTGACTGACCACTTCACTAAACTTGCCCATGCATGGTCATGCAGAAACCAGACAGCCAAGCAAGTAGCTCGTAAACTGTGGGATCATGTCTTCTGTGGCGCAAATTTTGAGAGTGAGCTAATAGCAGAACTGCTTAAGCTCTCCGGTGTCCAAAAGTCAAGAACCACAGCATATCACCCAATGGGGAATGGAGAAACTGAACGCTTCAACAGGACTTTAGGTAGCATGCTCAGGAGTCTGCCCTTGAAAACCAAAGAACATTGGCCTGAACAAATCCAGTCATTAACATTTGCCTACAATGCCACTGTTCACGAGACTACGGGCTATGCTCCATTCTTTCTCATGTTTGGTAGAGTCCCTCGGCTACTAGTGGATGTTATGTTCCGCAATGTTTTGGATGACTCCAGTGTTGTGGATTGCAACAAGTATGTCGAGACTCTGATCACTGGGCTGAAGGAAGCTATGAGTGTTGCCCAAAGGCACACTGACAAGCAACAGAGACGACAAGGTCGGGAGTATGACAAGCGGGTTAAAGGCATCGGTTTGTCCATGGGGGATCGTGTCCTCATCGCAAACAAGGGTGAAAGGGGCCGCCGCAAGTTGGCTGACAAGTGGAACCCCGAGATTTTCACAGTGACTTCAGTCAATCCACAAACTCACACGTACATAATCCAAGATCGTTATGGCAGAGAGAAAGTGGTTCACAGGAATCTACTGCTGCAGGTGAATTTCCTGCCATTTGAAATTGATGATTCAGTACACTTCAATGACAGTGATGCTGCAGGGCCTTCAATCAATGTAGATGCAGGAGAGGCCACCCACTCCGGAGATGGACTGGACAGGGAAGACATGGAGGACTCTGGGGAGGAAAGTGCATCCTGGCTGGCGGAGGATTCAAGCGATTACTCCGAACTCTGGACATCGGATGGAAAGTCAGAGCCAGAAGAACCTTGTTTTCTTGAGGAAAATGACCGGGGAAGCACCTCTGAGATTCTGGAGCTGATTCCTTCAAACTCACCTCTGATCAATGATCTAAGGCCAGAGCCACCGTTAGTTACTATGGCCCCTAGCCCAGTGGCAGGTCGCACAAGGGCGGGGAGGGTAGTTAAACCAGTAAAGAGACTAATAGAGTCAACCCACCAGAAGGTGTAAGTTTAACATACTACAGAGATGATTTAGTACAGGATTTTTTTTTAAGGCTAAGAATGTAGATATAGTGTAAGAGGCACTATGCATCTAGGGGCAGTTGAAGGCCTGACCAACTTTCACTTGCCCTGAACCCTATGGGTAGCTTTGAGCTGAATTCAGAATTAAGCCTTGAGCTTGGTAGGTTATTTTGTTGTTTTACAAGGTTGGTGAAATTCAGGAGGGGTGAATGTAACAGTTGTTAAAGTACTATGTGAATTTCACCAGGTTCATATATCAATATGTTGTGTTGATTTGTTATGCATGCCTGCATCCTGGGAGAAGGGGAGCGTGTACTTACGTTTTGCCCGGCGTGCTCGTGCTCAAATCATTTTGATGCACTGAGAGAGGTAGACACGCTTTTTCTGTCTTCAGAAAAGTTTGATTCTTTTAAGTACAAAGTCATACACACAATGTTTTGTTCATGAATAATGATGTATATTTAGAGGTTATTCATAAGTGGATGGTATTGTTAAGATGCACTTGTAATTGTACTTTTTAGGATGATATCAACATTCTGAATTCAACATGTGGTTAATAGCTAGCTAAGGTATTAGCAGGCTATTGTATGTGTGAACGATGGCTAGCTCCTCGAATGATCCCAGTCCCTCCTATTGTGCATCTGTTGTAGAAAGAGGCGACGATTCTCAGAACAGATGTGCTCTACAAATGTTTTATTTCCTTTTGGATGCAGGTATGTGGTTTTATCAATGTAAAATATGTTATGTATAATAAGGAGAGAGTGTATTAATTTTTGTATTCCAAAAATCATTTTGATGCACTGAGAGAGAAAGAGGCGACGATTTTCAGAACAGATGTGCTCTACAAATGTTTTATTTCCTTTTGGATGCAGATGCAAGATGCAGAGAGTCAGTTCTGGTTGATTAAAACTACCTGATCTCCAAAGTCCACGTTTATGGTCTCTATCAACCACACACAACGCAGAGTTACAGCGGTGTAGTATAGCACCGGCTACATGTAGTAAGGTGCGATGTGTAGGGAGAAGTAGTAGCCGTGGTTTTTTGGTCTTTTTGTGGTGTTGGAGGGCTTGAACTTTGTTTCTTTATTGAGGGATAGTTGCAGGTAGGGTTACTAGGGGGGTGTTCCTTTTTCCTCGGGTCGAGAATGGTGCTGTGTATATATTTTTAGTTGGCGCTTATAAGAGAGGTATAGCTTTGATCGCGTTCTTGTCCACTTGGGTTCCTGGAAATGCGGTAGTTTTGGCCGTTTAGCTGTGTTCAAGTCCACTTGGAGTATGGGATATATGGATCAAAAAGGCTTTTTATGCTGTTTCCAGTGATGTGTGTCCTCCAGAGTTGGTGTAACCTGTTCTTTTGGGGGTATACTCACCTGGGGGGGGGGGGGGGGGGGGGGGTCCAGTGTTGAATATTTTGGTGTTTTGTCCGTGTGAGAGAGGTTTTATTTTGGGAAGGCCTCCGTCGTTGATTCCTATGGGGAATTGTATAGGAGAAGTAGACACTTTGCTTTTGGGGTGCTGTTTGGGTTGTGGGTGTCCGAGAGGTACCAGGTGAATTTTAAGTAAGACTAGAAGTCCTAGGTGTCAAGAGGAGCCATACGAGGAGTTCCTGTGATTTGTAGAAGTATGATAGATCCTCCTGTAAAAAGTGTGTGTTTGACCTTTGCGTCACCATTGACTTGTGTGTTAGCGTTGGGAGCGGTCTGCTCTGGTAGGGGGTTTGGGGTTGGAAATACCCGAATGTAAGGTTCTGTGGGTCCAGGAAAGGTAGAGGGTAGAGTGGACATCTGTGGGTTCCTGTAGAATTTTTAGTTGGGGTTCTAGGTGACCCATAGGTCTGGTTATAGGTCTTTGAATGTGGTTGAGTTATTTTTTCCTCCGATTTTTGTGGAGTCACGTTTACTCGTGTGTAGTAAGGTGCGATGTGTAGGGAGAAGTAGTAGCCGTGGTTTTTTGGTCTTTTTGTGGTGTTGGAGGGCTTGAACTTTGTTTCTTTATTGAGGGATAGTTGCAGGTAGGGTTACTAGGGGGGTGTTCCTTTTTCCTCGGGTCGAGAATGGTGCTGTGTATATATTTTTAGTTGGCGCTTATAAGAGAGGTATAGCTTTGATCGCGTTCCTGTCCACTTGGGTTCCTGGAAATGCGGTAGTTTTGGCCGTTTAGCTGTGTTCAAGTCCACTTGGAGTATGGGATATATGGATCAAAAAGGCTTTTTATGCTGTTTCCAGTGATGTGTGTCCTCCAGAGTTGGTGTAACCTGTTCTATTGGGGGTATACTCACCTGGGGGGGGGGGGGGGGGGGGGGGGGGGTCCAGTGTTGAATATTTTGGTGTTTTGTCCGTGTGAGAGAGGTTTTATTTTGGGAAGGCCTCCGTCGTTGATTCCTATGGGGAATTGTATAGGAGAAGTAGACACTTTGCTTTTGGGGTGCTGTTTGGGTTGTGGGTGTCCGAGAGGTACCAGGTGAATTTTAAGTAAGACTAGAAGTCCTAGGTGTCAAGAGGAGCCATACGTGGAGTTCCTGTGATTTGTAGAAGTATGATAGATCCTCCTGTAAAAAGTGTGTGTTTGACCTTTGTGTCACCATTGACTTGTGTGTTAGCGTTGGGAGCGGTCTGCTCTGGTAGGGGGTTTGGGGTTGGAAATACCCGAAGGTAAGGTTCTGTGGGTCCAGGAAAGGTAGAGGGTAGAGTGGACATCTGTGGGTTCCTGTAGAATTTTTAGTTGGGGTTCTAGGTGACCCATAGGTCTGGTTATAGGTCTTTGAATGTGGTTGAGTTATTTTTTCCTCCGATTTTTGTGGAGTCACGTTTACTCGTGTGTAGTAAGGTGCGATGTGTAGGGAGAAGTAGTAGCCGTGGTTTTTTGGTCTTTTTGTGGTGTTGGAGGGCTTGAACTTTGTTTCTTTATTGAGGGATAGTTGCAGGTAGGGTTACTAGGGGGGTGTTCCTTTTTCCTCGGGTCGAGAATGGTGCTGTGTATATATTTTTAGTTGGCGCTTATAAGAGAGGTATAGCTTTGATCGCGTTCCTGTCCACTTGGGTTCCTGGAAATGCGGTAGTTTTGGCCGTTTAGCTGTGTTCAAGTCCACTTGGAGTATGGGATATATGGATCAAAAAGGCTTTTTATGCTGTTTCCAGTGATGTGTGTCCTCCAGAGTTGGTGTAACCTGTTCTATTGGGGGTATACTCACCTGGGGGGGGGGGGGGGGGGGGGGGGGGGGTCCAGTGTTGAATATTTTGGTGTTTTGTCCGTGTGAGAGAGGTTTTATTTTGGGAAGGCCTCCGTCGTTGATTCCTATGGGGAATTGTATAGGAGAAGTAGACACTTTGCTTTTGGGGTGCTGTTTGGGTTGTGGGTGTCCGAGAGGTACCAGGTGAATTTTAAGTAAGACTAGAAGTCCTAGGTGTCAAGAGGAGCCATACGTGGAGTTCCTGTGATTTGTAGAAGTATGATAGATCCTCCTGTAAAAAGTGTGTGTTTGACCTTTGTGTCACCATTGACTTGTGTGTTAGCGTTGGGAGCGGTCTGCTCTGGTAGGGGGTTTGGGGTTGGAAATACCCGAAGGTAAGGTTCTGTGGGTCCAGGAAAGGTAGAGGGTAGAGTGGACATCTGTGGGTTCCTGTAGAATTTTTAGTTGGGGTTCTAGGTGACCCATAGGTCTGGTTATAGGTCTTTGAATGTGGTTGAGTTATTTTTTCCTCCGATTTTTGTGGAGTCACGTTTACTCGTGTGTAGTAAGGTGCGATGTGTAGGGAGAAGTAGTAGCCGTGGTTTTTTGGTCTTTTTGTGGTGTTGGAGGGCTTGAACTTTGTTTCTTTATTGAGGGATAGTTGCAGGTAGGGTTACTAGGGGGGTGTTCCTTTTTCCTCGGGTCGAGAATGGTGCTGTGTATATATTTTTAGTTGGCGCTTATAAGAGAGGTATAGCTTTGATCGCGTTCCTGTCCACTTGGGTTCCTGGAAATGCGGTAGTTTTGGCCGTTTAGCTGTGTTCAAGTCCACTTGGAGTATGGGATATATGGATCAAAAAGGCTTTTTATGCTGTTTCCAGTGATGTGTGTCCTCCAGAGTTGGTGTAACCTGTTCTTTTGGGGGTATACTCACCTGGGGGGGGGGGGGGGGGGGGGGGTCCAGTGTTGAATATTTTGGTGTTTTGTCCGTGTGAGAGAGGTTTTATTTTGGGAAGGCCTCCGT